>NC_083408.1:16784009-17090230 GCF_020745735.1 Hemiscyllium ocellatum
GAAACCGAAAAAAATCGATTATTTTACTGTTTGTGATCTCGGCCAATTTCATCCTGTTATGGTCAACGTTCATGGTGTATTCTATATGGTACCGGATGTTGTGGATTGTGGATACCCCTGTGTATCTCTATCCCTGTGTGCGAGATTTGGGCTACATGCTGCAGCTCCTCAGTTGCTGCACAAACACCGCGATTTATGCCGTGACCCAGACTAAGTTCAGGCAGCAGCTGAAGAATTTGCTGAAATATCCCTTCTCCCAAATCCATCCATTAATTAAATTCCGTCATTAATCAATCCATCCGGGATGTTCTCATTTCAGTTCAGTGCTTCAGCGATGTACCAGCCTGTCGCTGTTTTAACAGACAGAGGGGAGCGCTGGTTTGTCCATCCTTATCCCATAGATGGGTTACAGGGACACATTTCAAGGTTTCTCAAAACTCAGGGGCCAGTGAGAAAAGGCACCATCCCATTGACTGTATCCATCACTTCCATTTGTAAACAATAAAAATGTTGATTAAAGCGTGCCGAGCAGCAGAGTGACCGATGTTGTTGTGTGTCTTTGTGTTGGAGAAGCTGAGCTAAAGAGAGACAGATTCGACCCCAAGTCCGGGTCCTCAGGGAAGGGCAGGGCAACGAACCCTGAGCTCATGAGCTGGGGTTAACTCCCTCTGTTTCCACTCCCCCCACCTGCCCTCACAATTTCCTTTCCCCTACTCTTTCTACTCAATTCCCTCCCCTTTCTCAATCGTTTTGCACACACTAGCTTTCTCACCACCTCTCCCTTTCACTCTTCCTCGTCCCTCTCTCTCTCTCTCTCGCTCTCACATGCACACATACACACACACAACATCGGTTTCTCCACCTGCCTCCACTCTTTCATCTCCCCCTCATTCTCTCTCGCTCCTGCCGTCTCTGTCTCTCTCCCATAATTCAGTCTCTACCACATTTTCCCCATTCTCCCACCTCCGACATCTCTATCATCTCAGCCCCACCATCCACAAGCAGCCTCACCACCAATCACCCCAGTCTCTGAGTCAGACGGAGAGGGAAGGATCAGGGAGAAAGAGTTTGTAAGATAGAGAGGAAGGGCAGGAGAGAGATTCAGTCATAGAGAAACCGAGGGATATGGGGAGAGAAAGACGCCAAAAGGGAGGGGGATTGAGAGTGCGAGATGGTGGAGAGAGAGTGAAGGAGAAGGGTGAGAGAGAGGAGCAAGGGAGAGATAGGGTGAGGGAGGGAGACAGACGGGGAGGAGATAATGAGAGAGAGGGGTGAGAAGAAGGGGGTGAGAGATGGGAGAGAGAGAGATGGCAACGAGAGAGAAAGGCGAGCGAGAGGGGACGAGAGAGACGGGTCGAGAGAGAGGGGAGGGCAATGCGAGAAAGAGGTGAACGAGAAAAAGAGGGGGACGAGAGAAAGAGGGGGTGGGAGGAGAGGGGGCGTGAAAGAGGGGGCGAGAGAGAGTGTGGCTGATAGCAAGGGTGTGAGAGAAAGCGGGGTTAGAGAGAGGGGGCGAGAGGGAAGGGACGAGAGCGAGGGGGAGAGAGGGAGGGGAGAGTGAGAAGGGGCGGGAAAAAGGGAGGGCGAGAGAAATGAGGGCGAGAGAGGGGGGCCGAGGGAGAGAGGGAGGCGAGAGGGAGCAGAGATATAGAGAGCACGAAAAGGGAGCGAGGGGAGAGAGAGAGTGGGAAGAGAGTGGAAGAAATAGAGTGGGAGAGAGAGAGTGAGGAGAGAGCGGGAGAGCGAAAGGAGGAGAGAGAGTTGGTGAGAGCGCGTAGAGAGAGAGAGGGAAGATAAAGCAGAGATAGAGAGAGAGAATGAGCGAAAAGCGTGAGGGGATAGAGAGAGTGGGAGAGAGAAAGAGAGGGGAAGGAGAGGGGGGTACAGAGAGAGGAGAGAGCGCAGAGAGAGCGGGAAGAGAGAGCAGAGATAGAGAGAGAGGGGGAAGAGAGTGAGAGAGGGGAGAGAGAGGGGAGCCTGAGAGAGGGGAGGTCGAGAGATAGGGGAGGACGAGCGAAAGGAGGGTGAGAGGGGATGGCGAGAGAGAGGTGAGGACCTGAGAGAGGGTATGGTGAGAGAGAGGGGGAATGACGAGAGAGAGGATAGGGTGAGAGAGAGGGGATGGCGAGAGAGAGGGAATGGCGAGATAGCGGGGAACCCGAAAGAGAGGGGAGCCCGAGAGAGAGGGGCGCTCGAGAGAAAGGGGAGAACAAGTGGGGAGAGTGAGAGGGGAGGGATAGAGAGATGGGAGAGCAATAGACTGTGGCGGGCAATAGAGAGTGGAGGGCGAGAGAGGGGAGGGCGTGAAAGGGGAGAGCGAGAGAGGGGAGGGAGAGAGGGGACAGCGAGAGAGGGGAAGGCACGAGAGGCAGGGTGAGAGAGAGAGGAGGGCTAGAGAGTCGGGAGGGAGGGAGAGGGGAGGTCGAGAGAGGGGGAGGACGAGAGCGGAGGGCGTGGAAGGAAGGAAGGCGACAGAGGAGAGGGCAATGGAGAGGGGAGGGAGACAAAGCGAGGAGGGTGAGAGAGAGGGGAGGGTCAGAGAGGGGAGGGCGAGAGAGGGGAGAGCGAGCAAGGGGAGGGAGAAGAGGGCAGAGCGAGAGGGTGAGGGAGAGAGCGGGGAAGGCGAGAGAGAGGGGTGGGTTAGAAATGGGAGATCAAGAGAGAACAGGGCGAGAGATGGTGGAGAGGGAGAGGGCAGGTCGCGAAAGTGGAGGGCGAGAGAGGGGGAGGGCGAGACAGCGGGGATGGGGAAAGAGGGGAGGGCAAAAGAGGGGCGAGCGGGTGACGGGAGGGCCAGAGGTGGGCGGTAAAGACAGGTTAGGGAGAGAGGGGAGGTCGAGAGAGGGGAGGGCGAGAGATTTGTGGGAGAGAATGTGGTGGGTGAGGGGAAGGGGAGGGCGAGAGAGGGGAGTGCGAGAGACGGGAGGGCGAGAGAGGGGAGGGAGAGAGAGGAGGGTGAGAGTGGCGAGGCGATAGAGAGGGGAGGGCGAGAGAGAGGGGAGGGAGAGAGAGGGTAGAGAGTGAAGAGGGAGACTGAGGGGTATGGTGAGAGAGGGAAGGGTGAGAAAGGGGAAGGGCGAGAGAGAGGTGGGCAAGAGAGCGGGGAGGCAGAGAGAGAGGAGGGTGAGAAGGTCGAGGCGAGAGACACGGGGAGGGCGAGAGACAGAAGGGTGAGATAGAGGGGAGGACGAGAGTGGGGAGGCGAGAGAGAAGAGAGGGCGAGAGAGCCGAGTGCGAGAGGGGAGAGACAGTAAGTGCGAGAGAGCCGTGACAGAGAGAGGGGAGGTTGAGAGAGGGATGGAGAGAAAGAGGGGAGGGTGAGAGAAGGGGAGGGCGAGAGAGCAGAGGGCGAGAGAGAAGGGAGGGCGAGAGTGAGTGTCGGGCGAGAGAGAGGGGAGGGCGAGAGAGTGGAGAGGGCAAGAGAGAGGGGAGGGTGAGAGAGAGGAGAGAGAGAAAGAGTGGTGGGCGAGGGAGAGGTGAGTTTGAGAGAGGGGAGTGTGAGAGACGGGAGAGCGAGAGGGGGAGATGCGAGAGAGGGGAGGGGGGATCGAGAGAGGGTAGTCGAGAAAGGGAAGAGCGAGTGATGGGAGTGCCAGAGATGGGAGTGCAAGACAGGTTAGGGCGAGAGAGGTGAGTGCGAGAGAGGGGAGGGCGAGAGAGTTGAGCGAGAGCGAGTGGTGGGAGAGGGAGAGGGGAGGGCGAGAGATGGAAAGGCGAGAGACAGGAGAGTGAGAGACGCGAGGGCGAGAGACGCGAGGGAGAGAGATGGGAGTGCGAGAGAGGGGAGGCAAAGAGAATGGAGGCCGAGGGGGATGGGAGAGCAAGAGAGGGGAGGGAGAAAGAGTCGTGCGTGAGGGAGAGGGGAGCATGAGAGGGAGAGGTGCGAGAGAGGGGAGGGTGAGAGAGGGGAGGGTGAGAGAGGGTAGGTCAAGAGAGGGGAGAGCGAGTGACTGGAGGGCCAGAGATGGGAGGGCGAGAGATTTGAGGGAGAGAGAGTGGTGGGCGAGGGTGAGGAGAAGTCGAGAGAGGGGAGGGTGTGAGACGGGGTTGGCGAGGGAGTGGGGAGGGCGAGAAAAAGATGGGAGAGAGAGGAATGGGCGAGAGAGAGGGGAGGGCGAGTTAGAGGGGAGGGGCAGTGAGAGTAGAGATGGGAGGTCGAGCGGGAGGAGATAGCGAGGGAGAGAGGGGATGGTGAGAGAGGGGGAGGGCATGAGAGGGGATCGTGAGAGATGGTAGGGTGAGAGAGAGGGTAGTGCGAGAGACGGGAGGGTGAGAGATGGGAGGGTGAGAGCCGGGTTGATGATAGTGTGGAAGGCGAGAGTGGGGATTGTGGGAAAGGGGAGAGTGAGAGAGCGGAGGGAGAGAGCGCGGATGGCTAGAGAGGGGAGGTCGAGAGAGGGTAGTGGGAGAGACGGGAGGGCGAGATGGGGGAGGGCGAGAGTGGGGAGAGTGAGAGAGTGGAGAGAGAGAGGTGAGAACGAGAAAGTGGGGAGGGTGAGAGAGAGGGGACGGTGAGAGAGGAGAGGGAAAGAAGGGAGAGAGAGGGGAGTGCGAGAGAGTGGCTAGAGTGCGGGGAGGGTGAGAGAGAGGTGGGGAGAGAGAGGGTAGGGAGAGAGAGGAGAGAGAATGAGGGGGAGGGCGAGAGAGGGAAGGGTGAAAGAGAGGGCTAGCGAGAAAGGAGAGTGTAAGACAGAGAGAAGGGAGAGAGAGAGGAAGGTGAGAGTGGCAAGGCGATAGAGAGGCGAGGGCGAGAGAGGGAAGGGTGAGAGAAAGGGGAGTGCGAGAGACGGCAAGGCGAGAGACAGGTGGGCGAGAAACGCGAGGGCGAGAGACGGAAGTGAGAGAGAGGGGTGTGTAAGAGAGAGGAGGGTTAGGGAGAGGGCAGGGCAAGAGAGGGGAGGGCGTGAGAGCGGAAGGAGAGAGATGAGGGCGAGAGAGAGGAGGTGCGAGTGAGGGGAGGGCCAGAGATGGGAGGGGAAGACAGGGTAGGGCGAGAGAGGGGAGTGCGAGAGAGGGGAGGGCGAGAGAGTTGAGCGAGAGAGAGTGGTGGGCGAGGGAGAGAGGACGGAGGGAGAGGGGAGGGCGAGAGAGGGGCGGGCGCGAGAGCAGAAGGAGAGAGACGAGGGCGAGAGAGGGGACGTGCGAGAGAGGGGAGTGTGAGAGAGAGGAGATGGAGCAAGAGTGGTGGTCGAGGGAGAGGGGAGTGCAAGAGTGGGGAGGGTGAGAGACGGGAGGGCGAGAGAGGGGAGGTGCAAGAGAGTGGAGGGCGAGAGAGGGTGGGTCGAGAGACGGGACAGGGAATGACGGGAGTGCCAGAGATGGGAGTGCAAGACAGGATAGGGAGAGAGACGGGAGGGCGAGAGAGAGGAGGGCGACAGCGTTGAGTGAGAGAGAGTGGTGGGCATGGAGTGGGGAGGGCGAGAGAGGGGAGGGCGAGAGAGCGGAGTGTGAGAGACAGGAAGGCGAGAGACGCGAGGCCAAGAGACGCGAGGGCGAGAGACGGGAGGGCAAGAGAGGGGAGGGCGGGAGATGGGGTGGGTGAGGGAGTGGGGAGGGAGAGAGAAAGATGGGCGAGAGAGGGAAGGGCGAGAGAAAGAGGAGTGCGAGTTAGAGGGGAGGGACAGAGACTGTGAGAGATGGGAGTTCGAGAGGGAGGAGATAGCAAGAGAGATGGTAGGGCGAGAGAGGGTAGTGCCAGAGACGGGAGCGTGAGAGATGGGAGGACGAGAGATGGGATGGTGATAGAGTAGAAGGCGAGAGAGGGCTTTGTGGGTGAGTGTAGAGCGAGAGAGCGGAGGGCAAGAGCGCTGAGGGTGAGAGAGGGGAGGTCGAGAGAGGGTAGTGGGAGAGACAGGAGGGCGAGAGAGCGGTGAGAGAGAGAGAGGGGAGGGCGAGAGAGAGCGAGAGACAGATTCGTGGGCGAAAGACCGGAGGGCAAGCCAGGGGAGGTCGAGAGAAGGTAGTGTGAAAGACGGGGTGGGGGAGGATATGGGAGGCTGAGAGATCGGAGGGTGGGGAGGGCGAGATTGGGGTGGGTGAGAGAGGAAAGGGTGAGAAAGGGGAAGGGCGAGAGGGGGAAGGGCAAGAGAAAGGGGAGGGGGAGAGCGAGGAAGGTGAGCGTGGCAAGGCGATAGAGAGGGGAGTGCGAGAGAGGGAAGGGTGAGACAGAGGGGAGGGAGAGTGTGGGGAGGGTGAGACGGGAGAGAGAGAGGAAGTGCGAGAGCGTGGTGAGAGAGAGAGGGGAGGGTGAGAGAGAGATGGAGAGAGAGAGAGGGGAGGGTGAGCGAGAGGGAGGGCGAGAGAGTAGAGGGCGAGAGCGTAGTCGGACAAGAATGAGGGAGGGCGAGATAGTGGAGAGTGCAATAGAGAGGGGAGGGCGAGCGAGAGGAGAGGGAGAAAGAGTGGTGGGTGAGGAAGAGATGATCGCGAGAGAGGGGATGTGAGATGGGGTAGGTCAAGAGAGGGGAGGTGCGAGTGATGATAGGGCCAGAGATGGGTTTAGCAAGACAGAGTAGCGCGAGAGAGGGGAATGCGAGAGAGGGGAGGGTGAGAGAGTTGAGCGAGAGAGATTGGTGGGCGAGGGAGAGGGGAGGGAGGGAGAGGGGAGGGCGAGAGACGGGAGTGTGAGAGAGGGGAGTGCGAGAAACGGGAAGGCGAGAGACAGGAGTGCGACAGACGCAAGGGCGAGACACGCGAGGGTGAGATACGGGAGTGCAAGAGACGGGAGGGTAAGAGAATGGAGGATGAGGGAGAGGGGATGGCAAGAGAGGAAAGGGCGTGAGATCAGAAGGAGAGAGATGAGGGCAAGAGAGGAGAGGTGCGAGAGAGGGGAGGGCGAGAAATGGGAGGGCGAGAGGGGAGGTGCCAGGGAGGGGTGGGTGAGTGAGGGGATGGCGAGAGAGGGTAGGTCAAGAAAGGGGAGAGCGGGTGATGGGAGGGCCAGAGATGGGAGGGCAACTCAGGTTAGGGAGAGAGAAGGGAGGTCGAGGGACGGAAAGGCGAGAGACAGGAGGATGAGAGATGCGAGTGTGAGAGACGCGAGTGCGAATTTCGGAATTGCGAGAGAGGGGAGGGTATGGGAGTGGAGGGCGAGGGAGAGGGTAGGGCAAGAGAGGGAAGGGCGGGAGACGGGGTGGGCGAGGGAGTGGGGAGGGAGAGAGAAAGATGGGCGAGAGAGGGAAGGAAGAGAGAGAGGAGAGGGCGAATTAGAAGGGAGGGATAGTGAGAGCGAGAGATGGGATGTCAAGAGGGAGGGGATAGCGAGAGAGAGGGGAGGGCGAGAGGGAGGGGAGGGCACGGAAGGGGATCGCGAGAGATGGTAGGGCGAGGGAGGGTCGTGCGAGAGACGGGTTGTGTGTGAGAGGGGATGGTGAGAGACGGGATGGTGATAGAGTGGAAGGCGAGAGAGGGAATTGTGGGAGAGTGGAGAACGAGAGAGCGTAGGGCGAGAGCGCGGAGGGCGAGAGAGGAAACGTCGAGAGAGGGGAGGGCGTGAGACCGGTTAGAGAGAGAGGGGAGGGCGAGAGAGAGGGGAGGGTGAGAGAGTGGGAGGGCGAGAGAGGGGAGGTCAAAAGAGGGGAGGTCGAGAGAGGACAGTGTGAGAGACGGAAGACGAGATAGGGGAGGGCAAGAGATCGGGGGAAGGGCGAGAGTGGGGAGGATGAGAGAGTGAAGACAGAGAGAGGTGAGAACACGAGAGTGGCAAGGCAGAGAGAGAGGTGAGTGTGAGAGACGGGGAGGGCGAGAGTGGGAAGGGAGAGTGTGGGGATGGTGAGAGAGTGGGGAGGATGGGAACAGGAGGGCAAGGAAGAAGGGAGGGCGAGAGAGGCGAGGGCGACAGAGAGGGAAGGAGACATAGAGAGGAAGGCGAGAGAGAGGGGAGGGATGGAGAGGGGAGGGCGAGAGGGTGGAGAGCGAGAGAGCCGAGGTAGAAAGAGGGGAGAGCAAGATAACGGGGTGAGTTAGAGAGGGGAGGACAAGAGAGGGGACGGCGAAGGAAGGTGGAGACGGAGAGAGGAGGTCGTGAGATTGGAGGGCGTGAGAGGGAAATGGCAGTAAAAGCGGGGTAAAAGAGGTGAGGCAACAGAGTGGAGGGCGAGAGAGGGGAGGGCGAGAGAGGGGTGGGCGAGAGACAGGAGGGCGAGGGGGGATGGCAAAGGAGAGGGGAGAGTGAAGGAGGGGGGTGGTGAGAGCAAGGGGTGGCGAGACCGAGGGGATGGCGAGAGAGGCTGAGAGCGAGAGAGTAGAGCGCGAGAGAGGGGAGGGAGAGAGGAGGGAAGCCGAGAGAGAGGTGTGGGTTAGAGATGGGAGGGCAAGAGAGGAGACGCCGAGAGCGGGTGGAGAGAGAGAGCAGGTCGCGAGAGTGGAGGGCGAGAGAGGGGAAGGACGATACAATGGGGATGGCGAGATCGGGGAGGGCAAAAGAGGTGAGGGCAACAGAGTGGAGAGCGAGAGAGAGGGGAGAGCTAGACAGGTGTGGGCGAGAGATAGGAGGGCGAGAGGGTTTTGCGAGAGAGAGGGGAGAATGAAGGAGAGGGAATGGCGAGAGAGAGGGGATGGCGAGAGAGGCCGAGTGCGAGAGAGGAATGGCGAGAGAGAGGGGAGGGGGAAAGAGATAGGAGGGCAATGAAAAGGGGAGCGAGGGGAAGGCGAGAGAGAGGGGAGGGCGAGAGAGAGGGGAGGGAGAGAGGGGATGGCGAGAGAGAGGGGAGGGCGATTGAGAGCGGAGAGCAAAAGAAAGGGAAGAGAGAACGAAGAGATAGGAGAGAGCGAGAGGGTCGGGCGAGAGAGAGGGAATGAAGGACAGAGGGTACAGAGAGAGAGGGGAGGCGAGCGTGTGGAGGCAAGAAAGGGGGGGCGGGAGAGGGGATGCAAGGGATTGGAGGGCGGAGAGAGAGGGGTGGGTGAAAAAGGGGAGGGCGTGAGTGATGGGAGAGATAGAGGGGAGGCCGAGAAACGGGAAGGCGAGAGAGGGAAGGACAAGAGAGAGGAAAGAGCGAGAGTGGGGAGGTCAAGAGAGAGTGGGAGAGATGGGGATGGCGAGAGAGAGTGTAGGGCGAGAGGGGGAGAGCGAGATAGGGGAGGGCGAGAGAAAGGGAAGAGACAGATTGGATGGTGAAAGAGCGGAGGGCGAGAGAGGGGAGGTCGAGAGAGGGTAGTGTGAGAGACGGTATGGCGACACAGGGTTGGGCGAGAGAGCGGAGAGTGACGGTGGGCCGGTGAGAGAGGGGAGGGTGAGAGTGGGGAGGGCAAGTGAGAGGTGAGGTTGAGAGAGGGGAGGGAGAGAAGGGAGAGAGAGGAGTATGCGAGACAGCGACTCGAGAGAGGGGAGGGAGAGAGAGGAGGAAGAGAGAGAGTGCAGGGACAGCGAGAAGAGGGGGAAGGCGAGTGACGGAAGGGTGAGGGAGAGGGGAGGGCGAGAGAGGGGAGGGGCATAGAGAAGGGAGGGAGAGAGAGAAGTGCGTGAGAGTGGGGAGGCGAGAGATGGGGGAGGGGGAGAGAGGGAAGGGTGAGAGAGTGTGGAAGCCGAGAGAGGGGATGGAGAGTTAGTGGGGAAGGAGAGTGAGAGGGGAAGGCAAGAGAGAGGGGAGAGAGAGAGAAAGGACGGAGAGGGAAAGGAGAGCGAGAGAGGGGAGGGAGAGATGAGGGGAGGGAGAGTTAGTGGGGAAGTCGAGTGAGAGGGGATAACAAAGAGATGGGAGAGTGAGAGAGAGAAGGCGACAGAGAGGGCAGAGTGAGAGAGAGGGTTGGATGAAAGTGCAGCGGGCGAGAGAGAGGGGAGTGCAAGAGTGGGGAGGGCGAGAGAGGGAACGGCGCAAGGCATGTGGCGAGTGAGGGGAGGGCGAGAGAGAGGGGAGGGCGAGAGAGGGGAGGGCGACTGATGGGAGGGCGAGAGAAGGGAGGGCGACTGAGGGGAGGGTAAGAGAGGGGAGGGAGAGAGAGGGGAGGGCGACAGAGGGGAGAGCAAGGGAGCGATGAGCGAGAGAGCAGAGGACGAGAGAGGAGGAGGGCTAGTGAGAAGAGGGTGAGAGAGGGGAGGGCGAGAGACAGGAGCGAGAGAGACGGGAGGACGAGAGAGGGGAGGGCGGGAGAGCGAGGTCGACAGCCGGGAGAGTGAGGGGAAGGAGAGAGAGAAAATGGGTAGGGAGAGTTAGTGGTGAAGGAGAGTGAGAGTGGAGTTCGAGAGGGAAGGGACAGCAAGAGAGAGGGAAGGGCGAGAATGAGGGTAGGATGAGAGAGGGAAGGGCGACGGAGGGTAGGGCGAGAGGATGGTGGCCGAAACAGGGAGGGCGTCAGAGTGAGGAGAACGAGAGAGAGGGGATGGCGAGAGAGAGGGGAGGATGAGAGAATGGAGGGCGAGAGAGGGGGGAGAGACAGAGTGGAGGGTGAGAGATTGGAGGGCGAGAGAGAGAGGGGAGGGCTAGAGTGGGGGTGGGCGAAAGAGGGGAGGGCGAGAGTGAGGGGAGGGCGAGAGAGAGGGGAGGGCGGGACGGTGTGTGGGCGAGAGAGGGGAGGGCGAGAGTGAGGGAAGTGCGAGAATGGGGAGTTCGAGACGGCAGGGAGCACGAGAGAGATGGGAAGGCGAGAGAGGGGAGAACAAGAGGGAGCGGGATCCCTGCCTGATCCGTACCCAACACTGTAATCACCCCCTCCCTGACTGATCCCTAGCAAAAACTGCAATATCCCCCTCCCTGATTGATCTAAAACCCAACACGCTATTCATCCACTTCTTGACTGATTCCTATCCAACACAGCAAACGCCCTCTCCTTGACTAATCCCTACCCAACAACTAATCTCCCCCTGCCTGCCTGATCCCTATCCAAAACTGCATTCTCCCACTCCCTGACTGATCCCTACCAAACACTGCAATCTCTCCCTCCCTGATTGAACCCTACCAATATTGCAATCTCCTCCTCCCTGACTGAACCATACCAACACTGCAATCTCACCCTCCATGACTGATTCCTAACCAACACTGCCAACCACCACGTCCCTGACCTGATCCCTACCCAACACTGCAATCTCCCTCTCCCTGATTGATCCCGATTCAAAACTACAACTTCCCCCTACATGGCTGATCCCTACCCAACACTAAACCCACCCCCTCCTTGACTGATCCCTGCCCAAGACTGCAATCTCCCCATCCCTCACTGATTCCTATCCAAAAAAGCATTCTCCCCCTCCCTGACTGATCCCTACACAACACTGCAAATTCCCCCTTCCTGACTTACCGCCAGTCAACGCAGCAATTTCCTCCTTCCTGATTGATCACTACCCAACGTTGTAATCATCCCCTCCCAGACTTATGACTACACAAAACTGCCATCTCCCCTCCTTGACTGATCCCGACCCAAGACTGTAATCATCCCCTCCCTCACTGATCACTGCCCAACATTGCACTCACCCCCTCCCTGACTGATCCCTATCCAAACTGCAGTCCCTGCCTCCCTGACTGATCCCTATCCAAAACAACAATCGCCACATCCCTGACTGATCTTCACCCAACACAGCAATTTCCCAGTCTCTGACAGATCCCTACGCACTATTGTAATCACCCCCTCCCTGACTGGTCCCTACACAACATTGCAATTATCCCCTCCCAGACTGAACGCGGCCAAACACTGCACTCACCCTCTCCCTAACTGATCCCTACACAACACCTCACACAACCCCTCAGTGACTGATGCCTACATAACACTGTACGTCGCCCCTCCCTGATTGATCACTGCCCAACACTGCAATCTCCATCTCAGACTGTGCCCTTCCCAAAACTGCATTCTCCCCCTCCCTGAATTATCCGTTCCCAACACTGTAATCACCCACTACCTGACTGATCCCTACCAAAAAATGCAATATTCCCTTGCCTGACTGATCTCAAACCCAACACTGCAATCTTTCTCCCTGACTGATTCCTAGCCAACACAGCAATCGCACTATCCTTGACTAATCCGTACCCAACAATTAACCTCCACCTCCCTGACTGATCAATATCCAACACTGCAATCTCCCCCTCCATGACTGATCCCTAGCCAACACTGCAATCTCTCCCTCCCAGACTGATCCCTGCCCAACACTGCAATCTCCCCATCCCTGACTGATCCCTACCCAACTGTGTACTCTCCCTCTCCCTAACTGATACCTACACAACACCTCACACACCTCCGCCCTGACTGATTCCTACCCAACACTGCAATCACCAACTCCCTGACTGATCACGAACCAACACTGAAATCTCCCCCTCCCGGACTGAATCCTACCCAATGCTGCAATGATCCCCTCCCAGAATGATCCCTACCAAACACTGCAATCTCCCATCCCTGACTGATCCCTACCCAACCCTGCAATCTCCCCATCCCTCAATGATCCCTACCCAACTCTGTACTCTCCCTCTCCCTAACTGATTCCGACACAAAACCTCACACACACCCTCCATGACTGATCCCTACCCTGCACTGCAATCACCCCTTCCCTGACTGATTCCTACACAACACAGCAATCACACCTTCCCTGACTGACCAGTACCGAACACTGCAATCACTTCTCTCTGACTGATCCCTACCCAACACTGCAATCACCCCCTCCCTGACTGATCCCTACCGAACACTGCAATCACCCCCTCCCTGACTGATCCCTACCCAACAAGGCAATCACCCCTCCCTGACTGATCCCTACCGAACACTGCAATCACCCTCTCCCTAACTGATTCCTAGACAGCACCTCACACACTCCCTCCCTGACTGATCCCAATCCAACACTGCAATACCCCCTCCCTGACTGATCCCTACCCAAAACTGAACTCTCCCACTCCTGACTGATCCCTACACAACACAGCAATCACCCCTCCCTGACTGATGCCAACAAAAAACTGCATTCTCCCAGTCTCTGATTGATCCCTAGCCAACACTGCAATCTCCCCATCCCTGACTGATCCCTCTTCAACGCTGCAATTTTCCCCCTGATTGATCTCTACCCAACACTGTAATCATCACCTACGTGACTGATCCCTACTCAACACTGCAATCTCCCCTCCCTGACTGATCCCTTCCCAATACTGCAATTTCCCCCACCCTGAATGATCCCTAACCCAATACTTTAATCATCCGATCCCTGACTTATGCCTACCTAACACTGCAGTCTCCCTGCCGTGACCGATCACTGTCCAACACTGCAATCTCCACCTATCTGAATGATCCCTATACAACATTGCAATAACCCCCCTCCATGACTAATCCCTACCCAAAACTGCAATCTCCCTCTCTGCGACTGATCCCTACCCAACACTGCAATATCCCCCTTCCTGACTGATCCCTACTTAACACTGCAATTTCCTCCTCCATGTCTGATCCCTAACCAATACATATATTTTGCCCGTCTTGTTCGATCCCTAACTCAGCATTGAAAGTATTCCTTCCCTGACTTATGCCTACGCCTCACTGCTATCTCCCACTCCCTGACTATTCCCGATACAACATTGTAACCTCTCCATCCCTGACTGATTCTTATCCAACCCTGCAATCTCCTCCTCACTGTCTTATCCCTACCCAACACTGAATTCTCCCTCTCCCTGACTGACCCCTATGCAACTTTGCAATCTACCCCTCCCTGACTGATCCGGACCAAACACTGCAATCTCCCCCTCCCTGACTGATCCCTACACAACACTGCAGCCTCCCTCTCCCTGACTGATCCCTGCCCCACAGTGCACTCACTCCCTCACTGGCAAATCCCTATCCAAGCTGCAGTCAACCCTTCCCTGACTGATCCCTATCCAAAACTGCAATCGCTCCCTCCCTGACTGATCCCTACCCAACACAGCAATCGATCTTTCCATGACAGATCCCTACCCAACACTACACTCATCCTCTCCCTAACTGATCCCTACACAACACCTCACCACCCCCACTGGCTGATCCCTACCAAACACTGCTATCTCCCCCTCCCTGACCAATCCCTACCCAAAAGTGTAATCACCACCTACCTGAGTGATCCCTACCCAAAACAGCAATTTCCCTCTCACTGATTGATCTCTAACGCAACACTGCAATCATACCCTCCCTGACTGATCCCTATCCAACATTGGGCTCACCCTCTCCCTGACTGATCCCGACACAAAACTGCAATTACCCCCTCCCTGATTGATCCCGACTTAACACTGTAATCACCCCTCCCTGACTGATCCCTACCCAACACTGTAACCTCCCACTCCCTGACTGATCTCTACCCAAATCTGTAACTTCCCCGTCCCTGACTAATCCCTATCCAATACTGCAATCTCCCCCGCCCTGACTGATCCCTACCCAACAATACTTCACCGCCCCGACTATTTTCCACCCAACACTTTAATGTACCTCTCCTTAACTTGTCCATACACCACACAGTAATCACCCCCTTCCTGGCTCACCTCTTTCCGACACGATCAGACTCCTCTTCCGGACTGATCCCTCCCCAGCACTGCAATCTCCCCCTCCTTGACTGATTCCTACCCAAAGCTTCTATCTCACCCCCACCGACTGATCTCTCCCCAACACTGCACTCACCCCCACCCAGACTCGTCTCTTTCCAATACTGTAGTGCCCACCCTCCCTGACTGACCCCCTACCAAAAAAGTAATAGCCCCCTCAATGGCTCATCTCTCCTACATCATGCCAGGGAGATGGAGGTATTAATATTTAATCCCGTCCCTTGCGTATTTGACTCTGACAACATTGAGAGAACGCTATGTGTTGTCAATCTCCATAGTGTTCGATGGAGGCACTTTGAGGAAGCTTTCCTCCAGATCTAAGTCCATTCTCAAACTAATCTGGGCTATTTACACGAGAACCATTTCGGTGAAGGTTCACTTTGAATCCTTTCTGTGCCTTTCTGTAGTTAGCTGGGAGCACTGATAACCTGGGCAGTACTGTTCCTGGGAATATTGATGGGAGCCAGATTAAATGGAGATTTCTGGGAGCCATTTCTTCCCATGGAAGAGATAAAGTCTCACAAGTGCACATTGAGATGCTGATGGTGTTGTCTAGTTATTTCCATAAACAAGGTAAACAACCCAATCAGAATGTTCGGTGTGAGGTGACAGTGGGGGAGCACTTTGGAACCAGTGACCATAGTTCTATTAATATTGTAATCATTGTGGAGTAAGAAAAAATGTTCCACAGTTGCTAGTTCTACACTGGGGCAAAGCAAATTTTGATAGAATTAGCCAGGAACTTGCAGGGGTTGCTTTGAGAAGTTTGTTTGCAGGCAAAAGGACCTCTGCCAAGTGGAAGTTCTTTCAATGTTGGATAACTACAGTTCAAGGTCTGTACGTTCCTGTGAGTGTAAAGAGCAAGGTTGGCAGGAATATTGAACCATGGATGACAAGAGACATTAAGGCTTTAACCAGAAAAATAAGCAGGCATTGTTCAGGTACAGGCAGCTGGGGTCAAGGGAATCCCTGCTGATACATAGGGGATACAAGAGTTTACTGAAGAAGGGAATCAGGAGGGCAGATGACCTTGGCTGAGAAGATTTGGGTGAATCCAAAGAGATTCTTGCAGTATATTAAAGGAAAAAGAATAACTAGAGAGAGAATAGGACCCTTCAAGGACCAAAGTGGAAATGTATGTGCAGAATCGCTGGAGTTTATTTCCCTCTGTGTTCACTGTGGGTAAGGACACAAAGGTTTGGGAACTTGGGGAAGTTAGTGATGATCTCTTGTTCACAGTCCACATCACAGGAGAGGGAGTTGTGAATGCATTAGAATGTATGAAGGTGGATGAATCTCCCGGACCTGACCAAACATATTCAACAACACTGCAAGAGGCGAGGGAAGAAATTGTGCGGTCCCTGGCTGATCTTTTTGCATCAGCGTTATCCACGGGTGAGGTCCCAAAGATTGCAGGGCAGCAAATGTTGTGCCGTTATTCGAGAAGGGTTGCAAAGTAAAATCTGGGAAGTAGAAATCAGTAAGCTGAATATGTTTGGTCAGTAAGTTACTTGAGAAGATTCTGAGAGATTAGATATACATGCATTTGGAAATACATGTTTTGATTGGGAGTAGTCAGCATAGCCTTGCGTGTGGGAGACCATGCCTCACAAATTTGTTAGCGTTCGTTGATGAAGTGATCAGGAAATTTGACGAGTAGACTGTACAGATGTGTCGACATGTAGACTCTACAGATTTCAGTAAGGTGTTTTGATAAGGTTCCACTTGGTAAGTTGCTCTGGGAAGGTTAGATCGCATGAA
This sequence comes from Hemiscyllium ocellatum, assembly GCF_020745735.1. NCBI lineage: Eukaryota > Metazoa > Chordata > Chondrichthyes > Orectolobiformes > Hemiscylliidae > Hemiscyllium > Hemiscyllium ocellatum. Next base: position 16,800,233 of record NC_083408.1, read on the forward strand.
ATCCAGGAGGCGTTGGCAAACTGGATACACAACTGGCTTGATGGTAGGAAGCAGATGGTAACAGTTGGACTGGAGGCCTGTGACCCGTGGTGTGCCTCAGCGCTCATAGAATCATGGAATCCCTCCTCTGTCGAAACAGGCCCTTCGGCTCAACAAGTCCACTGGCACTCTGAAGATTATTCCACACATACCAATTCCCCTACCTTGTTACTCTAAATTTACCCCTGAATAATGCAACTTACTTACACATCCATGAACACTATAGGCAACTGAGCATTGCCAGTTTACCTGACCTGCACATCTTTGGGCTGTGGGAGGAAACCGGGACACCCAAAGTAAATCCACGCTGCAACGGGGAGAGCGTACAAACTCAGTTGGTGTGGCATGGTGTCTCAGTGATTGGCACTGCTGCCTCACAGCGCCAGGGACCCCGGTTGGGCCCCAGCCTCAGGTGACTGTGTGGAGTCTGCACATTCTCCCTGTGTCTACGTGGGCTTCCTTTGGGTGCTCCAGTTTCCTCCTGCAATCCAAAAATGTGTAGGCCAGATGAATTGGCCGTGTTAAATTGTCCATAATGCCAGGTGCATTCGTCAAGGGTAATTATTAGGTAGGGAGAATGGCTCTCTGTGGGTTACTCTTCGGCAGGTCGGTGTGGACTTGTTGGGCCAAATGGCCTGTTTCCATACTGTAGGAAATCTAACCCTAACAGGATCCAACCCACACAGACTATCCTGTGAGGTTGGAATTGAACCAAGATCCACGGTGCTGTGAGGCAGCAATGCTAACCACTGAGCCATTATGCCACTGAGCTGGTCAGTCCTAGGCCCATTGCTGTTTGTTGTCTATATAAATGATTTGGAAGGGGATGTTTAAGGCATGATTAGTAAGTTTTCAGATTATACTAAAATAAGTGTGGAAGGTTCTCAGCAATTGCAACAGGGCATCGATCAACTGGGGAATTGGGCTGAGAAATGGCAAATGGAGTTTAATGTAGACAAGGGCGAGATCTATCATTTTGGAAAGACAAATCAAGACAGGAGTTTAATGGTGATTGGTAGGGCCTGAAAGAGTGTGGTGGAACAGAGGAACCTTGGATTCCAGATGCACGGCTCTCTGAACTCAGGGAAACAGGGCAGTGAAGAAAACTTTCGGCACACTGGGCCCTTCATCAGTCAGGGCATGGAATATAGAAGTTGGGAACTTATGTTGTAGTTGTATAGGATGTTGATAAGGCAGCACTTGTAGTATTGTGTTCAGTTTTGCAGACCTTGCTCCAGGAAGGATATTATTAAACTGGAAAGAGTGCAGAAGAAATTTACAAGGATGCTGCCAGAACACAACGAGAGTTAAAGCGAGAGGTTGGACAAGCTAGGACATTTTCCTTCGAGTGTAGGAAACTGAGGGGTGCCCTAATAGAGTTGTCTAAGATCATGGGAGGCATGGATACGGTGAATGCACTCAGTCTTTATCCAAGGCTTGGGGAATCAAGGAAGAAAGGGCATCAGTTTCAGGTGAAAGGGGAAAGATTAAAAGGGAACCTGAGGGACAACGCATTTCCCCAGAAGGTGGTACACATACCGAATGATCTACCAGTGGAAGTAGTCGAGGAAGATATAATTAATAACATTTAAAAGACACTTGGACAAATACATAAAGAGAAACATATTGGAAGGATATGGGCCAAGTGCAGGGAAACGGGGTTAGTGCGGATGGACCAGTTTCTGCCAAAGAGCCTGTCTCCATGCTGTAGAACTCTATGACTCTATGAGTATACCCAGGTGTCCTAAAATACAGAAGCAGCTAAAGCAATAGGAACATGAGCCGGTACAAATATGAAACAGTCCTGCAGAATTTGGCAGGAAACCAGCCTGGCCTTGCAGCGAAGGATTCCTGGGACAGGAGCTGTGGTGAGAAGCCCATAGAGAGCAGGGGAAGGAAGCTGAAAAGCTCAATCCACTGCCGATAGCCTGGAGGATCCCCGGCTGGGATAAGGCAGCTGGAATCCAGTCATCCCAGGGAAAACTACAGGCTGTGACAGAGCTAGGTTTCCTACACAAGGAGCAGGACAGAACGTTGCAGGAAAATCTCACCCACATGGAACAACTCTAGTTACAATTGGGAAGAGCCCAATCCAGTGAAAGGAGGGTTTCTGGGAATGGGGAAGAAGCCTCAGGTTACATGGACAATCTGGAAGGACAGTGTATGAGCTCCAAGCTGCTGCATGGATCCTGTACACCTGCAACATGGAGCAACACACATCAGGCCCTAGTAGGAGGTTCCAGGAGCAAAGACAATCCCCAGGGAACCAGGGCTCCTCCCAGAAGGGGATAATGTGTGCCTTTGGGGTTCTACCTCCCCAGGGAGATAATGACAGCCCCCGCATTGACACATCCACACCCGCCCACAGATGGGGACTCCCACTCCCTTTCTCCCAGGTAACTGCACCTTTTGTCCCCAGCCCTGACCCACAGCCGAACTCAGAATCCATAAACCCTGTGGTTACCCAGTCTCAAACAGCTGATGATCTCACTCCATACACAACAGCTATTCCAGGCACACAGCTGGTGGGCAGCACCAAAAAATCCATGTCTCTGTCCCAGAAACATGTTTGGATGAGATTGACCGACGCTGAGGAGCAAACCAAATTAATCGCCATGTGCCTTAGTCCAGCAAGCCATTTAGCCCTCCCTGAGGGCCAACAGCTAGGGAGAGGCATCCATGATGTGATGAAGGCAGCGGTCTGCACATCTCGAGGGCAGTATAAGGTAGATTCTGCAGAGGCGCTACATAAATGCAGAACAACAACCAGGGGAATGCCCTTCCACACCCCCCGTCAGCTTCACCCGGAGCCTCTGGGTCAAATTTGTCTGGGTTTTCAGAGATATGACCTACATCTCTCTTAGCGATTGGAAACTGGCCAGACCCCTTGTCTCCCATGTTTCAGAAAGAAGGAGTGACACATGGGATTCGACCGCTCAAATACCCCCTGTAATGAGATTCTAGATTAGAGTGGTGCTGGAAAAGCACAGTTCAGGCAGAATCCGAGGAGCAGTATAATCGACGTTTCAGGCAAAAGCCCTTCATCAGGAATAAAGGCAGAGTGCCTGAAGAGTGCAGAGGAGGTTGGGCGTGGGGAGAATGGAGCATAGAGTAAATAGCTGAGTGGTGGAGATGATGAAGAAGACAGGTTGGGGGAAGGTTGAAGTGGATAGGTGGAATAGAAGATTGGCATGTAAGACAGGTCATGGGGACAGTGCTGAGCTGGAAGTTTGGAACTGGGTTAAGGTGGGGGAAGGGGAAGTCTACATTGATGCCCTGGGGTTGAAGTGTTCCGAGGCAGAAGATGAGGCGTTCTTCCTCCATGCGTCTGGTGGTGAGGGAGCGGCGGTGAAGGAGGCCCAGGATCTTCATGTCCTCGGCAGAGTGGGAGGGGGAGTTGAAATTTTGGGCCACAGGACAGCGTGGTTGACTGGTGCGAATGTCCCAGAGATGTTCCCTAAAGCGCTCTGCTAGGAGGCGTCCAGTCTCCCCAATGTAGAGGAAACCGCATCGAGAGCAACAGCTAAAAGTAATGATATTGTTGGATGTGCAGGTAAAACTTTGATTGATGTGAAAGGCTCCTTTCGGGCCTTGGATGGAGGTGAGGGAGGAGATGTGGGCGCAGGAGGCTTGGGCCCTCTGCTAAGTAATCGCTGAAAATAAAATAAACTTTAGGGATTTCCTCATTGTGTTACAGGATCTCAAGGATCACAGGCGATTTGTGGGTTATCCCCGAGAACGGGTACATGGTCATGAGATACTGAGCACACAGCCCGGACAAGGGGTCAGCGTTCAGACAGAGATATCCCAGGGTGCTCACCAGGGAGAATTCTCAGAAACAAAATTAAAAACGGGCTGAGACCAGGAGGGAAGGCTCTTCCAACAGTTTGTCCCACACACACCAGACTCTGGTAACACCAGAATCATTCAACTCACCGGGAATTCTTTGTTCACGAACAGTTACCACAAACTGACACTAATCATAATGAATACATCAGGGATACAGTAACCAGAGTAGTGTCCCACCCCATTAAAATTATTATGTTCCCAACCGACCAACAGGATAGAACATAGAACAATACAGCATAGAACAGGACATTCGGCCCACGATGTTGTGCCGTACATTTGTCCTAGCTTCAGCACCTATCCATATACCTGTCCAATTGACGCTGAAAGGTCACCAATGATTCTGACTCTGCCACTCCCACAGGCAGCGCATTCATGCCCCATCATTCTCTGGGTAAAGAAACTACCCCTGACATCCTGCTGTACCTTCCACCCTTCAACTTAAATTTATGTCCCCTTGTAACATTCTATTGTACCCTGGGAATAAGTCTCTGACTGTCTACTCTATCTATTCCCCTGATCATCGTATAAACCTCTATCAAGTCATTATCAAGATAATGAGATGAAGGACAGGGAAGTATGAGGGAAAACCCAAAACAGTAATTAACAGATGAAAGAAAAGAGAACTCCTTAATGATCTAGCCACAGAATACAGGGCAGGAGTGTTACCAGTCAGTTCGTTGACTTGGCTAATTTGGAGAATAAATTCAGGATCCTGACCCAACAACTCTCTCATGAACCTGAGAAGGACTGAATACAGAAAACCCAGAGGAGACCATGGGACAACTAGTGGGGAATGAGGCGAACCATCACTTAGTGACCTGACTGGAGGGTCACGCCAACATGATTAGCCAGATCATCCACGGCCCAAGCAGAGATGACGGTGAGCAGTAAAACCACATCCTGTACAGTATCTATGGTAACGGGATGATAAAACAGCTGATGGAAAAGCTCAGGCAGGCCAACCAAGGGAAAATCCCATCCTGGGTTCGTGACAAACAGTGCAAACATTTATTCCAGGAGAACACCCACACGAACATCTCTCGCTGTCAGTGACAGCAGCTCACCAACGGCTGGGTTAGTAACAGCTGTAAGGACACTGTCGGAGGGACACCTGGGCTTGGTACGTGGGATTCCAATTAACTCAAGTGACAAAGTTAGGATGAAGTCAAAATTATCGGAGTTGTACAAAAAAGGTATTTGGATGGATTACCATGATTTCCTCTCACATACTATGGAGATAGAGGGAACATTGACAGAGACCATACTTACGTAAATGTGAAGGAACAGGTCATACCATGATATGCCCATAGCCTATTATCCGAGAATTCGGCTTGTCTCACATCAAGCTGTGTTCCTAACCGCACTCACCTTTATATATCTCGGGATACCGGTGGTTAGGATTGCAGGCTGCAACAGATGGGCACGATCATGGTGAATCATGCCTGGACACACCCCCAGGGGCTGGAAGGCAGATAGAACTCCCCGGGTGATCACCTTAGTTTCATTCATTTGCAGCGTTTGAGTGTTCCTGGCTGGGCCAATGTTGATTGCCTGCCCATAGTTGTCATTACGACAGATTGGCAATGTTAAATTGCCCATTGTGTCAAGGGACATTCAAGATAGCTGGAATAGCCATAGGAGGCACAGGGTTTCAGGGATATCATCGGGGCAATTGGTCTGAGTTGGATTCTCTTCAGAGGGTCATTGTGGACTCAATGGGCCGAACGGCCTGATTCTGTTCTGTCAAGATTTTATGATATCACTTTATCAGCCATAAGACCATCGGTTTGACCAATGTACACAATGGCTTTTGCACAGACAGCTGGCTACTCTGACAACAAACATAACCAGCTTTTAAAATTAAGTTTGTAATTTATTGCATAAGCTTCTTTCCATTCAAGTGGATGAGTTGGGGGGAAATGTCACAACCTCCTTGCTAAAACATCGAGAGACAGCCAAGGGTTGTTGGCCAAGTAAATCTCCCAAATCACAAAACCCACACACCAGGCACAGTGCAAACACAGCATAATGTAAAAGGCAACAGTTATTCTGGACAGACGTATCTATGAAACAAAGGAGGGCCCAGACAGGAAGGCAGCGGTTCCTGCGACACAAAGAAACTAACAGCAACAAGCCATCCAAATTATTGGCAATGCTTCAAACTATTAACTGATTCTCCTAATTGGCCAGAACGATAGAAAGTTCTGGAAAATCATCCAGAACTGAACAAAAACAGGGTTCATCTGCAGACTGATTTCTTGAATCTCTGGAGACCTTCTGAGGAGATCAGAATGGCAAGAGACAGGAAGGGCCTATGCCCGAAACGTCGAATCTCCTGTTCCTTGGATGCTGCCTGATCTGCTGCACTTTTCCAGCAACACATTTTCAGCTCTGATTTTCAGTATCTGCAGACCTCACTTCCTCCTAAGAGACAGAGACCATCTGACATTCCAGAGACAGAGGAAGAGAGAAAACAGTTTCGCAGATCCAGTGGAAGAACCAGAGAGAGAGAGAGAGAGAGAGAGAGAGAGAGACAGGTTGAAGCAAAACCGAGGAGCAGGGGAGAGAGGGAATGCGAAAAACCATCGAGAGAGAGTTGGAACCAACTCGAAAAACGAGTGTCACCCCTTCAGTTTGTCCATGTTTTAACTCCTGTTTGTCTCAGTCTGACTTCCCCTTCTCTCCCTCTCTCTGTCCTCTCTGTCTCTCTGCCCTTCTGTCTCTATCATTTTCTCTCACTGTCACTCTGTCATTCTCACCCTCTCCCTGTCTCTCTCTAGCCAACTTTCGCCCATCCCCTTCTCCATCTCCACTCTCTCGATCTCTCTCTCTCTCTCTCTCTTTTTCTCACCCTCCCTTTCTGTTTTCCCCTATTTCAGACCTGAAAGATCTCACCCAATTTTGGACCCCCTCAAAAATACAGTGCCCCTCATTTTCACTTTCCTTCCAAATTTATCCCCTTCCCAATTGTCTTTACTACCAAATAATTGCCCCACCAAATATTTCGCTGCATCCAACATTGCTGTCAGCCCCACTCCCTGAGGCATAGGGAAATGAGTGGAAAAGTGTGGATCTGGAATAACCCAGCAGGTCAGGCCTGAACCATCGACTCTCCTGCCTGAACTGCTGTGTTTCCCCAATTCCACACTTTGTAACTCTGACTCTTCAGCATCTGCAGTCCTCACTTTCTCACACAGGTAAATAAGTCTGGGTTGGCTGACTGGCCTGAAACTGTTTTAATGCACAACAAGATCCCAGTCCCAGAATTACAAAAGGTTTGCATCACATATGGAATCCTTCCTCCCCCCCCCCCCCCATTAAATGATCCTGGTCCTGTTCAGGATCCTCAGAATTGGCCCCTGAATGGCCTCACTGACTATCCTTTCTGTGGAGATCTCTTCTCGTCCTGTCTCAGACTTTGAGTCTCCTGCTATTCCTCCCTCATTCTCTCTCTCTCTCTCTCTCTCGCTGGGAACAGACCCTCCTTTCTCCGCCAACACCAAAAGCCCATCAAACACTCCTCCTGTCTCTGGCTGTCCCACTCCCTCCTTGTCACCCATTCTCCCCCTTCCCATGTGGACCCACATCTCCTGGGTTTGAGGACATGGTGCAGAGACTAACACAGCAAGATCCCACTCTGCAACCATTCCCTAGCCACAATCACTGTCCTTCTCCCTCCATATGTGTCCTTCTTCCGCTCGCTGACTCTCTCACTTTGTCCTTCTCTCACTCTCTCCGTCTCCCTGTCTCTCACTGTCCAACTCTCTCTCCTCACTTTCTCCATCGCCACTCTCTCCATGTCTCTCTCTCTCTCTCTCTTTTGTCACCCTCACCTTCTCTTTTGCTTGATTTCAGACTCAACCAGAAAAGTACTTTATGTCCCTTACATTCACCTCTTCCCCACAGTCGGGGTAAAACCCGGAAGAGACCAGGAAAAGATTGATTCCCCCCGCATTAACTGTACAGTATCCAGCGACACAGAGACACACTCTTCCCAATGTACCTGCCCCAGTCACTGGGACAGAGCAGAGGGATCCATGGAGAAAGAGGAAGAGAAACTACAAAAGAGAAAAAGTGATGAACAGACAGATAGTGAAAGGGAGGGAAAGCACAAGAAAAAGACTAGAAGGCAGAGGTGGGGAGAGAAAGTGAGAAGAACTGAAAGAGAGCAGGAGACAGGCAGAGAGAGAAAGGGACAAAGAGAGAGAGTAAAACCCCAGGAATGAAATACAATGTCAGACAGATACAAGGTGAAAAAGGGGAGGCAAAGACAGGGAGAGAAGGTCAGATAGACAGCAAGAGAGAAAACCCAGGGAGAGATATAGCACAGAGAGAGAGAGAGAGAGAGAGAGAGAGGAGTTGCAGCAGCAGAGAGATAGAGCTGAGAGAGTTGGATGCTGGTGGTGGTGACTGGGGCGGGGGGGGGGGTCTGCTGCGATGCAGCGAGAATGATGTACAGACAAGAACAGAAAAATCTCACAGAGCTGAGAGAAAGATGCAGAGAGAAATGAGTAAGGTGTTGGTTTTGTGAAAGATTGAATGATTAAGCATTCTTGAAAAACATGGTGGGGTGACAAAGTGGCAGAGTGTTGTAGGACGGGAATTTACAAGGAAATGACAACTGGGCAGTGATGTGAAGAATGTTGAGAGATAGGAATTGAAGGAAAGATGTGGGAGACACAGCTGGGAACACAGAAATAGAAATGAGAGCTCTCATCGGGGTAGGAAGCAGTGAGATCGGTGGGATCAGACTGTGCAGCTTCTCCCTCTCTAGTATTTTGCATCTTTGTCTCTCCACGGTGTAGAGCTCGCCACTTATGGTGTGTGTGTGTGTGTGTGTGTGTGTGTGTGTGTGTGTGTGTGTGTGTGTGTGTGTGTGTGTGTGTGTGTGTGTGTGTGTGTGTGTGTGTGTGTGTGTGTGTGTGTGTGTGTGTGTGTGTGTGTGATCACTCTCTCTGGTTCCAGCTCCTGTCTCATGATTCCTCATGGTAGAATAATTTGATTCTCTCTGTCTTTGTACTGTCCTGGTTTCAGTTCCCAAATAAATAGCACAGCAGGCTCAAAGGGCTGGATGGTCTCCTCCTATTCCTATTTCGGATGGTCTTAAGTTCTTAATACTATCTCTGAGCTCTTGGCCCACACGCTGGACGTTATGACTACAAAAGGCCCTGATCTGTAGAGTGCTGCACTCTTTCGTGTGTCTCGGAGGGAACCAGCCTGATTTGGATTGGAGTTGCAGCCTCTCAGTGAGAAGTGAAATCTCCGCATGGTAAGGTGCCTTCCACTGTAAGGTGGAGCAGGCCTGTCTCGTAGAAGCAAACAGCAGGCCAGATGTGTTTTGTCCCTCAGCTCCATTTCAGAAGGCCACATGGGAGGGACTTGTTTCCTTCATCAGCTTCCTGTGCTCTCACTTCGGGGTTAGGGTGGGGGCCGAAATGGCCTTTCTCCCGACTCCTATTGCAGGCTGGCTATGATTGAGTTATACAGGGCATGCCCCTGGAGTGAGGTCAGTTAGCTCAGTTGGTTGGGCAGTTAGCTTACCACACTAGCTAGAGTTACTCTGAAGGGCCCTCCTTCCCAGCCTCTCCCCTCAGCTGGGGCATGGTGACCCTTTGATTAAAACACCACCATACACCACTTTCTAATGAGGAGCTGTCTCATGCTCTGGTAAGACTATGGTGACTTTACATTGGTTTGTACCTGGAACACTGTGTGCAGGATTAGTCACTGCATTGTCAGTGGGATGTTAGTGTGTGGAGAAGGTTTACTGGATGCAACCCCACTGGAATGAACAACACTCACTTTCCCCCAGTTAAGTCACTCTTACAGCTTTTGTGTCTTTGGAGACACAAGGACCAATTCACCTGAAACAACAGCTGGATTTTATATTCATGGGCAACTGATAAGATTGGCTATTTTACACACGCTCTCTCTCACACACACACATACACACACAGACACACGCTCCCTCAAACACACGTATAGGCACACTCTCTCACACATATGCACACACACATACATAGGCACACTCTCACACATACATACACACTCTCTCTCACACACGCATACACACACAGATACATGCTTCCTCAAACACACACAGACACAGTCTCAGACACACATACACATAGGCACAACTCTCTCTCTCACACACACACACATACACAGACGCACTCTCTTGCACACACAGACACAATCTCTCTCTCACACAACACATACAGACACACACTCTCCCTCACACATACACACATACACACTCACACACAGACACACTCTCTCTTTCAGACACGTGCAGGCACGCTATATCTCTCCCTCACACACACACATAGACACGCACTCACACACACACACACACACACACACACACTCTCACATACACAGACATTCTCTCACACACACGCACACACATACACTCTCTCACACACACACATATACACACAGGCACACTCTCTCTCTCACACACACATATACACACAGAGTCACACGCTCCCTCAAACACACACAGACACACTCTCTCACACACACACATGGACACACAATCTCTTTCCCACGCACACACATAGAAACCCTCTCTCACACACACTCTCACTCACACACTCTCACACAAAGTCTCTTACACACACAGACACGCACACATTCTCTCCCAAGCATTCTCTCACACACACTCTCTCACACACTGTCACTTACACAGACACACTCATTCTCTCACACACACATGCACACATACACACTCTCTCACACACAGACACACTGTCACACATACACATAGACACACAGACACAATCTCTCACACAGAGCTCTCTCACACACACATATACACACACATTCTCTCACACACACATACACACTGATATACTCTCTCACACACACATACACATTCTCTCACACACACAGACACACTCTCTTTCACACAAAAACATATCTCTCTCACACGCACTTATACACTCAGTCACACAAATACACTCACTCTCACAAACATGCACACACAGACACACACATCCTCAAAACACACACAGACACACAATCTCACATAAACAGTATCACTGGATGGTCAGATACTAATTCATAGGTCACCCAGCAGAATGCTTCTGAAGAAACCAGGTGCAAACGGCAAGCCAAAAATCGTTTTAATAACTGAACTTAGTGGATTTTGTCTGGCCTAGATAACCACACATATTGTGCTGACACGCAGGTGAATGTAACAATTATATCAAAACTGGAAGTCTTGGTCCAACGCCCCACCCCACCCTCCTGACCTCACACACCTCACTCACTCACACACTCCATTCCCTCACTCCCTCACACACCTCACTCCCTCACACATTCACCAACTGTTGAGAATCCACAAGCTGAGTGAAACATGGAACATAGAACAGCACAGCGCATGCAGGCACTTCAGCCCTCAATGTTTTGCCAGTCTTTTATCCTACTCTAAGATCAGACTAGCCTACATAACCTTGAATGCACTAACTTTCGTGTGCCTATCCAAGGGTCTTCTTAAATATCTCTAATGCATCTGACTCTACTACTACCACTGGATGAAAGCCCTCGCCGCTCAACCTTTCTTTGTAATACTTACCCTCCAGTCCAGGCAGCACCCTGGTAAGTCTCCTCTGCACACTGTCTGAGGCTTTCACGTGTTTGCGTTAATGAGGCAACCAGAACAGAGCACAATATTCCAAGTGTGGTTGAACCACAGCTCGAAAGAGCGAAGAAATATCCTCGCTTCTCTTAAACTCAATCCTCCTGATAATGAAAGACAACACACCGTATTCATTCTGAACAACCCTGTCAACGTGGGTGGTAACTTTGAGAGACCTATGGACAATGACCCCAAGATCCCTCTGTCACTCCATACTGCCAAGAATTCTGCCGTTAATCCTGTATTCTTTATGCAAATGCAACCTTCCAAAATAAATTGCTTCACACTTTTTAAGGTTAAACTCTATCTGCCACTTATCTGCCCAGCTCTGCATCCTGTCAATATTCTGTTGCAATCTCCAATATGCCTCCACACTATCTACAATCACACCAACCTTCCTGTCATCGGCAAACTTACTAACCTGCTTGTACACTTTCTCATCAAAGTCATTTATAAAAATCACAAAGAGAACAAGTCCCAGAGCCGATACCGGTGGAACTACACTGGTCACTGAGCTCCAGGCTGTATACTTTGCTACCATCCTCTGTCTTCTATGGGCCAGCCACGCCCGTATCCAGACAACCACATTTATCTGTGCCCCATGCTTCTGTACCTTCTGAATGAGCCTACAATTGGGAACGCCTTGCTTAAATTCTTGTTCACCACACCTACTAGTCTAGCTTCTTCAACGTGTTTTTTTACATCTTCAAAGAATTCAGTAAGGTTTCTGAGGGATGGCCTGCTCCTCACAAAGCCATGGTGACTATCTCTAATCGAACTAACGTTTTCTATGCAATTGTAAATACTGTCTCTCAGAAACGTCTGCAATTGTTTGCCAACCATTGATGTAAGACTGACTGTTCGATCATTCCCAGAGTTAACCATATTCCCTTTCCTGAACATGGGAATAACATTTGTCACCCTCCAGTCATCTGGCTGGCCCTTCTCCAGTGGACAGTGAGGACGCAAATATCATCACCAAAGGCACGCTAATCTATCCCGTCATTTCCTGGAGGAGCCCAAAGTAACCCCATCTGGCCTAGGGGATTTACCCATCTTTATGTTTGTAATTCATTCAATCAGTGTATACTTCCCTTCAACTTTTCTACACCCTGTCCAACCAACTGATTGACTGCTTTCCATTTCAGTGCAATATACAGTGCTGCCTTCCTAAGTACGTACAGTTCTCAACATTCTGTGAATCATGGAATGGAAAAATAAAGGAATTCACCAATGCCTTCCTGATGAAGAGTTTATGACTGACACATCGACTCTCCTGCACCTCGGATACTGCCTGACCTGCTGTACTTTTCTAGCACCATATGTTTTGACTCTTATCTCCATCAACTGCAGTCCTCACTTTCTCCATTACTGCACACTGGGTGAGGAATTAACCATCAGAAACGCATTATATGTGGAGCTGACTGCTCAGTTCTGGAAAACTGTACTTGATGAATACATTTAAAAAAAAATACAATTCAGTGCCAGAGTTAGAGTTGTGGTTCATGGTTTGAGCAGCTTGATAACAAACAGGAAATGACCGAAGAACTCCGAGGTACAGGGTATTACAGGTATTATATTCCAGCTTACGTTAACGCTGGGAATATTATCAGACAGGCTGACAGATGTAATTAGGGAATGAGTTGACATGTGGAGGTGGGGGCAGGGCAGGGCACGGTGTAAAAGAGGAGCTGGTGTTGCATTATTAATTAACAAGTCAGTTACTGCTGAAAGGATGGTCAATATCTTGGAAAGGTCTTCAAATGGGGCTTTGTTGGTCGAGATTCGAATCAAACTGATTACAGACACACTGCCTTTTTCAGCATATAGTGTAGAAACAGGCTCTTCGGCACAACAAGCCCACTCCTCTACATTTAACACTACTGGCAAGTAAGCATGGCAAATTCACCTATCCTTTGTATTGTGGGAGGAAAGTGAAATACCCGGAAGAAACCCAGTCAGACATGGGGGGACTGTGCAAACTCCACACAGGCAGTTGCTTGAGGTGGGAATTGAACCTGGCTTTTTGGCACTGTAAAGCAGCAGTGCTAACCACTGTGCCACCGTGCTGCCCACAGAGCTAGGCAAAAACAGGAGCAGATATAGAACCAATTCACTGAGATGCGTAGGAAAGCAACGCTGGTGATTTTACAGAGATAGGAACGCAAGGCCAGAGATATTTCATAGATGGGAAAGCAAGGTTGGAGATGTTACAGAGATGGGAAAGCAAGGCTGGACATGTAACAGAGACAGGAAAGCATGGCTGAAGATGTTGCAGAGATAGTAAAGCACGGTTGGATATATTACAGCGATAGGAAAGAAAGGCTGTAAATTTTACAGAGATGGGGAAGCAAGCCTGGGCATGTGACAGAGAGATGACAGCAAGGTTGGAAATGTTACACAGATAGGAAAGCAAGGCTGGTGATTTTACAGAGATAGGAAAGCAAGGCTGGAGATGTTACAGAGATAGGAAAGCAATGCTGGTGATTTCACAGAAATAGGAATGCAAGGCTGAACATGTTACAGATACAGGAAAGCAAGGCTGTTGATGTTACAGAGATAGGAAAGCAAGGCTGGAAATGTTACCGAGATAGGAAAGCAAGGCTGGAGATTTTACAGAGAGAGGAAAACAAGGCTGGAGGTGTTACAGAGATAGGAATGCAAGGCTGGAGATGTTACAGAGAGAGGAAAACAAGGCTGGAGATGTTACAGAGATAGGAAAGCAAGGCTGGAGATGTTACAGAGAGAGCAAAACAAGGCTGGAGATGATACAGAAATAGGAAAGCAAGGCTGGAGATGTTACAGAGTTGGAAAACAAGGCTGGAGATGTTACAGAGGCAGGAAAGCAAGGCTGGAGAGGTTACCGAGGGAGGAAATCAAGGCTGGAGATGTTACAGAAATAGGAAAGCAAGTCTGGAGATGTTACAGAGATGGGAAAGCAAGTCTGGAGGTAGTCAAGAGATAGCGTGGCCTGTGCATGCTAGAAGAGGTTAGTGAGATATTTGTAAATTAATTCACAGGATATGGGGAAAGGTGGAGCCGCAGGTGATTAGAGAGATAGGGAGGGGTGTAGGGGCTGGCGGAATTTACAGTGATAGATGGGGTTGGAGCATGAGATGAAGATTGTGGAGATACGGAGTGTTGCTGAGATACAGATGGATGCAGCGGCTGGAGGAGATGACAGGGAAGGATACAGAGATACATGTAGATAGTTTAAAAACGGTATTGTGTAATGACTTAATAGAGAAAATATTGTAGAAATCTGTGGAATAGACAAGGCACTGGGAGGAACTGAAGGAGTGAGACCTTGGAGTGTCCATTCACAAGAGTTATAGAGTGTCTTGCAGACAGAAGAGGCCCTTTAATTGACAGTGACAAAACCAAAAAGGCCTGCAGACCCTGGAAACCCCTCCTTCCTTACATCTGGGGGCTAGGGCGAGACTTGGGAGAGCTGTCCTCCAGACTCCTCAAACAACAATGTGACATAACAAAATCAGACGATGTCAGATTAAACACTGACACAGAAACCTCCTGCTGGCTCCCCTCCCTCAGCCTCACGGTGTCAGATTAAACACTGACACAGAAACCTCCTGCTAGCCCCCCTCCCTCAGCCTCATGGTGTCAGAATAAACACTGACACGGAAAACTCTTGCTGACTCCCCTTCCTCAGTTGATGTATCAGTGTCCCTCCACATTGAACAACGCTTGCAGGAAGCCTTGAGAGAGTGACAGCTGAAGAATGCATTCTGGGTGGGCCATTTCAAAACCACCACCAAGTTGGGTTCAGCAGCATCATTGCTGGTAAAGATGGTCGGGTCAAAAAAGGACATAGCTGCGAGACTGGGTCTGCAATGGGTCGGGGGTGGGGGGGAACAACTGAGAGGGAGAAACCTACTGGCGGCAGACACATTGATCGTTGACCATACTGGGAACGGTGACACTGCACACAATATTTCTGGAGACAAAGTCCCACTTTTACATTTGTGCGTGGGTGTGTGTGGATGTGTGTGTACACGCATGAGTGCACATGTGAGAGATACTATCCCCACGCTCAACGGGACAGATTTTGAAGAGATCTAGAACTCAGCATTGGCCTGTGTGAGGCGATTCGGGTCATTACTAACAGCAGCAGAATTGTACTCCAGTAAAATTTTCACTGTCACTGCCTGGTATGTGCTCCACTTTACCCTACCATCAGGCCAGGGGATAAACCCTTGTTCAATGGAGAATGCAGGAGGACCTGTCAATTGCAGCACCAGGTACACCTCACAATGAAGTGACGTTACCAAAGAGGACCACTTACGCACCAAGTAGCACAAACAGCCAGTGACAGACAGATCTAACCAACAAATCAGACCTAATCTCTGCATCCTATCACATGCAGTCAGCGCAAAATGGGTGGTCAATCAAACAACTCACTGGAGGAGGAGGATCCACAATTACCACGTTCCTCAATGATGAAAGAGCCCAGCACAACAATAGAAAACCTCAGGCTGAAACATTCACAGCAATGTTCAGGCAGAAGTGTCGATGGGATTATCTATTTTAGTCTCCTCAAAATGGCAGTCTTCAGCTAATTCAATTCAAGTTGTTCCTGCTGGCATACAGCACTGGCATCTACCTGACAATGTGTGAAACTATCTGGGTGTGTCCTGTGCACACACAGACCAAACATCAGACAATCAATGACTGCCCCATTGCTTTAATCCCTATAATTAACAAAGTGTTACAATGTTATTGGAATCTACAGTGAGATAAAGCAGCACTTCCACAGCACCAACCTGCTCACTGAAATTCAGTTTGGGCTCTGCCAGGGCCATTCAACTCTTGGGCTCATTGAAGACTGGTTTAACGATGTACAACAAGAAAATACACAGCTGAACTCTCGAGGTAAGACGACAGTGACTGCACTTTTAACATCATCATAACTGCATTTGACTAAGTGTCGTATGCAGGAATAACGTCAAAACTGGAGCAAATAGGAATCGTCTGCACTGGCTGAAGTTATACCTGCGAAAAAAGAAGGTGGCTGTCGTTGGTGGGGAGCAGCCATCTCAGCTCCGCAGCAATTACCCTGTGTTGGTGTTTGAGTAAGTCCGTAGGTCAAAAAAGGAAAGGTAAAGCACCATACTCCTAGAGAATGATTGGGCTGCTCTCTCGTTAGACAGCGACGGCTGGTCGTAGTTCAACTGGACAGTCATTATGCCTCAAGTAAGGGAGAGGTTGTGTAGGATTGTTCTTTAGTCTCTATAGTCAAAGAAGGAAATATACCCAAACTGTTAGCATTAATTACTAGCCATCCAACTGATTGAGCTAACCAAGTCCTCGCTCAGCTCCTTGGGGAAGATACTGTAACATTATTCTGTTCAGATATGTTGTTAGATTCCTCAGGAACTAGAAGAAAGCCTCTTAACCCAGAGAGAGGGACAATATCAGTGAGCAACAAGAGTGTTCTCTGTCCTAGGCCCAATCATAAATGGCAATCCCTATACATTAAAGTCACAAGTGGGGATGCTTATCCAAATGCAACAGGACCTGGAAATATGCAGGCGTGTGCTTAACAGTGACAAATACCACTTCCATGACACACGTGCCAGAAAAAAAAAATTACGTCTAACAATATAGAACTGAACCATATTCTCTTACGGTCAATGCCACCATCATTACTGATCACCCATCTAGCAATATCCAGGGGATTACTGTTAAACAGATATGGACCGACCAGATAATTTCATTACCCATTCCTGTTCAGGGCTTATTCTCAAAAGTCGATTCTCCTGCTGCCTGACCTGTTGTGCTTTTCCAGCGCGACAGTTTTCGACGTATGCAAATTAAGTGGCTACAAGAATATGTCAGGATCTTGGGAGTCCTGCATAAATACGGTGGTACAGTGGTTAGCACTGCTGCCTCACAGTGTTGGAAACCCGGGTTCAATCCTGCCCTGGAATTAAAGTTTGCACATTCTCCCTGTGTCTGCGTGTATTTTCTCTGGTCTCCTCCCACAGTCTGCAAATGTGCTGGTTGGGTGAATTGGCCCTTCTAGATTGCCTGCAATATTAGGGGTACGGGTCTGTGTGGGTTGATTTTTGGAATGTCGGTGTTGACTTGTTGGGCCGAAGTGCCTGTTTCCACACTGTAAGTAATCGAATCTAATAACTTGCCTCATGATTTCCAAAAGTGTGCCCACCATCTGTAAGATACACGTTGAATGGGCGTGCGATGAAATACCCCCATTTGCCTGTGTGAGTGTAGCTTCACTCCTTATCAACTGATCCTCAGTAGCATCAATGCCTGGCGTTGACACGGTGCTGTGCAGAAATTTACCAAGCTTCCTTACAACGTACCTCTGAAACCACAAAGATCATGAAGGACAAGGGATGCAGATACCTGGGACCCCCACCATATTCACGTTCCGATCTAAGCCATCCACCATCCTGATTGGGAAGGATACTGCTGTTCCTTCAGTGTCACTGTTTGAAGGTCCCTCCCGAATGGTATTGGAAGTTTAACCACAACACATGGACTGTAGTTGTTCATTGCAGCAGCTCACCCCAACCTTATCAAGGGCAACAACGGACGGACAATAAAAACTGGCCCAATTATATTATATGAATAAGTTAAAATGAAAAATATTGTCCAAACATACCCAACGTTGGACACTGTGCTTTGGGTTTGTGAGCTCAGGCTGGTTGGGTCAAGGTCGTAACCTGTTTGTTGTGAACAGCTGAAGGGTTAATCTGTCATTCTCTCAGAGGCATGGCCTACATACCGAGCATCACATAGACATTGACATTCACACCCAAAATTGCTGAGCTCTGAGATAGACATAAGCAATTCAAAATATACTCATATCTGACTAATATGTTTAAACATACGTTGATAATGTTAAAACAAAAATGATTATGAGTGAGTATTACCAGGGAGAAAGTGAGGACTGCGGATGCTGGAGATCAGAGACAAAAAACGTGGTTCTGAAAAAGCACAGCCGTTCAGGCAGCATCTGAGGAGCAGGAGAGTCGACTATCAGTTCGTAACATTAATACAAGGGAAAATAATTGTATATTTTCAAAGTCCTTATCCTTAATAATAATGTGGTCTTGGGTGTGGGAATGAGACTCAATGTTCCTTACTGTGAGTTGGGCACTGTTTTCATCATATTGTTATAAAAGTGAACGGTATAAATGATTTTGTGCTTATTGGACAATCTAAAAGTTGGTATTATGAAAGGATGTCAGACCTTCACGAAACAGACTTTGCTGTCAATTGTTAGAACAGTGCTGCAAACAGTTACATAGCAAATTTACAGCTCAAGTCACACACCAAGGTCGTTGGGCTGGGATGATGCTGGCCATCAATGGAGCTGCACGATTCTGGTTGTATACTGACACTGTGGAGCTAACATACACTTGATATGGTTTATGAGGGATTCAATCTATGACGCCATGTGCTGCAGGAGCCCATCAGCTTTATAACACCTTCATTCAGGATCGGGTCCAAGGTACTGAATTACAGAGATTAGTTGGCATACCAGATGGGATATACTTGAAAGACATGGTTGTTTACAAGTCATTGTTACAAATGTTGAACTGCGCCATGTGCTAGCCCATTGACCAATCTGGCGCACAGAACTCTCCCCGTTGTTCAGATATGTCTCTATCCAGTCTATTGTGAGGGATGTGTGAGTAACTGCCCAACTCGAGTTTGGAAGCTCTCTGGACAGATTTTGGAAATGGCCAGTGTTTTTCGAGGTCATGGTGAAGCCCAGTTACACTGTGTCTGAATTCAGGCTTTTCCTCGAAGTCATTTCCAACAACCTTGCTGCCTGCAAGATGGTGTGTTCACTGATCTGTACATGAATCGGCTGTTTACTACAGTTACTGAATTGTGTAATAGTTAGCTGTGTACTCTGGTAATTCAATTATTGTTCATTTCAATTGTTTTCAACTGAAAATATTGATGGTTGGTTTATTTTAAAATATGCAAGATACGAAGTGATATTAACACTTTATTATACAAAATGAAAAAGTGACCTGTTGTATATTTCCCACAGACTAATAAAAAAACAAACAGTCCGATATTGGCTGTAAAGCAGAGTTCTGTGAACAGGACTATGTTCCTGGCAACTTCACCATTCTCTCGGGTAGGTTCTGTCCCACTGAGAGGACATAGCCAAGCTGAGGGGGCAGCTGCTGGGATATAGTCAATACAGTGCTCAGCATTAATGCTGGATCCTGCGGCTGCGAGACTGCTCTGCGGCAGATTATGAGGTAATCAGTAAAAGGGAAACATATCATTGACCATATCATCACAGATCTGCCTGCTGCCGATACACCTTTCCATTTCATATATCGGTAAGAAACGTCACTGCACAGTCCTTATGGGGAGCAAAGGCTATCTTTACATTTTGCAGACTCACCTCACCATGATTTGGGTTCCTAATGGGACAGTCGTTAAACAAATTGAGCAAAAAATAATGATGCATCTAACAGGTGCAATGGGCCATCGGCAGTAGCAGAATCATACCCTGCACAACTCAGTCTGCAACCTCACACCCGATATACCCGCCACTGTGGAGTAGCCATCACAGCCAGATACACCTGCCACCATACCTTAACCATCACGGCCAGTTATCCCTCCCACTGTACAGGAACCATCACGGCCCGATATACCTCCCACTGTACAAGAACCATCACGGCCCAACATACCTCCCACTGTACATTAACCGTCAATATCTGACTTACCTCCCACTTTTCAGTAACTATCAAGAGTGGTGGAACAGTGTTTGTGTGACTTGAGATTTGTAAATAGATTGGCGGAATTGCAGATTATGGGGATGATTGCCAGACAATACAGCAAGATATAGGTCAGCTGCAGACTTGGACAGAGAAAACACAGATGTAACTTTATTTGGGCAATTGTGACGTGATGTGTTTTAGAAGGTCTAATGCAGGAGAGAAGTATAAAATGAATGGAAAAACTATTGATTGCACCAACATCCGAAGGGATCTTGGTGTTCAGCTCCACAGTTCCCTAAAAGTGGTAACACGGGTGGATAGCATGATCAAAAGACTGAAGGCAAACTTGCAGATAGGGATCGGAGCATGCAGCATGAAAATTAGCAGGTAATATTGCAGCTGTAGAAAAACTTAGTTCGGGCACATTTAGAATATTGTGTACAGTACTGGTTGCTACACCAGTAGAATGATGGTGAAGTGTTGAAGAGGGTATGGAAACGTTTTACCAGGATGTTGTCTGGTTTGTAGGGTATTAGCCAGAAGGAGAAATTGAACAAACATGGTTTCTGTGCACCTGGGCATTATTGCTCTGGGGCTACCTGATAGATATTTACAAAATTATCAGAAGCATAGATAGAAAGACATTTAGAAGTTTTCTTTCCCAGAGTAGAAATATCAATAACTCAGGACTGTAGGTTTTTGTTAAAAGGGAGAAAGTTTAGGAGGTATGATCGGCAAGTTTTTTTTGCTTTTCCAGACAGAATGTGAAAGGACTTTGAATGCCCTGCTGGAGGAGAAGTTAATATAGCAAGGTTTAAGATGGATCTTAGCACAAATATGAGTAAGTAGGGAACAGAATGACATAGATGTTGTCAGAGCAGAGAAACTTTCTTTTTAACTTTAGATAAAGTTGTGGGTGTAACATCCTCCAAGGCACATAAACTATCCTGAAACATGAATCCTGAGCGAAATAATACTCATGGAATTTATCACCTTCTCATTGACTGTTTAGAATCGAAGGAATGATTGTTCATCCCTCTCAGGGTTCAAAGCAATCACCTCTTATTCTCTCACAGCGCTACAGATGAACCTTCACTCACTCCTCATGGTGCCATCAGCCCAGGGGTTAATCTGGTGGAACTCCTCTTCACTCTCTCTGTGGGAAGAAGATCACTCCATATAAAGGAAAGAAAATCTGTCCACAATACCCAAAATACCGCCTCAACAACACTCTCAGGTTTGATCACAATAATTCCTTTCCCTAACTTAGCTGGCTCCATTTCTTTCGTGTGACATAGGAAACAATTCATTTACAATGCACTGCCACTGATGTAGAATTTAACAACATACTTACATCTGTAGGGCAACACCAATAAAGCCAGCACCAGAGGTGCCCATGGAGATGGACATCACTCTTGGGAGAGACTCAAATACAAAGAATACATCTAAAACAGTGAATGGCTCCCTAACTGAATGGAAATGAGCCGTTGGAATATGAGATGCAGGCAGAGGAATGGAGCAACCTTTCCTTTTGTTCTGCTCTCACTGGATGTGTGCAGCCATGGTCAGGCCAGTATGTTATGCCGATCTTGAACTGAGTGGCTGTTGCAGCTGTTCCACAGGACAATAAATAGTAAAACAAATTGCCGTGAGTTTATAGTTAAACAGAGACCTAACCAGAGGAGAATGACCCGCTGCCTTCTCTAATGGGCATAAGGCAAGCCGATATCAACAGATTATTATTCTGTGGTTCTAGAATACGAACCAATGACGTGACCCAGCATACATTGTCTGCCCATCTTTCAGATTTTGTGCAGAGAACAAATTAAACATCTCAAGGGCAATTATTTTCCAATTGACACGTGGTTAGAAGGGACTTGAAACAGATGTTTCTGGAATTAACAAAGGCAAAAACGGGTTTATTCAGGAATTGAACTGAGTCTGAGGATGAGACTGGGATGTCTTAATGATGGTATTGGACAGGATTGGTATGTGGGGAAGATCTGGAGACTTACACCTTGCAGGAGAAAATGAATCAAAGAGATTGAGAACAATGTGTTTTACCGTCGTGTATTGGTGAGTAATTTGTAAATAATGGTTTGCTAGTTGTGATTTCTAAGGAATGGAATCTTTGATTGGAGTTGAAAACGTTGGCTTGCACCATTCCAAAATCTGCATATCATGAGCATCGATTCAGTTCAGACTGTTACACTAAACAGACAGAGTGACTTACCAGGAACACCAACTATAGCAAGGATAGGATAGTAAACAGCTTGAATAACCATCAGTACACCTTCAATTCGCTGTGCTCATGGAATCCAAGGCTGGCAAAGCCAGTACAGACCATAGGATAAACTCCTATCCATTGATGGAACATTCCAGTCTAATGTTCCCAGATTCCATCTCTCCTGCCTTTCTCTCTGAAGCTGCTACTCCCTGTTACTGCTGTTGGCCATGTTCCTGCTCATACTATGGAATACAACACCGAAAGCATTCACAAATTGATAGAAGAGAGGAACTCTCTCGGTACGCATACGATCCATGGAGACTGGCATCATTACAATCGCTGAACAAAAAGCTCCAGTTAAACCCATTGAATTCAATGCTACTTTACTAAAATACAAAATAACGTTGAACATTTTTGCATTCTTGGTGTGATATGCGAGTGTGACTGAAGGAAGTAATGTTGGACTTGGCAGATTGATTGTGTGTAATCATTCAGTCAGCCTTGGATATGGAAGTAATGCCAGAAGTTTAACGGAATATGAACATGCTTCTCTGTTCACAACTACAGAAATAAATCCCGTAACTACTGATCAGTCATTGCAAAATCAGTAAAACATTGAGAAAACATCGATCATCCATGATCTGATAGCAAAATGTGCCAAAAAAGAAAAACGTCAGTTCCAACAAACAAAAGGCATGGATACGTTAACAGAGAATTCAGATTGTTATTCCAGGATCAGAGAGGGCAGGTGTGGGTCATGCTGTTGATGTTATCGATGTTAAGGAACTTAGATGAATTGTCATTTAATGGACTTCAATTACATTGTGATTATGATATTGGGGAAAAGACAGAAGACGGAAAGGACTGGGAGACATGGCTGATCAGACTGGGTGGAGGGACTGTGGTGGAGGGACATTTACCAGAATTGGAATGTTGCTCTTTATAACTCATATGACGAACAGATTCAAGTATACATCTATAATGAGGAATTAGCAGAGACAATATTAATGAAATGCGTTTATGCAATTTAAAATATAGGAACAAAATGATTTTCTGCACCCACCAATGCATGCAAAGTACAAAGAGATAAGGTTGTTAAAATACACTCCTGATATTGAGCTATATAAATTGAAATTTGAATTACATAAATAGGAAAGTGGTGTGCAAACTTTATCAATTATTATTTGACCCACAGCTGAGATCATGATTTCACCTCTGTCAGTTAGTCCCTCACTGAGATTCATTTGCCTAGTATCTCATGCAGTATCGGTGTTTAGGGGGGTGGGGGTATGTGGGGCTCATGGAGGTGGGGCGGTGGTTTTCATTTCCTGCTGCTCTTGGCACAGTCTATTTAAAAACTCTGCTTTCACCATGGAACCAATCTATTGGCCTAATGGGTTCTGTTTAGCTGTCAGTAAACCAGCTCTGTGATATTGTTGGAAATAAATTATTTGGGATGACAGCCAATATCTGCACAGTGCTCACAGTGTATGGAGTGCAGACAAAGAGCTTGCCGTCTAGAGAAATTCCTAAATAAAGCTTCTAACTTCTGTCTGTCCATATCTATCTACCGCAATGCAGTCTTCTGATCTATCTAACTTCACCCTCATCTAACACCTCTTCCTCTCACACTCAGTCAGATGCTCCACTTTCTATCCTCTCTCAGTTCATCTCCCTTCACTTGCTCTCTCTCTCTGTTTATTTCTCTCTCACACAATCTCTCTTCACACACTCGCTTTATCACCAATTGTGCAGTTGGAGAGCTTGTGATTCCATGAAGGGCTGATTAGCCTCAATCCATGCCATAATAATTGAAGTTTTCTGACCCACAATAAATACTTCCTGGAGACGTGCTAGTCCCGTGACAGGTACAGTGCACAATCACTCACTATCTTTTCCTGCTCTTCTCTGGTGTACAGCTGCCTTGAAATGTCTGCTCAAACAAGACAGACTGAATGAAATTGGAGCAGTCGAGAAGGCGTTCATGACTGTGTCTTTCAATCAGGATTGATTCAAGGATGAGATTCCAGAATAGCATAAGCAATTAATGAAAAACAGGGCAGCACAAGAAATGGCAGCTGAGTACAACACGTGGTTCCAAGTAGGTCTCATGGTATTACCAATAGATTATCAATCCAGAAAAAACAGCTCCTATTTTGTGGATCCAGGTTGAATCCTGCCACTGCAGATGGTGGAAATTCAATTCAAACATGTAAAAATGCCCCTGGAATTAAGAATCTACTGATGAGAATGAAATCATTGCAGATTGTCAGAAAAATCCATCTGGTTCACCAATATCCTGCAATGAAGGAATATTCCATCTGGTCTGGCTGACATGCAACTCCAGACCCAAAACAATGTCATTGACTCCCAATCGCCCCCTGAAATGCTCCAATGAGTCATTAATTTGTACCAATCGCTGCAAAGTTTCAAACAAATGAAACCGGATGGAACACCTGGCATCGAAATGGGCACCAGAAAAATCAACATTAGAAACATCACTGTAGAACCTGCAAAGTCTTCCTTACTAACATCTGAGGTCTAGTGCCAACATTGGAACAACTGCCTTACAGACTAGTTAAGCAACAGTCTGACATAGCCATACTCACGGAATTATACCTTACAGAACAACAGAAATTCAACATGGACAAATGAGTCTCTCACTGATGACCACGTAAAGTCGTTCCTCAGCTGAATCAGTCCACTCCATGTAAAAAAAATCTGGAGAAAGCACTGACTGTGGCAAGGGCACAAAGTGTATTCTGGCTGGGGGATTTCAAAGTCGACTGTCAAGAATGGTTTGGCAGCAGTACTACTGATCACACTGGTCGGCTCCTCAGGACAGAGCTACGAGATTAGGTCTGCAGAAGATGGTGAGGGAATGAACGAGAGGGTAAATAAGCATACCTGATCTCATCCTAGACAATCTACCAACTGCAGATGTAGATGTCCATAACTGCATAGGTAAAAGTGACCACCATACTGTCCTTGTGGAGATGACGTCTATTGTCTCCATAAACTCTATTGTGTTGTGTGGTCCTATCACCAAGCTAAATGGCACAGACTTTTAGCAGATCTAGCAACTCAGGACTTTCCGGCCTTAAGACACTGTGGAGCATCGATAGCAGCAGAACTATACTCCAGCACAATCTGTAACGTCACTGCCCAGCATGTCCCCCACTAAATCATTACCATCAATCCAGAAGATTATCCCTGTTTCACTGGAGAATGCCAGAGGGCATGCCAGGAGCAGAATCGGGAATATATAAAGATAAAATGTTCATCTGCTGATGCTTCCAAACAGAAATATTTGCATGCAAGATAGCATAAACAACAAGGAACAGACAGAGCTTAGCGATCACAGAGCCAATGTATCAGAAATAAGCTCTGCAGTCCTGCTAATCCGATCGTAAATGGTGGCGGACGATTAAGCAACTCACTAGAGTAGGAGTCTCATACAAATATCCTCAACCTCAATGATGGAAGAGCCGAGAACAACCGTTCAAAATATAAGGCTGAAGCTTTCGTTGCAATCTTCAATCAGAAGTTTTGTGTGGATGATCTATTTCGGCTCCTCCGGTGGGCCCTATCGTTACAGATAGCAGTCTTCAGCAAATTCGATTAACTGATATCAAGAAATGGTTGAAGGCACTGGGTACTGCAAAGGCTATGGGCCCTGATAACATGCCGACAATAATCCTGAAGACTTGTACTCGAGACCATCCAGGTCCCCTAGCCAAGCTGTTCCAGTATGTTTACAAACCGACAATGGCGAAAAACTGCAAAAGTATGTTCTGTACATAAAACGCAGGACAAATTTGACCCGTCCAAATACCGCCTAACCAGTCTATTCTCCACCATCAGTAAAATGATGGAAGGTGTCATCAACAGTGCTATCAAGCAGCACCTATTCAAAAATAACCTGCTCAGTGGCGCCCAGTTTGGGTTTTGCCAGAGTCACTCAGTTCCTGACCTCGTCACAGCCTTGGTTCAAACATAGCAAAATGAACTGAATTCTAGCCCTTGACATCAAGGCTGCATTCTGCCAAATGTGAAATCAAGGAGCCCAAGCAAAGATGGTATCGCGGGCCAACACTCCATTATTGGAGTCATACGTGACAGATAGGAAGATGGTCATTGTTGTTGGAGGTCAGTCATCTCAGCTCCAGAACAGCTCCGCAGTAGTCCCTTAGGGTAATTCCCTCAGTCCAAACATCTTCAGCTGCTTGAACAATTACCTTCCTTCCATCATAAGGTCAGAATTGGGGATATTCGATGATGACTGCACAATGTTCAGCAAAATTCGCAAATGTTCAGATACAGAAGCAGTCCATGCCCAAAGCAATAATATCTTGGCAATATCCAGGCTTGGGCTGGCAAGTGACGAGTAACAGTTGCGCCACATAAATTCAGACAATGACTGTCATCAACAAGAAACAATATAACCACTTGTATTCAACAGCATTATCATCATTAAACTCCCCCACTATCAATATTCTGTGTGTGGGGGGGACGGTTTCATTGACCAGAAACTCAACTGGACTCGCCACATGACTGTAACAGCAGATCAGAGGCTAGAAGTCAGGAAGGAGATGGAATATCCTCACTTGCCTGAATGGGTGCAGCCCCAACAACACGAAAGAAGCTTGACACAATCGAGGACAAAACAGCCCATTCGATTTGCACCACATCCACAAGCATTCACTCCCTTCACCATGGTCACTCAGGAGCAGCAGTGTGCACTATCTCCAAGAGACAATGGGGAAATTCCCCAAGATTCGCAGACAGCTCCTTCCAATCTCTCAAACACTTCCATCTGGAATGAAAAGGGAAGTAGACTTTTGGGAACATCACCACCTTCAAATTCCCATCCAAACTAGTCAACATCTGGATTTGGAAATGTATTGCCGTTCCTTCACTGTTGCTGCGTGAAAACCGTGGAATTCCCTCTTTAATCACTAGTGGGTCACCGCACAGCAGGTACATTGCAGCAGTTCGAGAAGGCAGCTCAGCACCAACTTCTCAAGGGCAACTGGGGACGGGCAACAACCAGCGATACCCACTTCAAAAAAAATTTAAAAATAGTTGCAAGTTGAGCATCTCGAAGGGACAGGTTATTTGATTTGAACACGAACAGGAAAGCAATGTTTCTAATATTGAACATTTTAGACTTTTCTGTTATTAGAAGGGTGTTCAGTATTCAATGACATATTGTTGCTGAGTGCTGTGATAAATTGCACCTGTTTTGTTTAAATCAACAATACTAGCGTAACAGGATTAATCCTTCGAAAATAACAGACAGAAAATGACAATCATTGTGGAGAGAATGTACTCCTGCCAGACGAGACTCACTGATAGCAGCTCATATTCGAAATATTAATGGAATACTGGCTGACACTGAATCTTCCCACCGTCCATATCACAGGGGTTACCATTGAACAGAACGTGAAGTCAAATCAACATCCAAATACAAGGGTTACAAGAGCAGGTCACAGACTTACAAGTCTATACTGAATAATAGACCCTATGACCTAAACGACATGAGATAAAGCAATAGATTTAGGCCATTCAGCACATTCCTTCACTCTCATACTACGCCATTTTGTCATTGTCTCTATGAAAAGTGGAAATATCTTCTATGCACTTACTGTATCAATCTTTGCAGTAATCCAATAGTTTCAATCAGACACCACCACCCCCCCCCCCCCACCCACTCCCCACAATTCTTCTAAATTCCATCGTGTACACACACTGCCGCTCAAGTGACAAGCCTTCATCCCTAGGATGGATCACCTCCACCACCAGCAGATCTTTCTTTAGAGGTAGTGTCCAAAACAGCTCACAACTGGCCAAATGCCGTCTGTCCATAGCCCATTACATTCTCAGCAGTATGTCTCCCGTCTTGCATTCTTGCTCTCTTGAAATGAATGCGAACATTGCTTTTGCTTTCCTAACTGCCAACTGAACATGCACATTAACCATAAAAGAGGATGGGTGCTTCATAATCCTTTTGGGCATCAGATTTAATGGATCCTATTAGAATATAGTGTCTCCTCTATTCCGCCTACCAAAGTGCATATTCTTTCACGTTCCCATATTGTGTTCCATCAGCCACGTGTTTTCCCACAGTCCTAAACTGTTCAAGCCTGTCTGCAGCTTCCACACTTCCTCAATACCATCTGCAAACTAAGCAAACTGCCCTCAAGTCATTTGTTCAGTTTGTTCATATATAATGCATTTCCTGGCTCCCTAAGGACTGTCCATCATCTACAAGGCACAACAGTCAAGGTGCTTGACTCTATTAAGGTTGAAGCCGTGGCTTGACTTGAATTACACCTGTAAAGTCTTCACTGCCTGCACCACTGACTCTCAGTAGAAACACACCCTACCCCCTTTTGTTGTGAGTTTACTTCATTGTGGCGCACAATCCCAGTCTATTGATGCCACTCCATCTCAACACTAACTGAGTCGTGCTCACACCAACCATGTCACTGTGTATTGATGACGATGGAGGGAGGTCGCCGAGGGGATGTCTATGATGAATAACTGTGTGACTGCCAGGCTGAAACCTTCCCCGTCAGCCTCGGATGTACTTGTTTCCGTTGTCATCGCTGCAGGCATGATCAGTCTTCCTGCAGATCAAATCAAGGAAACCGAAGGCCCTGGATTGTGTTCCCGGCTGAGCACTCAGATCCTGTGAGGACCAACTGGCAGAGGTATTCACATGCAATTTCAACCTTTCCCTCCCACAAGTTGAAGTCCCAATCTGCTTCAAGAAGACCAACATCAACCTTCATCATTGTGCTTCCAATTAAACCTGTTGGACTTTCAGCTGGTGTTGTGTGATTTTTAACTTTGTACCCCCAAGTCCAACATCGCGTCTCCAAATCAAAACCTCAACCTTGTAAGTGAGAAAGCTCATGCTTTAATGACTTAATGATTATCGCCCAGTGGCTCTAACCTCAATAAACACAGAGTGATTTGAAAGGCTGGTTATGGCCCACGTCACCTGCAATCTCCCAGCCTGACTTGATCCCCTAAAAAATGCCGACTGATGTAACGGGTACAAAACAGATGCCATATCCCAAGCCCTGCAGTCATCCCTTGGACATCTGGACAACAAAGACACCTACACCAGACTCCTGCTCATTGACGCCAGCTCCAACTTAAACATCATTATCCCCTCCAGACTGATCTCAAAATTCTGTGACCTTCATCGCGGCTCCACTCTCTGCAACTGGATGCCCCGGTTTCTGACCCACAGAACACAATTAGTGAAGATAGGTATCTGCACCTCCGCCACAATCACACTCAACAATGGAGCTCCTGGAGGATGTGTTCTCAGCCTCATACTGTGGTCCCTGTAAACACACGGCTGTGTCCCTCAGCTTACTACTGTACTCACTGTACACACACGGCTCTGCACTCAGCCCGCTATGTACTCCCTATACACACAGAACTTTGTCCTCAGCCCCTACTGTATTCCCTGTACACCGACGGCTGTGCCCTCAGCCC
Source organism: Hemiscyllium ocellatum (assembly GCF_020745735.1). Lineage (NCBI taxonomy): Eukaryota > Metazoa > Chordata > Chondrichthyes > Orectolobiformes > Hemiscylliidae > Hemiscyllium > Hemiscyllium ocellatum. The sequence goes on from NC_083408.1 coordinate 16,830,240, forward strand.
TCTACTGTACTCCCTGTACACACACTGATGTGTCCTCAGTCCCCTACTGTACTCCCTGTACACACGCAGCTGTGTCCTCAGCCCCCTATTGTACTCCTTTTACACACATGGCTGTGTCCCTCAGACCCCTACTATACTCCCTGTACACCAACGGCTGTGCCCTCAGCCCCCTACAGTATTCCCTGTACACGCACGGCTGTGTCCTCACCCCCGACTATACTCCCTGTGCACCAACATATGTGCCCTCTGTCCCCAACTGTACGCCCTGTACACACACAGCTGTGTCATTAGCCCCCTATTGTACTCCCTGTACACACACGGCTGTGTCCTCAGCCCCCTACTGTACTCCAGTACAGACGTGGCTTTGTTGCCAAATTCCAAACAATGCCAACTGTATGTTTACTGATGACATCACAAAGCAGGAGAGATATCAAACAACGATGGGTCTGAACACAGAAAGGAGATAGTGGGTTTTGTGGCATGGTGGAATGATAATAAACTCCCTCTCAAATTCTGCAAAAGCATTGAACTGATCATTGACTTGAGACCGAAAGGAAGGGAACAAGCCACTATCTACATCAACAGTCGCGACAGTGCAGAGCGTCAAGTCCCTCGGAGTGATGATAACTGGCAAACTACCCTGGACTTCTCACATAGGTGTGACCGTCAAGATGATTCAAAAGCGTCTCTCCTACCCCACTTGGCTCAGGATATTTAGCATGCACTACTTCTACCGATGTACTATTTTGAACGTACTGTCCGGGTGCGTAATGACCTGGTACGGCCACACTCTACCCATGACCATCAGAAACTACAGAAGGTTGTGTTGACAGCCCAGACTATGAGGGACTCTAATCTCCCAACCACCGACTCTATTTACACGGCTCATTTACAGAAAGGCTGCCAACATCTATTTAAGATTACTGAGGGGAGGAGAGATGCAATTGCTAGGGCCTTAACAGATATCTATGTACCATCGTTGAACACAACTGAGATCCCAGAGGACTGGAAAGTTTCTAATCCCCTTGTTTAAGATGGGTAACATGAATAATCCAGTTAATTATAGACCGGTAAGCCTGTCGTTTAGGGTAGGGAAGCTGCAAGAGAAGGTAATGAGGGATAGGATCTATTCATATTTGGATGAAAATAGTATTATCAGTGAGAGGCAACATGGTTTAGTGCAGGAAAGGTAATGTTATGCCAATTTAATAGAATTATTTGAGCAAGTGACAAAGTTGATTGATGAGGGAGGGGCTGTAGATGTCATGTACCTGTACTTCAGGAAGACGTTTGATCAGAGTTCCCATGGTCGAGTTATGGGGAAAGTGAAGTCACATAGTGTCCAGGGTGTGCTAGCTACATGGATAAATAACTGGCTTTGCAACAGGGGACAGAGCATAGCAGGGGAAGCAGGTTTCTTAAAATGGAGAATTGTGACCAGTGGTGCTCCATTTAAGATATTTCGGGAAATATAAATGAATGGGCAGGGAGCATAGGGGTACAGAGTTTTAGAAAATAGGAGACAGGTTTAGATGGTGAAATTGGATCGGCACAGGCTTGGACAGCCTCATGGCCTGTTCCTGTACTGGAATGTTCTTTGTTCCAACATTACCAAGGCCCATCATATGCCTGTAATGATCTCCCACAACCTCTTCCATCAGGCTATAAGATACAGACGCTTGAACACACAGAACATTAAGTTCAGCTTCTTCCTCGCTACTATTAGACTGATGAATAGACTCTCTAATCTCAGATAATGCTGATTTTGTTCATATTGATCTCGCCTAGAGCACACCCTGTGCACCGTAACCTATATGACTGTCAGGCATGTTTTGCAGCCATCGTTCAGTACATCCATTCTTAGCATGATCTTCCTCGACATCTTGGCACAGGACTAAATAAATCCTCACCTCCCTACCGCCAGTTCCCTCCAGTGCTCACGCCTAGGTCTCTCCGGTCCTCACCCTCAGCTCCTCCCATCTTCCCCCAGCTCTTCTTGACCCTATCCGCAGCTCCCTGTGACATATGTCTCTCACTGTTTGTCTCACACTGCCTATTTCTCTGTGTTTTCTTTACCCTGTCATCTGTTTCTTTCCCTGAACCTATTACCTTCCCTTCTCCCTGCACATGCGACTGGTTGTTTCCTTGTTTTGTCTTCTTTCTCTCTTTGACTGACTGTCCATCTGTTTCCCTCGCTCTGTTTTCTCTCTCTCCTTCCCTTTGTTTCTGTCTCTTACTCCTTCGTTGTGATGGTGATGGCTTCTCTATTCGTTTGAAGCAGATGATGGCTCATGGGTTCGATGTTGGCAATACAATACACTCAACAAGTGTTTGGTATAGAGGACATAATTTAAAATTATCAGTTAAATTTCAATTGTTGTCAAAACAGCAACCAAAACGTGGGTATCCATTTAACAGCCAATTGTTACATCTAACTATTTTGAAACTGCCCGTCTCCCAGTGCCCTGCACACTGGTAACTCAAAGCATTCTATTCGGGTGCATAATGACCTGCCATGGTAACTGCTCTGCCTAGGACCATAAGAAACTACAGACGGTTGTGTGCACAGTCCAGACCATCACAGAAGACAACCTTCCATCCATTTATACTTGTCATTGTCGCAGAAAAGCTGTCAACATCAAACATCTCTCCCAAACTGGTAATGATCTCCTACAACCTCTTCCAAAAGGGAGGAGACACAGAGGCTTGAAAACATGGACCAGCATGCTCAGGAATATTCCCTTCCCTCCCATTATTAGACTGACAAATTGACATCTCTCACTTTTCAAATAATATTAATTTTACTAATGCCGATCTTACTTTGCACACCTCATGTGAAGCTGTAATCTTGCATGCCTCACTCTGTCCAAGGACCCTGTGATCTCTTATTTCTTGTTTAGGGTTATGTGCCTGCACTACAATAAACACGAACCTTTCCATTGTACATTTGACTAAAATAAACGAAACAAAGTTAGACGAAACACGTGGACTGCAGTGGCTCAAGGTCTTCTCAAAGAAACTGGAAAAATGAATTAATGCTACCCCAGTCAGAGATACCCATATCTAATTAATGAATATAAGAAGATGACCACACTTAGGAAGGACAGACAGAGGAAATCAAATCGCGTTAAACATGATCTTAGATATATCCAGTTTTACCTCATTATTTGTAAGTAGAGTGTTCCTACAAAACCGTTCACAAGCGGATATGGTGTAAAGTGCAGTAGCACTGATTTATATGGGAAATATTCCGGCTTTCTTCGTAAAAATGAAAATCCTGTTCGGATTTCTTTTTCTTAGCGAAACAATGTCCTAATGTAAGTCATTTGGAAAGGGAAGTGGCGATAAGCGAACTTTTGAAAAGTCAGGGATACCTGTATTTACAAGGGGTTGATATTCAGGAAGATGGGAAAAGCGAAAAATAAATGAGGTGAATCTCACATTTTATTTCCAGCCCAGCTGATCATCATTCTCTTTGTTTACTCTTTTTCTTCTTTATCTCTCTGTCTCTATTGATTCCTCCTCCCCTTCAAAGCAGACTTCCTTGTCAACGATATTAATCACACTCCTTTCCAGCTGCTTTCATTTCAGGAAAGTTTCCCAGCACTTTCTGTTCGTTTTTTTGCATTTCTTTCTATAATTTCACGTTTTAAGGTACTTCCTTTATTTGATTTCACCTTTAATTTTGTTAATTTATGGGATGTTGGCATTCGTGGGAAGGGCAGCATTCGATTACCATCACTAATTGCTCTGATTATATGCCCATTCCACAAGCCAATATAAAGTTTAGCACATTGTCATGGGTCTCAAGTCACAATTAACCCAGACCGGGTAATAACATTAGATTTCTTTACCGAAGGTGATCAGTGAAAGATGAAGGTTTTCAGACAAAAATGTTGCTTTTATGTTTGTTTTTCGAGAAATTCACTTTTATTCCAATTCTTGTCATTTTTATTTAAGTTATGTCATCAGCTGTGGTGGACTGGAAACAAATGACTTGAAACAATATCTTTGCTTCTGAATTACATCCAGCGACATTCCTCCATTCATACATTGTCCTAATCATGAAGTAACGTCCGAAACAAGAGCAATTTTGTGATTGCAATAGGTAAAGTGGTTAGAAGAGAGCTTGAAACATTAAGTCTGAATTTTACCAACGTGCAGCCAATGGTTTGTTCGGCAACAACTAGATTAGATTACATACAGTGTGGACACAGGCCCTTCGGCCCAACAAGTCCACACCGACCCGCAACCCACCCATACCCCTACATTTACCCCTCACCAAACAATACGGGCAATTTAGCATGGGCAATTCACCTGACCCGCACATCTTTGGACTGTGGGAGGAAACCGGAGCACCCGAAAGAAACCCACGCAGACACGGGGAGAACGTGCAAACTCCACACAATCAGTCACCTGAGTCGGGAATTGAACCCGTGTCTCAGGTGCTGTGAGAAAGCAGTGCTAACCCACTGTGCCACCGTGCCACCCACAACTGACACAGAGATGAAGATTGGGGATATTAGAAGCTGGGAGTGGACTCGTTTGGTGGCAGAGAGAATACGAGACATAAATCAATCAGGGCAAAAAGGGATCTCGAGATTGTGCACAGTTTTGTTCGCAGATGTTTGTGAGGGAGTGGTCTGCAATTTATGGGAAAAGAATGGAGACTGCAATTGAAACTGAAAACAATACTTTCTTTCTCTGACAAATATAGGTAACAGAAATTACAACGAAGTTCAAACTTTTTATGGAATTAATGAATGGACAGAAGTAGAGAACACCAACAATACCGAGAATAGGTTAGTAGCACATCCTCCATCCCGCCCAGAATAATCATCAGCACTGCTGATATCCGATATGTTAGAAATTCCCAAGAGGGGAAAATCGTGAAAAGACTCAAGGAAAACCTCCTCTCCATCGTTGTAATGTTCCAGTCCGCTATTCTCAGATTCAGATCTATACAGCTGTTGATCTCTGTTACTGTTGGAGCTGATGCATCTTTTTCTACAGTGGGATAATGCACTGACTGAAGCCTCTTACTAATAGGAGAGGGAAACCCTCCAGTGACACAGTTGCATTGCACGGAGACTGACATCAATCACAGTCAGAGCAAACAGTCCCAGCTTTCAATACAGCACATTCAGTTCACAATATATCTGGACTGGACTACATGTTGACATTGCTGGTTATTGGTCACACCTCCCATCACCAATTGCTCTAGCGAAGTCAGTTGTGAGGGAGAATAAGAATGTTTTCTTTTCGTAGGCTACATGATTCTGCTCTGTTTTCTGTTTACTATGCTGTAACCATCTCTCCAAAAATCCCTCCACCCCCCCCCCCCACAAAAGAATCATAATGAGGATGTTGTTACTGTGCTGATCTCTCCTCCACGCGAACAAACGCTAGCGAACAGACTGTCATTGGGCACAGCCGCCCTGAACGTAGACAGGAAGTGTGGACTTCTCTGAATGTTCCTCTCACTGCTCTAATAAGGCAACTTTGGAACTTCCATAGGGAATATGCTTCAGTAATTAATTTATATAAATTGACAGACTTCTAAATGCTGTTTTCTTTGTTGTAAACCGTATTTCCTTATGAATTTTGGCCTCAGTCCAAAACTAAAAGTGATAATTACAATGAACTTATTCTTTAAGATTTATGAATTAATGAGTTAGGTTCGAATGATATTTGCTGGGAGATAGGCGGAATTTGAGCAGTGGCTGTGGATACTGCATGGAGAGTACAATGATAGTCCCCAGTCATCAACCCTCTTTCTGACAGATAGAATTAAATCTCAGGCATAACAAGGAAGCGACCAACATTTGGGAGGTGCAATGCCAAATGACAATGTGAACTAAAAGGATAAAATTAAATGTGATAAAGTGAACTATATTGTACAATACACACCATTTAATCATTGGGAATACAGATTGAGTAAGGTCACCAGACCTGAAACATTAACTTTGATTTCTCTTCATAGATACTGCCAAATCTGCTGCGCTTGTCCTCTAAGTTCTGTTTATCTTTTTGCTTGAGGTTGATCATATTCTTCATATCTGGCAGGAAACTTACAAGTAAAAGCAGACAAAAAAAATATGAAGGGCAATGGGGACAATACAGGAGACTAACAGTAGAGATACAGTGATTTCAAGCTGGAAGAGACGATGGGTTGGGTTTCCCATACTTCTCCTGTAAATAGATCTGTGATATGTGATCAAAGCCTTTGGAGAGCGGGTAGACAAGCTAATTCAACGAAGGATGCAGAGTGCTCCACCATCAATAATCTATTCCTATTATCTTATGAAATTTCAGTTGCCTCTAAAATGTATTTTCAAACAAAGTGGAGTTCCTGAGATTTACAGCATAATCAATTTTTTTTTCCTTGAATCAGAAAGAAGAAACAGATTTCGGCCGTAACACAGGTGTCAAAGACACACCAACTATAATAGGAACAGAAAAGGACTACATTTTCCGCATATAACCAAATTCAGCATGTAGCCCTGTCAAGAAATATGAAAGATAGTGACACGGAAGCATGAAATACAAACAGAAAATGATGGTAGAAGCGCAACAGATGAGGAAGTATCTGCAGAGAGAAATAGAGCTAACATATCGAATTTGATGTCACGCTGTTCTGAAAAAGTTATATTGAAATCAGAGGTAATTCTGTGTATCTCTGCTCAGAGAGTGCCAGACTTGCTGAGTTTCCCTCTATCGATTTATTTTCCTTTCTGAACTGTGACAAATTGACTGATCTGAACGATATAAGCGAAGCTGCTGTCTCAGTTGAATCTCGCGTTTTTTTTATGGTCATTAAATGAGAAATTATAAAGTTCCTATGTTTGACAGAGCTCTAAATATCCACGATGTGTTGCAATGTGATACAAAACCATTGTGTGACATTGTTGAAACAAAATCCGAAGTTGCTGCAAAAGGTCTGCAGCATCTGTGCAGAGAAATCAGAATTAACGTTTCTAGTTCAGTGGCCGTTCCTCAGACCGGATGGTAGCCCTGAAAATGTTGATTAATAGACAGAAGAGGCTAAATAGCTGTTAATGGGGACTGTTAGTAACTAACAATAGAGGGTGAGTAATGGAAGGCTACGTGAGAACTAGGCCTATTATATGGGTATGGGACATTGAGGAGTTCAGTGCTCAAAATTATTGAACATTATTTTGAGTCTGAATGGCTGCAGTGTCCACCCGCAGAAAATGAGATGTTGTTGTTCCAGCTTGCGTTGAAATGTCCTGGAACACTGCAGCAATCCTGACGCAGAGATATTGGCCAGGGAACAGGATGGGGTATTAAACTGGCAGGCAACTGGAAACTCAGGGTCTTTTGTATAGGTACAGCTTAGTTATTCGGTGAAGTGTTTCCCCAATGTAGAGCAGACTACAATGTGAGCAGCGAATGTAGTAGATCGGAATATGGGAAATATTGCTGCTTCACCTGGAAGGTATATTTGGGCCCTTGAATAGTGAGGAGGGAGGAAGTAAATGGGAAAGTGTTACACCTCCGGTAGGGGAAAGTTAAGTGCACCTGTGGTGGACGGGACGTGGGGGATGGTGGGGGGACGTATGGGCAGTGAATAACAGCGGGCCAGGGTGTCCTGGAGGAAACTGTCACTTCAGAAGACAGAAAAGGGAGAGGAGGCAAATATGTCTCTGGTGGTAGCATCTCGCTGGAGGTGGGGGAAATGCACACTGATGATCTTATGCATGTGAATGCTGGTGGGATGGTAGGTAAGCACAAGGGGAACTCTTAATGCTGTTGAAGGAGGGAGAACAGAGGGTGACGGGTAGAAAGACAGCAGGTGGGTCAGAACTAGTTGGGGGCCCTGTCGACAACAGTGCTGGAGAATTCTCGGTTGAGGAAGAAAGTGGACATTTCAGAAGTCACATTTCTGAACTTGACAGCATCAGAAGCATTGCGGTAGAGATGGAGGAACTGGGGGAATGGAATGGAGGCTTTGGAGGAAACACGGTGTGAGGATGTATACTCCAGGTAGCTGTGGGAGTGTGTGTGTGTTAATACTGGATATCAGTGACCGATCTCTCCACAGAAATCGAAGCAGAGGTATCGAGGAAAGGAAGGGAGGAGTCAGAAATAGACCAGGTGAAAGTGAGAGAGGGATGTAAATTGGAAACGATAAACTTTTCTATTTTTGGACAAGAGAGAGGAGCATCAGCTATGATATCATCTATGTATGGGAGAAAGTTTTGTGGATGGGGCGTGGAAAGAACTGCGACAAGGAATGGTCCACGTACCCCCTGAAGGAACAGGTATAACTGAGCCCACACGTGTATCCATGTGCACTCCTCTCTGTGGCAGGAGCAGGCTGAAGCAATGGGTTGACCAGGCAGTTACGTTTCTGGGTTTTCAGGAGAGTATAAAAGCGAGCTCTGCTGTTAGAGTACCATCAGCTTGGGGACTGTTAGGTAGGGGTGAGTGGTTGGGAATATCCGGATGAAATGTGGTCAAATTTAGTTAATAAATAGGCCCGATGTGCCACGGAAAGGCTATGGAGCAGCAGATGATATGTGGAGGTATCTGAGAGCTGGAACTCAGCCTCTGAAATGGAGAAGTGAGTCCACCACCCTTATCGCCGCAGGCTGAATAATACAATCAGGGTTGGATCGAAGCATGCAGCGTACAGTCTGTTCAGAGGGTGATAGGTTGGATAAGGTGAGGAGGATGCAGAGAAACTAAGTCAACGAGTGTCACATGGAAAGTTCTCAATGAACAGATTGAGTTCAAGTAAATGGCAGAGGAATGCAGTGACTAGCGGTGTTCCACAAGGATCTGTTTTGGGACCATTGCTGTTCGTCATTTTTATAAATGACCGAGAGGAGGGGCTTGAAAGCTGGGTGAGCAAGTTTGCGGATGACACGAAAGTCGGTGGAGTTGTGGACAGCGAAGAAGGATGTGGCAGGTTACAGCGTGATATAGATAAGTTGCAGAGCTGGGCAGAAAGGTGGCAAATGGAGTTCAATGTAGCTAAGTGTGAAGTCATTCACTTTGGTAGGAGTAACAAGAAGATGTATTACTGGGCTAATGGTAGGCTACTTGGGAGTGTGGATGAGCAGAGGGATCTTGGTGTCCATGTACACAGATCTCTGAAAGTTGCCACCCAGATAAATAGTGCTGTGAAGAAGGCATATGGTTTACTGGGCTTTATTGGTAGAGGAATTGAGTTCCGGAGTCCTGAGGTCACGTTGCAGTTGTATAAGACTCTGGTGCGGCATCATCTGGAGTATTGTGTGCAGATTTGGTCGCCATACTATAGGAAGGACGTGGAGGCATTGGAACGAGTGCAGAGGAGGTTTACCAGGATGTTGCCTGGCATGGTAGGAAGATCGTATGAGGAAAGGCTGAGGCACTTGGGGCTGTTCTCGTTGGAGAAAAGAAGGTTTAGGGGAGATTTGATAGAGGTGTACAAGATGATTAGGGGTTTAGATAGGGTTGACATTGAGAACCTTTTTCCGCTAATGGAGTCAAGTGTTACTAGGGGACACAGCTTTAAATTAAGGGGTGGTAGGTATAGGACAGATGGTAGGGGTAGATTCTTTACTCAGCGGGTTGTGAGTTCATGGAATGCCCTGCTAGTAGCAGTGGTGGACTCTCCCTCTTTATGGTCATTTAAGCGGGCATTGGACAAGCATATGGAGGTTATTGGGATAGTGTAGGTTAGGTAGGCTTTGGTTGGCGCAACATTGAGGGCCGAAGGGCCTGTACTGCGCTGTATTTTTCTGTGTTCTATGTTCTATGTTCTATGAATGTACACAGGTGGACGGACAGTATTGGAGCTGGGTGAAGCGTCTGTGGGATGGGGAGTGGACTCTTGACCAAAGAAATGGACACCGAGGAGAAGACGGTGGAAGAGGAGTTCAACATTATGTCGTTCCTGAAATTCATTTAAGTGGGGGCACCGCGGGATAAAGCTGAGACATTTGCTGAGTGCAGAACATTCAACATTAGTGCGTGGAAGTTTAGGAGTGAATACAAGACAAGAGGTGGGTTTGGGAGAGGGAATGGAGTCAGATGAAATGTGAGAAGGAGAGATTCAGATGTGCATCATCCAGGTCCCCACACGTGAGAAATGTGAAAAGGAGAGGATTTGGACACAAAGCACAGGGCTAGGAGGGTGGGGGTGGGGCGGGGTGGCAGGTTCCAGAGGCTCATAGGGCCTCGTATATCTGGCGAACGTGGCAAATGAGCTGGAGAATGAAGTAGAATTGGGGAATGTTGCAGCCTTGAGCCAATGTGATGAGATGCTGTTGGAGAAGAAAATGTTGATCTCAGTGGCACTGCCATCATACGATCAGTCCTCAGAAAGTGACTGATTGAAAATAATCGGAATCGTTATCTTGCTGTAATCCTCTCATTTCATTGGGGTGACACTCAACCAGCAAGGTCTTACTTTTCTGAAACTTTAGACCAAACTGTGAAAACAGATGTGTCTTGATGTTATTAATAAGACAAATCCATCCATGGTTTTGGAAGGCACTAGCAAAGGCTGAGTTTATTTGTTATTCCCAATAGCTCGAGGGAAGCTGCAATTGTTCAGTGAAGAAATTACCAGCACAGAATTTCTTCTGATTCTCATTAACCACAGTTAGCTGAGGGGTAATGATGCTACATGAGACAAATATTACTTTGATGCAAGGAACTTTACTCTGATCTCACTTAAAATGACATTGGAAAATCATTTAAAATGGTAAATAATAAAATGATAGAACACGGTTTGTTTGAACAATGTGGTCACTGTCCTCACAATGTTTCAGGAAAAACTGATGCATGGATTTCTGATTCCAAGGAGAGGTTTGTCCTATTTGTGATGAGGCTGTTTGCTTAAGCGCTGTGACACACAAACAGAAAAAAAGTTCCACTCTGTATGGGGAACAGAATGATCCTTTTCATGTTGTATTGTGAAGTGACAGACACACACTATTGTAGTTCCTATTGGACACTGATCACCCCAATCTTATTGTTGACTGATGACCAATAGCAGCACGAATCCAGCAATTCCCATCTCCCTAGTTGGAAAGCAAAAAGGGCAAGGGATGGCCAGTGGAATTGGGAATATCTAGGGAACTGGTGTAACTTACAATGGGAGTGGGAGAAGAAAGAGATGAAGAGATATCATCAGTGGAAGAGTATGTTGCAGCAGAAGGGGAAATGCAAGGGAAGTAGGAGTGCAAAAAAAGAGTAGGAAGGCGGAAGAAGAATGGCTAATGAAGTTTTAGTGACTGGGAAAAACTTGCTTGAGCAAAAGTGAGGTTGGGTGAAAAACATCATTGTTCAGGAAAATTGGGATCTGGTTCCATTGAAAATTATGATTTGATGTATTTCTTTTTCTGTCACTTGATTCTTGTTCAGATTGCACATTCACTCTGTATTTCTGCATCTCCATCAAAAGCAGATGACATGTATTTTTTCCCTTGGTATGGTGTCTCAACATTTTGATTTTTTTTTAACAGTATGTATTTGCTTCCAATTCAAGGTAGACATGAGCATATGATTTGATCTCCTGCAGTTTGTCCATAATGTAGAAGTTAATTGAGTACCTATCCTCATCACATTAGGTGATTCAAGCAATGAATTTGCGTCCATCCTGCAGATGAAAAATTCTTCAGTTCTGACTATTGTTACAAAGAACAGTGCCACACAAAAGGCGAATTCTCCAGTGCAAGGTGCCAAACCATAGTTCATTCGCAATTAGGTACACACTTTATGAAAAAGTCATGCTGAGGGGCAGAGTTCAAAAGGTGAATTCAACTCTGTCGAAAATGCTGTTTGCAGGTCCCTCATAATAGGTGTTAAATGCATCATTTTGTAAATTCCCCAAAATAAGAATAGCAAGAGACTGGAATTCTTAATTCTTCTTCTGTGAATAACATCTGGAACATAGGAAGGACATCAAGATTTGTTTGTGATATTCATAAATGATGATGGTGAGAATGTGGAAGATGGATGGCAGTGTAATGATAACTAATGGGGATGACACAAAGATTAGCTGGGTGGTTCACAGTGAGGAGGAAAAGGTTAGGCTACAGGACGATATGAACAGATGATTTCGATATCCAGATTAATGGCTGATGAAGTTTAACACTGAGAAATGTGAGATGATGCACATGTGAATTAACAAGACAAGTGAGTACTCAGACTGTGAAGGGCGAGGACTAAATTTGCTCTTTTTTCATTGCAGCAGGGAAGGTTGAGGAGGGAACCTGGTACAGGTGTACAAGAGCATAAAGGGCGTGGAGATGATGAACAGACAGTAGCTGTTTCCCTTACTCGAAGGGTCAAAATCAAAGGGATACATTCTTAAGTGGAAGGCAGGGCATTCAAAGAGGATTGTGAGTCTATTTTGAACTGAGAGGTTGGCACACACATAGAATATAAAATCCCCACTATGTGGAAATAGGCTCTTTTGCCAAACCAATCCACACTGACCGTCCAAAGAATAACCCACACAAACACGTTCCTCCTATATTTACCCCTGACTAATGCACCTAACCTCCACATCCCTGAACACTATGGCCAATTCACCTAAGCTGCACATCATTGTATTGTGGGAGAAAACTAGATTACCTCGAGGAAACCAGGCAGACACAGGAAGAATGCACAAAATCCATACGGACAGTCACCCGAGGCTGCTCCTCACCGAACGAGTTAGGGAACTGGAACTGGAGTTGGATGAACTGAGGATTATTCGAGAGGCTGAGAGGGTGATTGATAGAAGCTACGGGGACATAGTTACGCAGGAGAACAGAGGTAGCTGGGTAACAGTTAGAGGTGGGAAGGGGAAGAAGCAGGCAGTGCAGGGATCCCCTGTGGTCGTTCCCCTAAACAATAAGTATACAGCTTTGGAAACTGTTGTGGGGGGGAACAGCCTTGCAGGGGTAAGCTGCAGTGACCGGGTCTGTGGCGTGAGGTCTGGCTCTGAGACTCGGAAGGGAAAGGATGAGAGGAGGAGAGTGCTAGTTATAGGAGACTCTCTAGTTAGAGGGACGGACAGGCGGTTCTGTGGACATGGGCGAGACTCTCGGATGGTTTGTTGCCTCCCAGGTGCCAGGGTCCGAGACGTCTCGGACCGTGTCTTCAGAATCCTTAAGGGGGAGGGTGTGCAACTAGAAGTCGTGGTACACATTGGCACGAACGACATAGGTAGGAAGAGGGGTGGGGAGGGCATTCAAGAGCTCAGGGAGTTAGGCTGGAAGCTAAAAGCTAGGACAGGCAGAGTCGTCATCTCTGGGTTGTTGCCGGTGCCAGTGACAGTGAGGCAAGGAATAGGGAGAGAGTGCAGTTGAACACGTGGCTGCAAGGATGGTGTAGGAGGGAGGGCGTCAGGTATTTGGACAATTCGACTGCATTCTGGGGAAGGTGGGACCTGTACAAACAGGACGGGTTGCACCTGAACCAGAAGGGCACCAATATCCTGGGGGGTAGGTTTTCTAGCACTCTTCGGGGGGCTTTAAACTAATTTGGTAGGGGGATGGGATCCGGACTTGTAGTCCAGCAAGTAGGCTAGCTGTTTGTCAGGATGTCCAAGAATGTAGGGAGGCTGTGGAGAAGGTAGCACTGACAGGGAATACTTGTGGACACAGAGATGGGCTTAAGTGCGTATACTTCAACGCAAGGAGTATCAGAAATAAGGTGGGTGAACTTAAGACATGGATCGGTACCTGGGACTACGATGTTGTGGCCATCACGGAAACGTGGATAGATGAGGGTCAGGAATGGTTGTTGGAGGTTCCTGGTTACAGATGTTTCAGTAAGATTAGGGAGGGTGGTAAAAAAGGAGGGGGGTGTCATTGCTAATTAGAAATGGTATAACGGCTGCAGAAAGGAAGTTTGAGGGGATCTGCCTTTGGAGGTAGTATGGGCTGAGGTCAGAAATAAGAAAGGTGCATGCACCTTGTTGGGTGTTTACTATAGGCCCCCCATTAGCAGCAGAGATGTGGAGAAACAGATTGGGAAACAGATTTTGGAAAGGTGCAGAAGCCACAGGGTCGTAGTCATGGGCGACTTCAACTTCCCAAATATTGATTGGAAGCTCTTTAGATCAAGGAGATTGGATGGGGCGGTGTTTGTGCAGTGTGTCCAGGAAGCTTTTCTAACTCAGTATGTAGATTGTCCAACCAGAGGGGAGGCCATATTGGATTTGGTACTCGGTAATGAACCGGGACAAATGATGGGCTTGTTAGTGGGTGAACATTTTGGTGATGGTGACCACAATTCTGTTACTTTCACCTTGGTTATGGAGAGAGACAGGTGCGCACAACAGGGTAGATTTTACAATTGGGGGAAGGGAAATTACGATGCTGTAAGACAGGACTTGAGGAGCATACGTTGGGAGCACAGGCTGTCAGGGAAGGAGGTGGTGGAAATGTGGAACTTTTTCAAGGAACAGATACGACGTGTCCTTGATATGTATGTACCTATCAGGCAGGAAAGAAATGGTCGTGTGAGGGAGCCTTGGTTGACGAGGGAGGTTGAATGTCTAGTAAAGAGGAAGAAGGAGGCTTACATAAGTTTGAGGAAACAGGGTTCAGACAGAGCAGTGGAGGGATACAGGATAGCCAGAAGGGACCTGAAGAAAGGGATTAGGAGAGCTAAGAGAGGGCATGAAAAATCCTTGGCGGATAGGATCAAGGATAACCCCAAGGCATTTATGCGTATGTGAGAAACATGAGAATGACGAGAACGAGGGTAGGTCCGATCAAGGACAGTAGTGGGAGATTGTGTATTGAGTCGGAAGAGATAGGAGAGGTCTTGAATGAGTACTTTTCTTCAGTATTTACGAACGAGAGGGACCGTATTGTTGAAGAGGAGAGTGTGAAACCAGCTCGTAAGCTAGAAGAGATACTTGTTAGGAAGGAAGATGTGTTGGACATTTTGAACAACTTGAGGATAGACAAGTCCCCCGGGCCCCCTAGGATTATGTGGGAAGCAAGAGAGGAAATTGCAGTACCGTTGGCAATGATCTTTTCGTCTTCACTGTCAACGGAGGTGGTACCAGGGGACTGGAGAGTAGCGAGTGTTGTGCCCCTGTTCAAAAAAGGGAATAGGGATAACCCCGGGAATTACAGGCCAGTTAGTCTTACTTCTGTGGTAGGCAAAGTAATGGAAAGGGTACTGAGGGATAGGATTTATGAGTATCTGGAAAGACACTGCTTGATTAGGGACAGCCAGCACGGATTTGTGAAGGGTAGGTCTTGCCTTACAAGTCTTATTGAATTCTTTGAGGAGGTGACCAAGCATGTGGATGAGGGTAGAGCAGTGGATGTAGTGTACATAGATTTTAGTAAGGCATTTGATTAAGTTCCCCATGGTAGGCTTACGCGGAAAGTCAGGAGGCATGGGATAGAGGGAAATTTGGCCAATTGGATAGAAAACTGGCTAACCGGTCGAAGTCAGAGAGTGGTGGTAGGTGGCAAATATTCAGCCCGGAGCCCAGTTACAAGTGGAGTTCCGCAGGGATCAGTTCTGGGTCCTCTGCTGTTTGTAATTTTTATTAATGACTTGGATGAGGGAGTCGAAGGGTGGGTCAGTAAATTTGCAGATGATACGAAGATTGGTGGAGTTGTGGACAGTGAGGAGGGGTGTTGTCGTTTGCAAAGGGACTTAGATATGATGCAGAGCTGGGCTGAGGAGTGGCAGATGGAGTTCAACCCTGCCAAGTGTGAGGTTGTCCATTTTGGAAGAACAAATAAGAATGCGGAATACAGGTTTAACGGTAGGGTTCTTTGTCAGGTGGAGGAACAGAGGGATCTTGGGGTCTATGTACACAGATCTTTGAAAGTCGCCACTCAGTTGGATAGAGCTTGTAAGAAGGCCTATGGTGTAGTAGCGTTCATTAGCAGAGGGATTGAATTCAAGAGTCGTGAAGTGATGTTGCAGCTGTACAGGACTTTGGTTAGGCCACATTTGGAGTACTGTGTGCAGTTCTGGTCGCCTCACTTTAGGAAAGATGTGGAAGCTTTGGAGAGGGTGCAGAGAAGATTTACCAGGATGTTGCCTGGAATGGAGAATAGGTCGTACGAGGATAGGTTGAGAGTTCTCGGCCTTTTCTCGTTGGAACGGCCAAGGATGAGGGGTGACTTGATAGAGGTTTATAAGCGGTTCAGAGGAATATATAGAGTAGACAGTCAGAAACCTTTTCCCCGGGTACAACAGAGTGTTACAATGGGACATAAATTTAAGGTGAAGTGTGGAAGGTATAGTGGAGATGTCAGGGGTGGGTTCTTTACCCAGAGAGTGTTGGGGGCATGGAATGCGCTGCCCGTGGGAGTGGTAGAGTCAGAATCATTGGCGACCTTTAAGCGGCAATTGGATAGGTACATGGATGGGTGCTTAATCTAGGATAAATGTTCGGCACAACATCGTGGGCTGAAGGGCCTCTTCTGTGCTGTATTATTCTATGTTCTATGTTCTATGTTCTATTTTCTATGGAATCAAACCTGGATACCCAGCAGTCGAATGCAGGATTGCTAAGCACTGAGCCGCCGTTCTGCCCATGGTGACGTGTCTGGAATGCATTGCCTGGTTGGGTGATTGAGCAGGTAATCTCACAAACTTTTAAAAAAGCCTATGGATATGCACTTGGTGGTGCTGGTTCGCATTTGTATTCAATGATTCTATGTGGTGGCAGACATAAGCACGCTGATATATTCTGAAGCAATAGCTAATGGCAGTTCCTGGTTTGTTCCATTGACTGTACTCAGTAAGTGATCATGCAGTGAAGTGCTGGTGTTTTCTTCCACTTTCCATTCAAGTGTTTCGGTTTCCTTGAAATGGTATTGTAATTTCCGATGTCGATGATGTCATTTGCGGCCCTTTTTTTTGTCGGAGGGTGGTAGATGGAGTCAAAATCGATGCGTTTGTTGATGGAGTTCCGGTTCGAATGACAAGTTTCTAGGAATTCTTGTGCTTGTCTCTGTTTGGCCTGTCCTAGGATGGATATGCAGACGCAGTCAAAGTGACGTACTTCCTCGTCAGTACGTAAGAAATTAGTGTTGGTTCATGTCTTTTGTGGTTGGTTGGTGTTCATATATCCTGGTGACTAGTTTTCTGCTTGTTGTCCGTGTATTGCTTGTTATAGTTCTTGCAAGGCTTATTGTTCCTGGAGCAGAACAGACAAAGATGTGAATTTATTGCGGTGCTCAAAAGTATGAAAAAAGTTGTAGAGTTTAAAAAGGATACTCTATTATTTGGCATTACAGCGTCGAGGAATTCGAATTTCAAGGTTGTCAGCAAAAGAGCTAGGATTGAACTGAGAAAAAAAATTATCTTATTTGGAGAGTTGGTACGAATTGAAATTGACTGGCTGGGGGAGTTGTGGATGAAGATTCAAAAGAGAACTGGATGTATATTTGGAAATTATGAATTTAACGGGAGGTTATGGGAGGTGCTTGCGGGGCATTTTTGGAGCTAATTCATACCTAATGGCCAATGGCGTCCTCCTGTACTTTAAATGGATACTGTGTTAGGGAGCTGGAGCTGGGTGGCACGGCCGCTCAGTGGTTAGCTCTTCTGCCTCACAGCACCAGAGACCAGGGTTCAAAACATGCCTCGGTCTGTGTGGAGTTTGCACATACTCCCCGTGTCTGTGTGGATTTCCTCTGGGTGTTGCGACTTCCTCCCACAGTCCAAATATGTGCTGGTTAGGTGAATTGGTCATGCTAAACTGCCCATAGCATTGGGTGTAGGGGAGTGGGTCTGGGTGGGCTGCTGTTCAGTGGGTTGGTGCGGTCTTGTTGAGCCGAAGGGCCTATTTCCACACTGTAGTTAATCTCATCTAGGATGCACTCAGGGTCATCTGAGAACTTCATAGATAAGTGCTTTAGTGCGGTGACCACACACAAGACACGCCGCTAGTTATATTTCCTTAATGACTGTAATATTCCAGTCTAATGCTCATCGCCCTGAGTTCATTAGCCTTACCTGTCAGTCCTGTTGTATTTAAATAAATACAATTTAATCCAACAGGCGTTCCTTGATTCCTTCGTGTTCCAGGCAGAGAGTAGATCGGTGACCACCGGGAATGGCAAAGGGAGGAGGCAGGGAGTGCAGGAATCCCATGTGGCCATTCCTTTCGAAAACAAGTATACCATTTTGGATGTTTGGGTGGGATGACCGTTCAGGGTAAAGCAGCAGTAGACAGGTTGGTCGTACTACCACTGGCTCTGGGGCACAGCAGGAAAGAATAAAATAAACAGGACGTTAAAGATAGGAGGGTTGATTGTTAGAGGGACAGATCGGAGATTCTATGGTCACAAACCGGAATCCAGGATGGTGGGCAACCTCCCAGGTGCTAGGGTCCAGGATGTCTCCAAGTGGCTGCAGAACATTCTCAAGGGGGAGCGTGAGCAGCCAGAAATCATTATGTACGTTAGCACAAATGATACCCGGATACATAGTGACAAGGTGATTACAGAGAGCTAGTAGAAACATTAAAAAACCCTGACAATGGTAACCTCCTGAGAGTGAGATTACCGTCAGAAACTTGCACTGGCGGGGGCACCAATATTTTGGCGGCCAGTTTTGCTCGCGTTACAAGGGAGTGTTTGAATAGATTGACAGGGGGTGGTATCCTCAAGAGCAGGGAGGCAAGTGTGAGGCTGGAAGGAGATACGGTAATCAGAAATCAGTAAGATTAGGCTGGAAAACGACAGAGAGAAAGTACTGCCTTTTGGATTAAATTGCATCTATTTCAATGCAAGAAGGCCTACAGGTAAGGCCGATGAACTCAGGGCATGAATAGGAAGGTGGGATTGGTATATTATAGCCATTATAGAAACATGGCTAAGTGATGGATAGGACTGACAGCTTACTGTAGCAGGGTAAATGTGCTTTAAACAAGACAGAGACAGCGGAAGGAGGAGAGGGGAGTTGCATTTCTGATTAAGGGGAATACAATAGCAGTAATCAGAGATAACATAACTGATGGATCACCCAGTGAGGCTTTGTGGGTGGAGGTAAGAAATAGGAAGGGGATGGTGACGTGGTTGGGGTTGTACTATAGGCCCCCAAATAGTCAACGGGAATGAGAGTAACAAATATTTAGGGAGAGAGGGGGAACTTGCAGGAGCAATAGAGTTATCATAATAGGGGATTTCATTTTTTCTAACATAGACTGGAACTGCCTGAGCGTTAAGGGATTGATACGATAAAATCTGTAAATGCGTCAGGAAAGTTTCCTCAAGCAGTATATAGAGTGTCCAACTCGGGAAGTGACAAAACACAAAATTTTCTTAGGAAATAGGCAGGACAGGTGACTGAGTTAATATTGGGAAGCACTTTGGGACAGTAACCACAGTTCTATTAGTCTTCAAATAGTTATGCAGAGGGACAAAACAGGTCCACAGATTCATGTTCAACCTTGGGGCGTGGATCAGGTACAAGCAGTTGGGATCAAGGGAATCCCTGGAGATATATAAGAGATACAGTTGCCTATGGAAGAAGTAAATCAGTAAGGTGCAAAAAGGGCAAGAAAAAGCCTTGGATGGGAAGATTAGAATGAATCCACAAAGGTACTTTAAATATATTAAAAGAAAAAGCAATAGCTACAGTTAAAATAGGACCACTCGAAGATCAAAATGGACAAGTACGTGTGAAACCATAAGAGATGGGCGACGTCTTCAATTAATAATTCTACACGATGTTTACTATGGAGAAATACATGAATACCTGGAAAATGGAGGAAGTTAGCAGTGATATCTCGGGACAACCAATATCATGGTAGACAAGATTTTGGACGCAATTTCTGTTTCATGCGCAATTCATGATAGTCCTCGACTCTCTGATGTGTCAAAATCCATTGACACTCACTCGCACCCCCCAAACATTTCAGTGATGTAGCCTCCCTTAACTGTCTGGTCCCAACCATCACTATCCTTTGAGAGAAGGAAACAATCCCCACACATATACCTTGGCCAATTGATATGAACAAAAGATGTGAACACACCGTCAGAGTGATTGGCCCTGATATCATGGCAGTAATTGACTGAGCAAGGTGTCAAAGAGACTGAACAAAATTGAACTTGATGGAATCAGTAGTAAACTCCTCACTGGTTGGATCATTCAGAACACAATGTGTCTGGTGGACATCAATCCTCTCAGTTCCTGTATATCTCTGTGGACAATGGCAGGGTAGCTTCTTCGGCACAAACATCTTCAGATGCTTCATCAAAGGCTTTCTCTCTGTCATACAATCAGATGTGGGGATGTTCCGTGGAGATTATATAATGTTCTGAACAATGAGTCACTCCTTGGGTATTAAAGTATCGAATCTGGACAGCAATCAAGCTTGTGCTGTTAATGTATAGGTAACATTAATCAAAAGCACTGCTGGGCACTAAACATTTCCACGGTTAAAAAGAGGAACCCCTACAGCAACTCTAGCTGGTTTCACAGTAACATAAGAAAGCCATTCAGCCATCAAAGTATTGGATAAAAATAGATGCAACTCATTCCCTCTCTCCTGCCTATTCCCAGGAAGACAATTAAAAATAATACATCACCTACTCCAAAATAGATACGTAGGAGTCTGGTAGAACAGAGTAAGCAAGGCATCAAGACGTGGAGAAGTCAACGCCTAGGATATAGCTCTTTGTCAGGACTGCGGTTAGGAGTAAGGGGGTCTGTGGTTAAAGGGGCGGGTGAGGCAGGAGGAGGCAGAGTGGCGACATGGGCATAAGTGAACACAGAAAAAGGATATCAACCGGTTGGTGATGGGAGGACTGAATCACTTTGGCAACTGGATCAAGTGTTGATCAGAGGAAGGCAAGGAGCAGAAGGCCTGGGAAGGGAATCATAGGATTAGAAGGGAGATTATTTGAAATTGGAAAATTGAATGTTGAATGGTGCACAGGTGACAGATGAGGTCTTGTTCCTCCAGTTTGTGGTTTGGTTCATTGTGGCAATGGAGGAGGCCAAATGGCCATGTCAGAAAGGTTTTTTTTTGGGGGGGGGAGAATTGAAATACGAAGTGATTGGGAGGTCAGGTCAGCCCTTAGAAGCCTGACTGCAATACTCAGCAAATCATTCATGTCATATACATTTGGTCTTCCTGATGCAGTGAAGACCACGTCGGGTACACCAGATGCAGTAAACTAGGTTTGGATCCCACCATCTGGCACATATAGCACAAGACTGTCGCCTTCATTAACGTGCCACACTCCCTACAAATCTTCCCCATAACCCCAGGTATCTTCTTCTGCACACCACAAAAGATGCATCACCTGCTGGCACGCCACCTCCTCCACCTCCTTATAGGGCTTCAATCAGTACTTGCAGTTCAGACAGAGGTTCACCTGCCTCTCTTCCAACCGAGTTTACTGCATCAGGTGCTCCCAATATAGTCTTTTCTACATTGCGGGGACAGAACATAAACTAAGGGCACATTTCACCGAGCATCACAGCCGGGCCTGCAGGGGCCAAACTGACCTCCCAGTCACCGCCCATTCGAATTCCCCTTCCAACTCCCTTTCTGAGATAACCACCTCTGGCCTCCTCTGTTGCCTTGGTGAGGCAGACCGCAAATCGGAGGAACAACAGCTCATCTGTCTGGCAAGCCTACCACCTGGAAGATGTAACATTGAGTTCTCCAATTTGAAATAACTTTACTAACCATGCCCTTACTCCATTTTCTGCTCATACTCCTCCCTTCCATTCCACCTAACGACTCCGCCTTCCAGCTCCCAACTGGCTTCATCCCTCCCATCGTCCAACCAGGTTGTATCCATCCCTTGTGTCCACGTGCCCGTACCTCACCCTCCCGCTGCTCGACCCACCCCAAAAACTCCCTTCGCACTTTATCTGCAGCTCGCACTAACTCCCACTCCCAGTTCCTGACGAACTGTTATACCTTAAATTTTGACGTTCATATCTCAGGATACTGCCTGGCTTGCTGTGTTCTTCCCGCCTCCTGTTCTTTTTTTCCCTATAACTCATGAAGATAGAATCGAGTCAGCACAACATGTTGGTAGGCAAGAACCATGGGTTGCCCATTGAAGTCCTTGAACCACCGCCCACAAGCCAGAAGGAAGACATTTAGTCCCTCGAGACACTGATTCATGAGCAGAAGAGGCCATTCAGTCCCTCCTAACTGTTACATTGAAATACGAGAATGTCATTGATCCTGCAACACGACAACCCAATGACACATAGACTGCAATGACAGACTTCTCCATGTTTTACCTCTTGGCTCCATTGCTATTGGTACACATATGTTATGTTAACATGCCCTCCATGAGGAGGGAATGTGATTGGTTTGTAACAAGTCCCAAGGAGGCACCTTCCATTTTCAAGATATTATAGACTAGGATAGACCACACAGAACATTCTAAAGCAGGTAGCCCAGAGCTTAACTTTGAAATTTGTGTCGGTAAGTGTACAATGAAAATTACCCGGAGTATGTTAACGAGGTTTACTGCCAGATACTAAAACAGACAAAAGTTTTATTCATAAAATTACACAATGAAACACAAAGAGCAGAAAAAAGAACCCAACAGAATTCAACCTATTCAGCTAGACTAAATTATGCTGTTCTGAATGTACACAACTATCCCAATAAGCAAACTCTCAATAAAAACCAGTATAAATGGGGCACCTGCTTCCAGGTTGAAGTTGAAGGTCAGAAAAGAGAAAGAGTTTCCACACAGCTCCCTGTTGAACTTACCAGTTCAAGACTCAGCTGAAAACGACTCAGCTAGTTCAGCTAAAAAGCTCCCCACTCCCCATTCTTTATACAGCACACTTATATAGCACGACCACTTTGGCCTGAAGTCTCATTTGTTTACATCTTCTGATAACAGTCCCTCAGGATTGCATATCTCCTCCTTCCTAAACATTATAGACTGAGAAGATCCTCTGCCCCTTAATATTGGAACCTCCTCACTAACTACTACTGGCCTATGTTAATAAACATTACCCTTGTATGTATATTTGTTAAGCAGATCTGGCACGTCTTCCTTGATCAACCTCTGATCATCCTGTACACTCTGAGGCAGTTGTCTAACTTCCCTTGTGTTTTTTGTTACTTTCAAACAAAACTCCCAGGCTTGGCTGGTTTACCTACATTTGGTTTTCTCCTAGCCCACCAACACTGTGATTTTGTGTCATCCACTTTATTACAATGAAAACACCGGGGCCTTTGAACTTCGTTATCAGCATCAATGGTTTCTTTTTTGACCCTGTGGTAAATTATCTTAATGATCTTCACTGTGATCAATTTTTCCCCTTCCATGTGAGGATATATCTTTGCTCCAATTTGTCTTCCTCTTGGACTGAAATCGAGCCTGAAAGCCAAGCCGAGTTTATGGACCAGTTCATAATCATCAGCCACATCAGCTGCTAACCATGATGTAATCATTCTCTGCTCTTCCACAGGAGTTCGCATTACCTCAGGCAGTGAATTTTTGAATTCATCCAAAATGCTTTCCTCGCTAAGGGCCTCATAGTTTTGTTTGATTTTTAAAGCTCTTATCCATCTATCGAAATTACTCTGTTTGATCCATTCAAACTCAACCTAGGTTTGACCAGGATCCCTCCTTAGATTGCTGAGAGGTTGTCTATAACCTTTTACTACAAGCTCTGCTAAATGCCCTTTTTTTAACCTCTTCATGCTCCCCAGATACCTCCTCTGATCGAGATGCGAAAACCTCACTAGCTCTACCTTCTAGTTTCGTTTAGATCATTAAACCACATTGCCTGTGGCCACGGCATTTGTTTAGACAACTTGTCAAATGATTTGAAAAAGATTTCCACATCCTTCTCATCAAATTTAGGCAATACTTGAACTTGCTCTCTCTTATTCCTGATGAAGGGCTTATGCTCGAAACGTCGAATTCTCTATTCTGAGATGCTGCCTAACCTGCTGTGCTTTGACCAGCAACACATTTGCAGCTGTGATCTCCAGCATCTGCAGACCTCATTTTTTACTCGAATACTTGAACATACTTAAACGGCTTCTCACTAGGCTTCTGACAACCAGCCTTTAACCCCAGCCTTTTATGCTGACTTTCCTGTTTACGAGTTGTTTTTTTTGTTGTTGTTCAAAAGCTCTGTCTTTCTTTCTCCTCGGATGTTCTCTCTTTTTGTCTCTCTTCTGCTGTTGTCTTTTCTCTCTGTTCTGCTGCTCTCTCTTTTTGTCTCTCTTCTGCTGTTCTCTTTTTTCTCTGTTCTGCTGCTCTCTCTTTTCCCCCTCTTTTGCTTTTAATCGTAATTCAAACTGTTTCATTTCTGCTGCCCTTTCCATATCCCTCGCCGCTAACTCATGCCGCTTCATTTGCAATTGAATTCTTGCTAGCTTTCTAGATTCTGATGGTTTATTCAGCAAATTATTATCTCCTGCTGTAATTATCTCTCCTTTCCTCACTAAAGCAATCAGTTCAAATTCCAGCTTCTCTGCTAATTCTTGCAACTTTGTCTCATTCATCCATTGTAAAACTTTCAAAGTCACTGCGCCCACATCCAGAAATCTTTAGGCGAGTGAAAGAACCAATTACTATCCCAAGATTGTCTACTCAATTTACACTGCTACTGAGAGTACCTCCACTTGCCTTGTCCGTCAATATAAAGTCTGCCTTTATGGGGTGAGCAAATCTCCCTGCTAAGATATCGGTGGCTTTCTCGTTTACATTAGACCAATCTTTTTGAAAAGGGCCTTTTCTATTTTTAAAGACATCCCAATCTCCCAAAGATCTGAATCCGTCAACAGGACAGCAGCTCTTCATGCCATTGATTTTTCTCCTTTAACCTTTTTTTTTCCCTTCACCGCTTGAATTTGTAATTGAGAGCAAACCAGAAATTTATTTTTTAAGGTTTTATTTTTAATCCTCTACATCACCTCTTTAATTCACTCCGGACTATTTTAGTCTTTTCCCCAAAAATGTCATTCATCCCAATATATACAATAATTTCTGGCTGCTAAAGCAGACTTTTATCAATATGCTTGAGACTTTCAGCGACTTTCTTAATCATAGCACCGGAAACCAATAAACGATCCTAAATTTTTGTTCACTGCCACAGAAACCCCTGTTCATGCCCCTGACAGGAGAGACCCCTGACGCAGTAATTACACAATTTTTTTGTCAAACGCCCAGTGTGCTTGACTCTTTGTTTTATAGTGAATTATCTCCCCTGCTTCAAATTTCTATCCCTCACAGGAATGAAATTCGTGTCAGAAACGAAATTTCATGTCATGCAACAATGCACATTTCTCGGTCATGTCTGCTGCTCTTCTCACTTCATGAAGCTTCTATTCATCACATAAGTTCTCTGTAAATGGGTTTATGAACCCCTCCAGTAGAATAAACTCTCCTGACTTCATTTCCATCCCCTGAACTTGATTTTCCTGACAAATTTGCAACTACTGAAGTTCACACTCTCTCTCCCGTCCTCTTTCTCCTTCATCTCTCTCTTTGCTCAGCGAAAAAAATTCTCTCCTTTTATCTCTCTCGTTTCATTCTTTTACTCCCTCTCTTCTCAGTCTCCTTTTCTCTCTCTCTTGCTCTATTCTTTCTTCTCTCTATCTTTTTGCTCAGCTAATATCCTTCTCTCCCTTTCTATTTCTTCTCATTCCGTTTGGCTCATGCACAGTTTACGTTTTTCTAACTCTGCTGCATTCCGTTTCACTGATTTTCCTCAGTGTTTGACCAAGTCCATTTCAATTTCCTTATGTCCCTGGTTAAAAGCAATTCTAATCTGTTTGCTAATTCCAAAAGAAAATCCTTCCTCTGTCTTTCCAAACTTCCTTGGCAAAGTTGGGAAGCATCTTCAAACCTCAGAACCTCTTTAGCAATGTTAAGAGCCATTTCCTGCTCTTTTAATTTAACCAACCACATATAATCAAAATTACACAAATTATTTCACCTACGTTTTATTTAAAGATTTACGACTCTAATAACCAAGTGTTTAAATCGTCTGGGATCTTGGGTACCCCAGTTCTGTTCAAACGAGCCCCTAATCTGTTAAAATTCAGGGTCGAACTACTACTAAATAAAACTAAACACGCAGAATCGCTCGCCTCACCTTGTCATCTGCTCAAAGTGTGAGGGACTGAAAGGGAACACCTAATTTCCACTATTTAAAGCAAAGTAACAATTTTGTTTCCGACAAGAACACTAAACAAAATTATTAAGAAACTGAACATTACTTCCCTTAACTGAGCACAATCCTATTGACATGCTGTTCCAATAAGACGCAGTAAATATTACTTTAACTTAATCATATGGCTATACAGTCTCTGCCTTCTCTGCTGTAATCAGTTTCCTACCCACTGATTTCACTGGGTCATCTTATTCCTTTTTACTAAGCGAAAGTGAGAACTGCAGATGCTGGAGATTAGAGTCAAGAGTGCTCTGCTGATGAAGGGCTTTTTCCCGCCATGTTGATTCTCCTGCTTCTCGGATGCTACCAGATCTACTGTGCTTTTCCAGCATCACACTCTCGACTTATTTCTTTTAACTCCGAATATGTTTATCAGCGAAAAGTATCTTTTTGATAGACTGCTCTGTGATTTCTTTGAGAGCAAGATTTTAGACAGGCAGTTAGCTCTTCGACTCTACAGCAGTGTTCTGTTATTCCGTGGCAGTAGCGCTAACCAATTTTCAATATGCCCTCTCTTTTTTTATACCCCCAATATCTTTCCCTGTCACTGGTCTGATGTCATCAAAACAATAAATTCTAACTCGGTTGGGTTTTTGTATCCTGGGCATAGCTTAAACTTCTTCGTTAAATTTGGATTGTTGTCAAAACAGCAAGCAAAACTCAGGTATCCATTTAACAGCCAATTGTTGCATGTATCCGTTTTGTAAGGGTTTATCTCGCAGCCCTTCTATTTGGGCAGCTATGCCTGCAATTTGAGTTTACTTAAATATTCAGAAAACAATGTTCATTTTAAATTGGATATACGTGCTTTGGCTTCGTAACAAATACCATTCAATAACACAAATAATGAACGAAGATTAATAATCAAGGTGCGTATTGAATCATTGTCATTCTTAAATTATTTGCAATTAGCTAAAGCTCATACATTTCAGTGAGAAATTAAATTGCTTAATTATATTTTTATTCATAAGAACGCTAAATCTATTTGATTGTTGAATTGTTTGCTCACTGTGAATATGTAATGGTTTAGAGGCAAAAAACTTTCGAAATGTTAGAGTGAGAATGTATTCATTT
Source organism: Hemiscyllium ocellatum (assembly GCF_020745735.1). NCBI lineage: Eukaryota > Metazoa > Chordata > Chondrichthyes > Orectolobiformes > Hemiscylliidae > Hemiscyllium > Hemiscyllium ocellatum. Next base: position 16,857,435 of record NC_083408.1, read on the forward strand.
GAATACTGATGTTGAATATTTAATTGCCATCGTACAGAAATGAGGCGAATATTCTCTGTTCAATATAAAATAACATGTAGTTTTCTTGTATTTTTGTATTATGAAGTGTTGTAATGAGTTTATATTTTAGTTCCAAACATATAGTAACAATGTAGTTGCTCTCAGAGATAATGCACGCATTGTTATGTGAAATCGTCGGAGCTCATATTATTGTTGTCCCCAATTTACAAAACACATAAGATATTTTATTATTGCTCATACCGAGAAACTCATTCCGTGGAATCACGACCTACATAATAAGTATATTCCGAAGGATCTGAATTCAGGCATGGTGCTACTGGAACTCACAGCTGCCTGTAATACTGAGTGACACACTGGCCTGCTCCACAGCCTATCCAGAGACCTTACAACCTGGGTCAGGGCAGTTATTCAAACATACTTTCACAATAAATCATTTGCAGCCCACCCAGGGCAGGTGAAAACTAACCAATAGCCTATCGCTGGTCTTAGTGGAGACACAAATGCTGTCCAAATTAGGTACCGATGACTGACCAACAAACACATCTTAGAAATTCATCTTCAGTCTCAGCCTGCTCCAGCGAGCAGATGTATGGGCATGTCTTGCCAGAACACAGCACACAAGCGACTTGAAAGAATTTGACCTGCCTCCTAGATTCCAGATATTTGCACCCTGCACCAGACACAGGATGAAGAAATGCACAATTTGACTGTCTCTGCAGCACATTGTGTCTCACAGTGAACATTCTCAAGCCATAAGCAGTATATGTCACCTTTACATTCCTCAGTGTCAATACAAAATTGAACTTCTGTGTAGATGGCCAGAGATTAATACAAGGGTCACCCAACCTGCTTTTGCGTGGGTTTGGATCGAGATCATTCCTGCAGAGTGCATCTAAGGGAAACAGCAGCAAAAGTTGAAAATGTGTTGCTGGAAAAGCGCAGCAGGTCAGGCAGCATCCAAGGAAAAGGAGATTCGACGTTTCAGGCATAAGCCCTTCTTCAGGAATCCCTTCCTGAAGAAGGGCTTATGCCCGAAACGTCGAATCTCCTGTTCCTTGGATGCTGCCTGACCTGCTGCGCTTTTACAGCAACACATTTTCAGCTCTGATCTCCAGCATCTGCAGACCTCACTTTCTCCTCCAAACAGCAGCAAATGCCAAGCCGAGAACCACTTTAATAACTGAACTGTATGGAATTTCTCTGATGTATGTCACCACACACACACGTTGTACTGATACTCAGTTGAATGTAACAATGGGCACCATAAGTGCAAGACTCGACCTAACGCCCCTCCCCAGCTTCCTTACCTCACTCTCTCCCCCATTCCCCAATTGATGAGAATCTACTACCTGGGAGAAACAGTCTGTGCTTCATCTCAGGGGGTCCACTTCATAATGGGCTGTTCAAAACAACTTAGTGACTGCTTTCCATTTCAGGGCTACATATGCTGCTGACTTCTTGAGCCAATATGTTTCCCAATATCCTGGGGATCATGGAATGGATAACATAGGAAAGCACGAACGCTTTTCTGTGAGAGACTCCACATGATGAGAGGCAGGTTTGAACTACTAGAGGGAGAGTGATTACTGTTCACAAAGGGTCAGCACATGCCGGTACCCTGCACACTTCAGCAGCATCGCTGGGAACACATTCACTTGTAGAGAGACTTAATCAATGCTGCCCTTATTGAGGTCTGCCCCTCTGCACACTGAGTGGGAAATTAATCACCAAAAAACTCATGGTATGCGGAGGTGATCGCTCAGTTCTGGAAAATGGCATTTGATGCATCAGTTTAAAAAAACTGATGACTCAACAGATATAGCTTTTTCAGTCTTAGATTTACAGTTTTGGTTCGTAGATTGTGAAGCCAGATAACAAACAGTGAACGGTTATAGAACTCCGAAGGACAGACGAGGTACAGACTATCTCTGGTGTTTTACTCCAGGCTGGATGTCCTTTACTTTGGTGCTAGGATTATTACATGTCAGACAGATGTGATAACGGAACAGATTGACACGTGAAATTGTGACTTTTATTGACACCAGAGATGTGGTTAAAGGAGGTCAAGATTGGCAACTCTATATCCTGTAGCATAGGAACTATAGGCAGGAGATTTTTTTTTATTATTAAGGGATCAATTACTGCTGTTAAGACGGCCTTCAACTGAGGCTTCGGGGATTGCGATTAGAATAAAAAGATGACAGATAATTGCTAGGTTCATATTAAAGATCTTAAAAAGTGTTGCTGGAAAAGCGCAGCAGGTCAGCCATCATCATAGGAGCAGGAGAATTGACGTTTTGGGCAGAAGGGTGTAAGATTGTTTAGTGTTCACCATCTTAAGAATTGTGGATGCACTGTGAAAGAAAACAGTGAAAAATTCACAGAGATATGGAGGAACGCAGGGTTACAGGAGGTTACAGAAATAGGGAGGTACAGGTACAGGAGAACGTTACAGATATCGGGAAGCTGTAACAGAACAGAGAGATTGCCGGGATAGTGATGGGTTTACGGGCTGGATGTTAGAGAAGACTGTAGGTGCTGGAAGAGTTTACAAGAATAGGGAGGACTGGAGAAGCTTGAGCTGTTTATAGAGATAGGGAGGTATGTAATTTCGAGAGTGGGTTACAGTCCAGTGGAGCGACGTACGTGCTGGAGAAATCCTCAGTGACAGAAAGAGGTGAAGATGCTGGAGATCAGTTGGGGTGGAGGGGTGGAAATGTTACAGAGATAGGGAGATGTGTCGTGACTGGAGGAAATGACAGCGTGGGTTGGTACCTGGGATGAATTTGCAGCGTGGTTTGGAACCTGGAATGAACTTGCAGCGTGGGTTGGTAGCTGGGATTTCGATGTTGTGGCTATTACGGAGACATGGATAGAACAGGGACAGGATTGGCTGTTTCACGTTCCAGAGTATAAATGTTTTAGTAGGGTCAGAGGTGGGGGTAAAAGAGGGGGAGGTGTGGCATTGCTTGTCAAAGATAGTATTACAACGGTGAAAAGGATGATGGATGAAGACTCGTCATCTGAGGTAGTTTGGGCAGAGCTTAGAAATAGGAAAGGTGAGGTCAACCTATTAGGAGTTTTGTACCGGCCTCCGAATAGTCCTAGAGACGTAGAAGAAAGGATTGCGAGGATGATTCAGGAGAAGAGTGGAAGTAATATGGTGGTTGTTATGGGCAACTTCAACTTTCCAGATGTTGACTGGGAAAGTTATGCTCGAGTACGTTAGATGGGTCAGTGTTTGTCCATTGTGTGCAGGAGGGTTTCCTGACACAATATGTAGACAGGCCAACAAGAGTTGAGGCCATACGAACCAGGCCAGTTTTTAGAATTGGAGGTGTGTGAGCACTTTGGGGACATTGACCACAATTCGGTGACTTTTACTCTAGTGATGGAGAGGGATAAGTGGGCAAGAGTTATATCTGGGGGCAGGGAAATTATGATGCGGTGAGGCATGACTTAGGATGCGTGGAATGGAAAAGTAGTCTTCAAGGGAAGGGTGCAATCGATATGTGGAGCTTGTTTAAGGAGCAACTATTGAGTGTCCTTGATCAGTATGTACCTGTCAGAAAGGGAGGAAAGGGTCGTGTGAAGCAGCCGTGGTTTAATAAGGAATTGGAATCCCTTGTTAAAAGGAAGACGTCAGCCTATGTAAAGATGAGGCGTGAATGTCAATTGGGGCGATTGAGAGTTATAAGGTAGCCAGGAAGGATCTAAAGAGAGAGGTAAGAGCAGCAAGGAGGGGACATGAAATGACCTTGGTTGGTAGGATTAGGGAAAACCCAAAGGCTTTCTATAGGTATGTCAGGAATAAAAGAATGACTAGGGTACGAATAGGTCCAGACAAGATAGTAGTGGCCAGTTGTGTGTGGAGGCTGAAGAGATTGTGGAGACACTGAATGAATACTTTTCGTCAGTATTCACTCAGGAACAGGACATTGTTGCCGATTTGAATATTGAGTCACAATTAATTAGAATGGATGGCTTTGAGGTATGTAGGGAAGAGGTGTTGGAAATTCTGGAAAGGGTGAAAATAGATAAGTCCCCTGGGCCTGATGGCATTTATCCTAGGATTCTCTGGGAAGCAAGGGAGGAGATTGCAGAGCCATTGGCATTGATTTTTATCTCCTCGTTGTCTACAGGAATAGTGTCAGAAGACTGGAGGAAAACAGATGGGAGTAGGGATAGCCCTAGTAACTATAGGCCAGTGAGTCTCACTTCTGTTGTGGGCAAAGTCTTATAGAGAATTGTAAGAGATAGGATTTATGAATATCTAGCTAGGAATAATGTGATCAAGGATAGTCAGCGTGGTTTTGTGAAGGGCTGGTCGTGCCTCACAAACCTGATTGAATTCTTTGAGAATGTGACGAAAGAGGTGGACGATGGTGAAGTGGTAGATGTGGTGTATATGGATTTTAGTAAGGCGTTTGATAAGGTTCCCCATGGTAGGCTACTGTAAAAAATACGGAAGTATGGCATTGAGGGGGAGTTGGAGCTTTGGATTAGGAATTGGCTGGCTGGAAGAAGACAGAGGGTAGTAGTTGATGGTAAGGGTTCATCTTGGAGTGCAGTTACTAGCGGTGTTCCGCAAGGATCTGTTTTGGGACCATTGCTGTTTGTCATTTTTATAAATGACCTGGAGGAGGGGCTAGAAGGTTGGGTGAGCAAGTTTGCGGATGATACGAAAGTTGGTGGAGTTGTTGACAGTTAGGAAGGATGTGGCAGGTTATAGCGGGATATAGATAAGCTGCAGAGCTGGGCAGAAAGGTGGCAAATGGAGTTCTATGTAGCTAAGTGTGAAGTAATTCACTTTGGTAAGAGTAACAAGAAGATGGGGTACTGGGCTAATGGTCGTGTGGATGAGCAGAGGGATCTTGGTATCCATGGACACAGATCTCTGAAAGTTGCCACTCAGGTAAAGAGTGCTGTGAAGAAGGCATATGGCTTACTGGCTTTTATTGGTAGAGGAATTGAGTTCCGGAGTCCTGAGGTCATGTTGCAGTTGTATAAGACTCTGGTGCGGCCGCATCTGAAGTATTGTGTGCAGTTTTGATCGCCATAGTATAGGAAGGATGTGGAGGCACTGAAACGGGTACAGAGGAGGTTTATCAGGATGTTGCCTGGTATGGTCGGAAGATCGTATGAAGAAAGTCTGAGGCACTTGGGGCTGTTTTCATTGGAGAAAAAAAGATTTAGGGGTGCCTTGATAGAGGTGTACAAGATGATGAGGGGTTGAGATAGTGTTGACCATGAGAACCTTTTTCCACGTATGGAGTCAGCTATTACGAGGGGGCATAGCTTTAAATTAAGGGGTCTTAGGTACAGGACAGATGTTAGGGGTAGATTCTTTACTCAGCGAGTCGTGAGTTTATGGAATGCCCTGCCAGTAGCAATGGTGGACTCTCCCTCTTTATGGGCATTTAAACGGGCATTGGATAAACATATGGAGGATAGTGGGCTAGTGTAGGTTAGGTGGGCATGGATTGGCACAATATCAAGGGCCAAAGGGCCTGTACTGCGCTGTTATTTTCTATGTTCTATGTCCTGTGTAGATAGGGAACGGTGTTGGGGATGGACGAGATTCCAGAGATAGGTAAAGTTGTAGGAGGTTGGAGAATGTTACCGAGATTGGGAAATGTGTAGGGCCCAGCCTAGGTTATAGAGATTGGGACGTCTGTAGGGTTGGTAGGAGTGTACAGAGATAGGCAGGTGTGTTTTGGATGGAGTGACTTTTTTGCCATCAGCGATGTGGTTGAAGGAAATCAGAATTGACAACTTAATATTCTGTAGTACAGAAACTATCGGCTGGACTTGATTTGGTTTTGTTAATCAAGGAGTCAATTACGGCAGTAAAGAGGGATGGTATTGCGGAAGGGCCTTCAATTGAAACTTCGTGGATAGGGACTGGAATAAAAGGATGACAGATACATTGCTAGTGTCATATTAAGACGCCCAGCTAGAAGGAAGTACAGCAGTTATTGTGTAACCAATCACTGTCGTGTATAAAACAATAAGAGGGTAATTCTCTTTATGTTTTTTCAATAACCAACATTTATTAGGGTAGTCATGTGCTTTCAAGAGTGGATAAATATGTTGAAATTTATTGCTGAAAGCTTCTCATATCAACATGTAGAAGATACAACAAGGGATAGTGCATTGCTGGGACTTAACATGGAGAATGAAGCCAGTCATATGTTCGAGGCAGAATTGGGAGAGAAGGTTAGGACCAATGAAAATAACATCATTTATTTTAAGTTCCCTAAGGAAAAGACAAACAAAAGTCTTCAAAATATAAAGTTTTTGGATTGGGGAGACAGAGTTTATTAGAAAACAGGATCTGGCCAAGTAGTCTGGCGACATTTACTTCTAAGTAAAGCTATTGTTGAATAGTGTGGAGTAGGAAGGAGTGTCCATGCTCAAAGTGGAATTGCTGAGAGTATGGGCCCAATAAGTTACAATCTAAGATCAAGTTTAGGAAAACAAGGCCAAAGACACTTCGAAATCTGCAAATATTCAAAGATGAATAACAAAGAAAAGAGTAGGATAAAGCAGCTATAAAGTGAGCAGATCAACGTAGAAAATGCAGCGCTGATGTTAAGGAGGTCAGTAGAAGAGAACAAAGGAGGTGTGATAAAATATTAGCAGATAAGATTAGTAAGAAGTCCAAGATATTCTATCCACATATCAGGGGAAGAGGATAAAAACGGAAAGAACGGGGAATATGAGGAATCAAGGAGGCCGCCTGTGCACACAGCCAGAAAATATGTGAAATAGATATTTCCTATCCATCTTCACTTGGGCAAATGTGTTTCTGGATTCAGGGAGAGTGACTGTGTGACCTTTTAACAGATTGACAGCGACCGGGAGGAAGAACGGGAAGTTTTGGCAGAGTAAAGACTGGACAAATCCCCAGATCTGTATGAGCTGTATCGTAAATTGATATCAAAGGAGAAGGAGAAAATAACAGGCTCTGGGGTTCATTTATTTATTGTGCTTTTGAACAGAGTGGAAGTGAGAAGGAGAGGTCGACATCCAATTTCGGTTCAACAGACTGCGCTCGAAATAAACAACGGAAGTAAAGACGACCAAGTCTCATATTGGTGAGGGAAACAATTGCACAAGATTTTCAAAATACCTTCAAGGCTGGGAAATATATTTTTATTTCGTCAGTGAATCATAGATGATGGGGAAAATGCAGCAAAGTGGAGTTGATAACTATCAGAATAAACATGATTGAACTGAAAGGCAGAACATACTCGGAGAGCTGCTGGGCATATTGCTGTCCCTATGCCTTTTGGTATCCACTCTGCTACTATTCCTGTGTTTGTGAGAATAACGGTTTGCCTCCCATTGGAGTGAGACACAGCTCAGAATACAACTGAATTTATAAATGGTACACAATTAGCCAGAAATTAGTTATAAACAGGAATCTAATCAATATTCTGTAACTTCCAATGAAAATAATTTTCATTCCTTGAAACACCACGGAACACAGGTCAAGTTTCTCATGGACGTCTTTGATAGCATTGTCCTTGGTAGAAGCCTATTGAACCTTCCTTTTCCACTCTCTATGGAAATAAAATATTTACTGAGAGAAAGAACCAAAACTGCATAGAGTCCTCCAGGCACGGTCTGACCAAGCTCCAATTATCGGAAGCAAGACATCTTTCCTCTTGTGCTTACATCCTCTGACAATAAAGGTTCTCATTCCACTGTCTTTCCAAACAGCCTGCTGCACCTGTAAGTTAGACGACAGCATCGTATAGACAAGGACACTTTGGGTTTTATTTATATCTGTACTTTTCAATGCTTTACAATTTATGAAATATAATGTCTATTAATTTCTCCAATAAAGTGTATAACTTCACGTTTCTGCACCATACGTCATTTACAATGACGTTGCCCTTGTGGAGGCTCATTCAATTTTCATAAATATTTGCGTCTTCCTCACAGCACACATTCCCACACAAAAATAAACTGTAAAGTCTTCACTACATTTCCTCTCTTTTCATGAATACTTAATCCATCCGAGTACATTCATAATTATAATTTTGTTCAAGTGAAGGAGGCCCATCGTGTCCTCACTGGCGCTTCAAATAAGTATTATTACCTCGACCCAATTTCCCACTTTAACTATGCAACCTCCTTGACACATGCCAAACACAATCGGCATATTTTATTTCTTACTTTGAAAAGCTGAATAACTGTCTTTGTTGAAGAAATTATTCGCAGCAGAAATAAAGGCAATGAGTGAAGGACATTACCCCATCCTTCAAATTGTCCCTCAACAGCCTTCTGTAGTCAACACTGAGTTGACACGTTTCAGGTTATCCACTCAACATCCATCTTGCTACCTATTTTAGTTGGGTTTTTTTGTGTTTTGTTTACACCCGAATACCTGAGAAAGAAACCCAAATGCGAAAGAAGGGTCGTGACAGATTTGGGACAAAGACAGGTAAAAGGAGTTATGTGACAAATTAGTTATAATCTCCTTAAATTGAGGAACAGGTGCAAAGGTTTCAGCATCCTGTCCTGACAATATCGTGTTCCACATTGCAATGGCTTGTCGATCATCCAGCCAATTGCAAACTAATTTCAGCAGACAATTGTTCAATTAAATTACATTGAGTCACTGATTGTAACAAATTGAAGTCGGATTGCCAAAAAGTAGCTAAGACCAGATCTAAAACAGCTATGCTGCCCATGTAAAACAAAGGGTACACGTGTAGTCCAGCTCGATTGCCGCAAAATCCACAACATTCACTACTTCCACCATCAACCCTCAATGGAGGCAGTGTGGTCTTCCAGCTACAAGATACATTGCCGACATTTATCAAAGTCCATTCGAGAGCACATTTCAAACCTTGATCATCTGAACTAGTAAGGGCAACATACCTACGGAAACTCTAGCCCTGCAAGTTGTACATGAAGTCAATGACCATCCTGACTGGGAAATATATCTCAGTCTCGCGGGTGTCACTTGATGAATATCTTGCCTTTCATTCCCTAACATGGGCAGCACACAGCCACCTTGTCAGAACAACAGTTTATGTGCAATAAATGTTTGCCCACATAGCAATGTCTGATACCTAGCAATGAATAATACACAAATGTGTCACTGTTTGGCAGCTGTGTGTCCCTTTCTGCATTTGCAAATAGGTTTAATCGATATATTTTTGAGTCTCAGGAAATGGAGAAGTGATTTGTTTGAGGTAAAAAAAAGGTTCTGAGTGGAAAGAGCTTGATAGGGCCGATGCTGAGATATTATTTTTGTGGGTCTGGGAATACAAAACATGATGACAGGATCTCAGGATAAGTAGCAACTTATCTAGGACTACGATGATGTGAAATTACGTCCCTCCATGGGTCTCAGAACATTTATAATTTACCATATCAAAGATTGCGGATGCATATCAATGAATTCACAGAGATATGGAGGAGCTCCAGGTAAGATAACGTTACAGTAATATGGAGGCATGGGTTCAGGACAGTGTTACAGATGTGCGGAAGCTGCAATAGAACAGAGAGATTATCGAGATACGGACGGGTGTATGTGCTAGAAGACTTTCCAAAGTTAGAGTAGGCTGTTGGGGCTGTAAGCTTTTCCAAAGGCAGGGAGGAATGGAGGAGCGTGAGAAGTTTATAGTAAGAGTGTAGCATGTAATTGCTTGAGTGGGTCCAGAGACATGGAAGGATATACGTGATGAAGGAAGCTACAGTGATAGGAAGGACTGAAAATGCTGCAGGAGATTACAGAGATCAGTCGGGGTGAAGGGCTGGAAGATGTATGTGTTGGTGGAGGTTATACAGATAAGAATAGTTTTAGATGTTGGAGGATGTCAGCGATATATGGAGGTGTGGAGAGGCTAGAGGAGGTGACAGAGGTCAGGAAGACCATCGATGATGAATGAAGCTCCCAGAGGTGGGGAGGGATAGGGTGACTGGAGGAGGTTACATAGATAGACAAGAATGAAGTGGGTGGAGGAGGTACAGAGATGACGAGGGCTGTAGTGACTGGGTGTGGTTACTGAAATGGAGAAGATACATAGAACAATACAGTGCAGAATATGTCCTTTTCCCCTCGATGTCACACTGATCTGTGAACTAATCTAAGCCAATCCCCCGACACTGACCCACCATGTGCTTATCCAAAGATTGTGTAAATCCCTCTAACATGGCTGAGTTAAGTACATTTGCAGGCAAGGTATTCCACGCTCTTACCACTCTCTGAGTAAAAAACCTGCCTCTGACATCAGTCCTAAACTTGTCACCCCTCAATTTGTAGCTATGCCCCTTCGTACAAACTGATGTCATCATCTGAGGAAAAAAGCTTTAATTGTCTACTCTATCTAATCATGTGATCATTTTGTATGTCTCTAACAAATCCCCTCTTAGCCGCCTTCTCTTCAATGGCAACAGGCCCAAGTTTCTCAGCTTTTCCTCATAAGACCTTCCCTCTAGACCAGGCAACACCCTGGTCAATCTCTCTGCATCTTTTCCAATGCTTCCACACTCTTCCTGTAATGGGGTGACCAAAACTGCACACAATATTCCAAGTGTGGCTGCACTAGCATTTTTCATAGTTGCAGCATAACATTAGAGCTCAAGACGTCAATACCCCTACCGATAAAATGTAACACACTGTATGGCTTTTAAACAGCATTATCAACCAGGGTAGCAACTTTCAGGGATCTATGTACATGGAAACCAAGATCCCTCTGCACGTCCACATTACCAAGAATCTTTCCATTGACCAAGTATTCTGCCTTCCTGGTATTCTTCCCAAAATGAATCTCCTTATTCTCCTGCATGGAAAATCCATTTGCCACCTGTCATCCCAATTCTGCAGTTTGTCCAAGTGTCCCTTAAACCCGCAAAATATTTCCACACTGTTCACTACTCCTCCGAATTTAGTGCCATCTGTAGAGTTACTAACCCAGCCACCTATGCCTGAATATAAGTCATTTATAAAAATGACAAACAATCGTGGTCACAAAACAGATCCTTGTGGCGCATCATAGTAAGCGGACTCCGTGCTGAATATTTTCCATCAACCACCACTCGCTGCCTTTTACAGAAAGCCAGTTTCTAATCCAAACTGCTAAATCATATTCAATCCCATGTCTCTGCATTTTCTACAACAGCCGACTATGTGGCATCTTATAAAAGGCTTTACTGATATCCATGTAAACCACGTTAACTGCCTGACCCTGTTACACATGCTTGGTCACCTTCTCGAAAACCTCAATGAGGTTTGAGAGACATGACCATTTTGACTATTTGCAATCAAATTGTTGCTTGCTGCATGATTTTAAATCCTATCTCTTATAATACTTTCCAAAATATTTCCTGCACACACTTAATGCCAAATGGTCTGTAATTGCCTGGGTCATCTGTACAGCCTTTCTTGAACAAGGGCAAAAATTTGCAATCCTCTAGTCCTCTGGTACCAAACCTGTAGACGATGAAGACTGAACTATCAAAGCCAAAGCCTCCAACAACTCCTCCCTAGCGCCCCAGGTAATGCTCAAATAAATCTCATCCGTTTCAGGGGAAGTTTTCATTTTCACTCCTTCTCTATTTGATAACACCTCTTCCTTGCCAACCTCTATACTTTCTCGTCAAACATCTCGCATTTCATTCTTATCTATAATATTCTTCTTTCCCTAAGTGAAAACCAATAAGAAATGTTCGTTTAGCACCTCTCCGATCTCCACAGAATCCACACTCTACTTCCCACTTCTGTCTTTGACTGGCTCTATTTCTACCATAGTCATTATTTTCTTCCTAACGTCCCTGGACAAAGCTTGAGGATTCTCCTTTATTCGACATGCTGAAGACAATGTCCTCTCTTTGCTCTTCTTAACTTTCTCTTTAAATCCTCCCTAGCTAATCTGTAACTCTCCATTGTCTCGTCGTCATATAAGCCTCCTTCTTCTTCTTCTTAACAAGAGATGTAATTTCTGGAGTATAACAAGGTTCCCTGACATTATCACTTCCTCCCTGCCTGATAGGGGCATGCTATTTGAGGAGGGATATCTGTTTTGAGGCGGTAAGAGAGCCAGGGAGTGAAATAGGGTTTGGACGAGCTAGAGAGATAAGTAGGGATCTGGGTTTGTAGGAGTTTGCAGAGATAGGGAGTGTTATGGGGGCTGGAGTACGTGAGAGAGATAGGGAGGCGATTTACGGTTTGGAGGCAGTTACGGAAGTAAGGGGGTTTAATATTTGGAGGAGTTTAGAGATGGGGATATGATAGGATTTGGGGGAGGTTACAGAGATAGGAGAGGTATGGCGCTGGAGTAGGCGAGAGAGACTGATAGGGGTGTAAGGTTTGAAGGTGTTTAGTGAGATAGTGAGGGGTGTAGGGTTTGGAAGACCTTCCAGATATAGGGAGGTGTTTAGAGTTTGGAGGAGCTTAAAGAAATAGGGAGGAGGAAGATTCTGCAGATGTTTACAGTGATAGGTTGATTGATGGATGAACAGACAAGGGAGAGAGTAATTGAAGGAGTGAGACCTTGGAGTGTACAATCACGAGAGCCTAAGAGTCAGTGCAATACACACAGAAGAAGCCTTTCTGCTGACTGGAATAAAAATTAAAATCCCCTGTAGACCCTGCAAACTCCTATTTCCTAATGCCTTGGAGCTTATGCCAGAATTGAGAGAGATGTCCGCCAGACTGCTCAAGCAACAATGTGACATAACAAAACTTCACACGGTCAGATCAAACAATGACACAGAAACCTCCTGCTGACTCCCTTCCCTCAGCCTCACGGTGTCAGATCAAATACTGATACGGAAAAATCCTGCTGACACTCCACTTCAGCTTTTGGATCAGTGTCCCTATACACTGAACAACACTTGGGAGGAAACACTGAGAGTGTGACAGAGCTGGAGAACTTAAGTGGCTGGGCCATTTGAAAATGAACACAAAGAGGGTCTCAGCAGCAGCATTGCTGATCGAGGTGGTCGTGTCCAAAAGGACATAACTGCTTCACTGCGTCTGCACCAGCTCGGAGGGAACGACTGACAGGTAGAAACGTCATTGACTTCATTCTTACCAACCTACTGGCTGCAGACACGTTGTTCGATGACCGTATTGGGAGTGGTGACTACTGCACATAATATTTCTGTAGGCAAAGTTCCACTTTTACATCGTGAAGACCCGATGTGCATGTTTGACACCATCACTGCGCTAAATAGGGCAGATTTACGATAGATTTTAGAATTTTGTACTGACCTGTGTGAGGTGGTTTGGGTCATTACCAACAGCAGGAGAATTGTACTCCAGTATAATTTTAACTATCACTGCCTGGCGTATGTTCCACTTTATCCTGACCATCAAGCCAGGGATACACCCTTGTTAAATGGAGAATACAGGAGGGCCTGCATATATTAGCACTAAATACACATCAGAATGAGATGAAGTTACTAAATTGGGCCACTTACTCACCACATAATATAAATTGCATATAATACACAGATCTAACCAATGAATCAAACCTGATCGCTGCAATCCGCGTGAGTTTTGGTGGACATTCACACAACTGACTGGAGGAGGAAAATTTACAAATACCACCTTCCTCAAAGATTGAAGAGCCCAGCACAATAACAGAAAAGCTAAGGCTGAAACTTTCACAACAATGCTCAGACAGAAATATGGATGGGATTACCTAATTTAGTCTCCTCCAGATGACAGTCTTCAGCTAATCCGATTCACTGTGTGTGGTATTTACAATCAGCTGGAGGCATTAGAGAATGCAAAGTCTGTGAGCCCTGATAACATTCCATTCAGGTTGTTACTGCTGGGATACAACACTGGCATCTACCTGACAATGTGGGAAACCATCACGGTGTGTCCATTACACACACAGACAAAACATCAGACAATCAATGACTGTTCCATTGCTATCATCCCTGTCATTAACAAAAGGATGGCAGATGTCACCGACAGTGGGATCAAGCAGCACTTCCTCAGCACTAACCTGCTCGCTAAAGCTCAGTTTGGGCTCTCATCCCTTGGGCGCTTTGAAGCCTTGGTTTAACGATGTACAACAAGAGAACACAGCTGAATTCTCGAGGTGAGATGACAGTTACCGCACTTTTAACATGATCATAACTGCATTTGACCAGATGTCGTCTCCAGGATTAACGACAAAGCTGGAGCAAATAGGCATCGTCTGGCAGAAGTTACACCTGGTACAAAGGAAGGTGGCTGGGGAGTAGCCATCTCAGCTCGGCCGCAGTTCCCCAGGGGCGGGGTTTCTGGGTAAGCCTGTAGATCAGAAATGGAAAGGTAAGGCACCACACTCCGACAGGATGATAGGTTTGCTCTCTCGTTAGACAGAGACAACTGGCGGTAGTTTTACTGGAAAATAATCATGACTCAAGTAAGGGAGAGATTGAGTAGGACAGTCCTTTAGTCATCCCAGTCAGGGTAGGAATTGAACCCACATTGTTGGCATTAATCTGCATTACAAACCTGCCGTCCAACTGATTGAACTAACCAAATCCTCACTCAGCTCCCTGTGGTAGATATTGTGATACTATTTCATTCAGATATGTTGTTAAACACTTCTGGAGTAGGTGGAACTAGAAGCAAGCTTCCTAGTTCAGAGAGAAGGACAGCATCCGTGAGCTGTCAGAGTGTTCTCTGCCCTCGACCCAACAATTTTCAGCTCTTCATAAATGACTTTAAAATAAAAGTGGGGATGTGTGCCAATGATTGTACAGTATTGAACACCATCCGTGATTTACTTAGATACTGAAGCACTCCTTGTCCAAATGTAGCAGAACCTGGAAATATGCAGGTGTGTGTTTAACAGTGTCAACACCATTTCAATTACACATGTGCCAGACAACGATTACTTCAAACAATGGAAAATTGAACCACATCCTCTAACGGTCAATGCCACCACCATAAATGAACAGGCAATATCGCGGGGATTACCATTAACCTGAACTGGACTGACCATATGATTTCATTACCTATTCCTGTGAAGGGCTTATGCTAAAAAAAATTGACTTCTCCTGTACCTCAGATGCTGCCTCACCTGTTTTGCTTTTTCACCGCCAGTGTTTGACGCATATAAATTCATTGGCTACAAGAATGTGTCAGGGCTGGAAATTCTGCAGGAATAACTCACCTCAACACATCCGAAAGCCTGTCCTCCATTGCTAAGACACATGTTGAATGTGTGTGTGATTAAATACTTCTATTTGCCTGTATGAGTGCAGCTTCACCCCTCATCCACTGACGCTCAGTAGCAGCAATATCTGACATCTACACGGTGCTCTGCAGAACTTTACCAAGGTTCCTTCCACCGTACCTATGAAACCCCCGATCATCAAGAAGGACAAGGGAAGCAGATACACGGGACCCCCACTATGTTCGCATTCTTTCCAAGCCATCCACCATTCTGACTGGAATGTATAATGCCGTTCCCTCAGTGTCACTGTTTCAAGTTCCCTATCTATCAATTAATGCCGTCCCAATCACATTTCATGAATAAATTAGCATAGAAAAAAATATTGTCTAGACATGTTCAATGCTGGACATTGTCTTTTGGGTTTTGTGAGCTCAGGCTGGTTGGTCCAGGCAGTACCTTACTTGTTGTGAACAGCTGAAGGGATATGCTGTTTGAAACAATCTGTCAGTTTCTCAAAGGCATGGCCAACATACCGAGCATCATAGACACTGGCATTTTCATTCCACATTACTGAGCTCTGAGGTAGACAGAAGCAACTGAAAACGTACTCATATCTGACTGGGACATGTTTAAACACACAGTGCCATTGTTGCCACGAAAATAATTATGAGTGAATATTAGCAGGGAGAAATTGAGGACTGCAGATGCTGGAGATCAGACTCAAAATGTGTGGTTCTTAAAAAAAAACTCGGACTTTCAGGCAGCATCTGAGGAACAGGAGAATCGACTATTAGTTAACAATATTAATACAAGAAAAAATAATTGTTTATTTTCAAAGTCCTTGTACTTAATTTGTTCTTGGGTGTGGTAATGAGACTCATCATTTCAATGCTACTTATTGTGAGTTTTCAACATATTATTATTATAATACTGTACTGAATAAATGGGTGGATTTTGTGCTTATTGGACAATCTAAAAGTTGGTATTATGAAAGGATATCGGACCTTCAGTAAAGAGACTTTACGTAATGGCTGTTAATGGTTAGAACAATGCTGCATACGTTTACACAGAGATATCCAGCTCAAGTCACACACAAGGTTGTTGGGCTGGGATCACGCTGGCCATCAATGGAGCTGCACAATTCTGTTTGGATACTGACATTGTGGGGCTAACATACACTGGGTGTGGTTTATAAGGGATTCAATGTAAGATGCCAAGTGCTGTGGGAGTCCATCACCTTCATACCACCTTCATTCAGGATCGGGTACAAGTTGCAGAATTACAGAGTTTAGGTGGCACACGAGAAGAGATATACTTGCAAGTCGTGGCTGTTTACAGGTCGTTGTTATAAATATTGAACTGCGTCTGGACCAGCGCCATGTGCTAGGCCATTGACCAGTCTGCCCCACATACATCTCCCTGTTGTTCAGGTATGTTTCTAACCAGTCTTTTGTGAGGGATTGTGTGAGTAACTGCCTACCTCCAGTTTGGAAGCTCTCTCGACAGATTTTGGAGATGGCCAGTGTTTTGGAGGTCGTGGTGAAGCCAAATAACACTGTGTCTGAATTCAGGCTTTTCCTCAAAGTCATTTTCAACAGTTTTGCTACCTGCAAGATGGTGTGTTCATTGATCTGAACGTGAATCAGCTGTAATAGTCAAGTGTGCGCTCTGGTAATTCAATTATTGTTCACTTCAAAAATTCTCAACTGAAAAACAATGATGTTTGATTTATTTTAAAATATGCAAAGTAAAGTGATATTAACTCTTCATTACAGAAAATGTGAAAGTGACCTGGTATATATTTCGCATGGACTAGTCAAGCAACGGTCAGATATTGTCTCTAAAGCAGGGTTCTGTGAACAGAACTATGCTCCAGGCAACATGACCACCCTCGCTGGTAGGTTCTGACCCACTGACAAGACACAGCCAGGCAGAGAGGGTCAGCTCCTTAGAATATAGTCAATAAAGGGTGGAATGGTGGCTCAGTGGTTAGCACTGCTGCCTTATAGAACCAGAGTCCCAGCTTTGATTCCAGGTTCAGGCAACTGCCTGTGTGGAGTTTGCACATGCTCCCTGTGTCTGCGGGCGTTTACTCCCACAGTCCAAAGATGTGCAGCTCTGTTGAATTGGCCATGGTAAACTGCCCATAGTGTTCAGTGCATTAGTCAGAGAGGCGTGTGTTGCTCTTCGGAGGGTCGTTATGGACTGGTTGGGCCAAAGGGCCAGTTCCCATACTGTATGGAATCCAATCTAATGATAGTGCTCAGCATTTATGCTGGATCCTGTGGTTGCTAGACTGCTCTGTGGCCGGTTATGGGGGAATCAATAAAAGGGAAACATAATTGACCACATCGTCACTGATCTGCCTGCTGCAGATACACCTCTCTAATTCAAATATCAGTAAGAATGGTCACTGCACAGTGGGGAGCAAGGGCTACCTTCACATTTTGCAGACCCTCCTTGCCATGATATGTAGCCCCTTGAGTACTGAATCAGACAGACTTTAAACAGATTGAATAATTAATTATGATGCAGCCATGAGGTGCAGAGGGCCATCGGCCGCAGCAGAATCATACTCTGTACAGTTCATACAGTCTGCAAATTCACTGCCAGACATTCCTTGCACTGTACAGTAACCATCAGATTAACATACCTCCCACTGTACAGTAACCATCACGGCCTAACATTCTTCCCACTGTACAATAACCGTCACGTCCCATCTTATGTCCCACTCTACGGGAGCCATCCAGAGCGGCATGGTGGTTCAGTGTTTAACACTGCTACCTCACAGCGCCAAGGTCCTGGTTTGAGTTCCAGCGTTGGACGACCTTCTGTGTGGAGTTTGCACATTCACCTCGTGTTTGCATGGGTTTCCTCCCGTAGGCCTGGTGAATTGGCCATACTAAATTTTTAAGTGGTTTAGTTAGAGGGAATTGGGTGTGGGTGGGTTAATCTTCTCAGTGTTGATGTGGACTGATTAGGTCAAAGGGCCTGTTTCCACACTGTCAGGAATCCAATCTATTTTGCAAGGTTCATGTCAGGAATATGATGGAATAATCACTTGTCTGAATGAGTGCAGCTCCAACAGTACTCTAGTATGGACTTAGTAGCAGCAGGCAACACCGTTGTGTGGGGAAGATCATATCTCACAAACTTGATTGAATATTTTGAGGAAGTGACAAAATTGATTGAGGAGGGCATGGGGCTGGATGTTGGCCATTTGGTCCTTAGCAAGGCCTTTGATATGGTTCCTTCTGGCAGGCACATACAGAAGGTGAAGTGAAATGGGATCAGCAGTCAGTTCGTAAGATGGATAGAGAACTGCTTGACCATGGAAGACAGTAGTGCTAGAACAGTGGTTTTGTGACTGGAGATATGTAAATAGATTGGCGGAGTTGCAGATTGTGAGGATGATTGCCAGAGAATACAGTAGGATATAGGTCAGCTGCAGACTTGGACAGAGAAAACACAGATGTAATTTTATTTTGACAATTGTGACGTGATGCATTTTGGAAGGTCTAATGCAGGAGAGAAGTATAAAGTGGATAGAAAAAAACTACTGACTGCATCAACATCCGAAGGGATCTCGGTGTACAGCTCCACAGTTCCCTGAAAGAGGTACCACCGATGGATAGGGTGATCAAGAAGACTGATGGCAAACTTGCATACATGCATCGGAGCATGCAGAATGAAAATTAGCAGGTCATATTGCAGCTGTAGAGAAACTTAGTTCAAGGTACATTTAGAATATTGTGTACAGTACTGGTTGCCACACGATGTTGGACTGGGTATGGAAAGTTTTACCAGCATATTTTCTGGTTTGGAGGGTATTAGCCAGAAGGAGACATTGAAAAAAACATGGTTTCTTTGCAACTGGGCATCAGTGGTTATGGGGCTACCTGATAGATATTTACAAAATTATTACAGGCATAGATAGAAAGCCAGTTAGAGGCTTTTTTCCACCAGAGTAGAAATATCAATTACTCAGGACCATAGGTTTTAGGTTAAAGGAAGGAAGTTCAGGAGGTGTGATAGGTAATTTTTTTCTTGCTGTTCCAGACAGAATGTGAAAGTGCCTGGGATGCACTGATCGAGGGGAAGAAGCCAATATAGCAAGGTTTAAAAGGGATCTTGGCACAAGTATGAGTAAGTAGGGAACAGAATGACATTGAGGGTGTCGGAACAAAACTTTTGTTTTAATGTGTCAGTGCGGGCTTGCTGGGCTGAAGTGCCTGCTCCTGCGCTGGACTGTACTTTAAAACAAGATTTGAGCGCGGGAGTGGCGAGATGCTGACTGAATGATGACTGATGATCAACAGCCACATTATTGTGGATCTCTCCCCTCATCAACCTGCAGCGTCTTTCCTTCCCCACTGTGGGGAAACTCAATATAGAGAATTTGACATGAATGTCAGAGCTGGTATCTGGTAACGTCATCTTGACCCTCGCTCCTGTGGCCTTCTATCTTGGACACCAACGTCTCGGGGGACACTGCACTGACAGAAGCTGCATCTACTCCACATTCACTAATGCTGTCACCTGACACATGCCAGCCTCATCATACGCTTCTGTACTTCAATGCTGCAGCTCAGGGTGCACTAGCAACTCTCATTGCAATGCTGCTGCAAGGACGCTGTGCTCAGTGACACACACCCAACTCGTGGGCTGCTCATTCCGTGTTGGTACACATTCAATGCTGCTGCAAGGACACTGTGCTTAGGGACACCCACCCAGCTCATGGGCTGCCTCTCTGGACTGCTCACTCAATGTTTGTACACACTGACTTTGAACTGAGTTGAATGCTCACATAATTATTGCCTTGCTTTACCATTCCTTTAGCAGCGTTTTGGTGTTCAGCAGGGACGCAAACCCAGGAAGTTTGATATCATTGTCCACATCAGTCACGGTCTCAGCACAGTGAGACAAGGGGAGTCTCAAATCCCAGTCCGGGAGCTTGGACACAGTCAGTCAGCCTCACGTGGTTATTGGGATCAGGATCCTTCCCATCAGCTAGAGCTACCAGGCTCACCCGTCTGCTGCCCCATATCCATCTTCGCTCTTTGTACCCTAGTGTGGGATGGTTCCTTCCAGAATGTGAGAATTACCAAGAAGGATTAGGGAAATGGAAGTGGTTGGTACAGCTGTTAGTGCCGAGCTGTCGAGGTGCTCTGAGTGAGTGAGTCGGCAGAACAGACACCAGGCAGAGTTGGGCAGTGGGGCAGAGAAGAGATTACTGAGAGACTGAGAGAAGGTGCTGCAGTCACTGAGGGTGGGAGAACATGAGCCTTGGCGGGGGGTGGGTGCAGGGAGAGTGAGGAAGAAGTCTCAAATTGCAGATGGTGGCACTTACCCAAGTAGAGGGAAGAAGGTCACTGACCTCCTTCCTACACTGCTGGTCATTCACCTCACTGACCCAGGGGTCAGCTTTGGAACAAGGTAGAAGGGTCTGGTGTCATAGCTTTCCCTGCTAGCCCTGGAGGAAAATAATGTTCTTCTCATGCGCCATGTCATACACAAGGACAAGGGGCTTGGCCACAAAGTGGGAACCCAGTTTTATCCCCTCTGCCTTGTCCAGGCCAGTTTCGGATTCACAATGCAAGTGTAAAATGAAATTTTAAAGATGGCTCTTAAAAACAGGGAGGTCGATGCATTCTGGGATATCCAGGCGGAGGGCAGTTGTTATGACGAAGGGGAAAATCATCGGGTTCGTGTCAAATGAGAGGAAGACCACGTGGGCAGGGAGCGCAGTTAATGAGGCAGATTGCGGATGGTATCATGAGAAAATGCAATTCACCATGTGGAGAGAAACCCTCGATGAAACTCGACTAAAATGGGACCTGGCCAAATCATAAGATGGTTTAGGCCTCTGTCTGAATCAAAATAGTGATGAAATATTGGGAGCAACAAACTTGGAGTGGAGAATTGTACACGATATTCAGTCGTCAGAAAGGGGTAACACAATGTTCCAGAATGTTAAAAAGAGCCGGGGAAAATCCCCTGCCTTATAGTTACCTACATTATCCAATCCTCCCTGGATGCAGGGATTGTGCCGGAGGACAGGGGAATGGCTAATACCGCAACTTTGTTTAATGTGGAGCAAGGGACGGACTGAACAGGTAGCGGCTGGAATTCTGAGACAGTGGATAAACGGTCACTGAGGAACTCCCAAGGACTCCAGGACAGTCGGTCTGGATTTGGTCAAGGAAGATCCTGTGTAATTAATCCGACTGCGTGAGTTTGAGCCAGTAACTTGTAACTGCATGGATTTGCTTGGATTTGACGAGAGATCGCATGGCAGGCTGCTTAAAAACAGAAACTATAGGATCCAGGTGAATGGAGCAAACAACCCAGAGAAGTGCAAGTCAAAGCATTTGGGAACATCAACAATAGAGAGGAATACACAATAAATGAAAATATAGTCAGTGTGGGCAGATATATGAAGGTAGCTGGAAACACCAATAATCTCGTTAATGGAGCAAATGGCACCATTTCCTCTGTCAGCCAAAGTGCAGAATTTCAGAGCAGGAAGCTTATGCAGGAACTGTATAAATAATGAGTTCAGTCACAGCTTGGGGACTGTGTGCACTTCTGGTCACCCCATCACATGGAAGGATGGAATTGGACTGGAGCGTGTACAGAGTAGATTCTTCACCCTGTGACAGTGGAAGTGCAGTTGTGAGGAAAGATTGGGATGGAGGATGCTGAGAGGAGATTTGATTGGGGTGCACATATTGTCAGGAGCCTGAGTAGAAAGGGAAAGAACATCTTGTTCCTGTTGGAGAGCTCAGTTACCAGTGGCGAATATTTAATGTAATAAATTGAAACATTAGAGAAGTGATGCGGAAAGTTGTTATTTCAGGCAGTTTATGGTCGAGCTCTGGGAGTCACACATGGAAGTGGAGTATAGGCAGAAATTCTCAAACCATTTTAAATTAGGTGCCGGGATCTGCACCTGAAGTCCTTCACGGTCCAGGGAGACAGAACTAGTTCTTTAAAAAACAACGTTACATCTTGACCAATGCAGGCAGTGGATAGAGTCATCTCCTCTCTACTGTGGTATTTTCTGAAGTTTTCAAAGGTCACCAACATCTGATAGGATCATTACGCAGGGATGAGGGGTGAGGACAGGGAGGAGCAGTGTGTGAATTGATTGGCATCACAATAATACTGATCCCATCCTTTATCCACAATGCTACTTCACTGTGTTGGCCTATTTATCCTTCCTTTAGAAATGGGGAAAATGTTTGATTATCTAGGTCTGTCGTGGTGCAGCCACATCTCCATAACGACAGCTTCATCTGACCTGGGTCACACTATTTAAAGCTACCATTTCACTGGCCTTGTTGAAAATTTCCCAGCTTCATTCTTGCCCCATTGAAGGCTGCTCGCAGTCAAAAAATGTTTCTTACTTTCAATTATTGCATTTCATTCTCTACCATCATCCTGAACTTTACAATAAAATGATCGATGTGCCCCAGAATCATCACCTACTGACACTGGATCCACTTGCCCCATCTCTTTCCCAAGGATCAGGTCCAACAGCACATGCTCTCTTCGGCTGGATATATACTCCTGAAGTCAGCTCTCCTCCATGTAATCCAGGAACACTTGCCCCTCATGACCCTTCATCGCCAGTACCCCTGTCTATATCTGGAAACATTACGTTTCTCAGTATAACTAATCTGTAGTATTGTCACTGATCTCAAATGACCCTGCATATTTATTCTCTCCATCATTTCTTCGGTTGCTGGCAGACAGTCTGTACCTCACAGTTTACTTGTATACTTTTCGTTCTGTAGCTCCAGCCCAATTCATTCTGTCCTTGGACGGATCCTTTTTCTCTTGGACTCCTTAACTAACGCTAATCTAAACCAATACTTCTACCTTCAACCTTTCCCTTCTCTCAATTTGGAATCCTTTACACCCAACAATATTTAACATCCAGTCCTGCCATTCCTTCAGCCACTCTCGGTGATTGGTCCATCAGATTTCCACTCACCAATCTGCATCTGGAACTCCTCACACTCAGAGTATTCACGTCCATGCAGAGTACCTCAAATTAAAGCTTTCTTTCTTACTCCAACTTCCACGGTTAAACTCGTTGTATATAAGTTGCAACTGCATCTCCCCTTATTTTGAGAATCCTGGTAGTCTCCTCTACTATTACTTGCTGTATCCAAGCACACACCAAATTTTTTCCGCCCCTCTCAAACACACCGTAAGGAATTTAGTCCTAGTTCTGTCACGTTAGCCAATCCAGCTTGTACAGTTGCTGCCTTCCCCAGAAACAGTCCCAATGTCGCAGGAATCTGAAGCACATCCTGCTGCACAATCGTTCCAGTCACACTCCCATCTACCTAAAACTCTGAGTCCTGTTTTCACTTGTGCACGGCACTGGCAGTAACCAAGGCCTTGCTACATTTGCAGACCGGCTTGCTAATCATCCACCTAGCTCCCGAAATTCTGACTCCCAGACCACTTCACCCTTCCTACCCAGGTCATTCCTACCAACATGTACATGACACTTGACTGCTCACTGTCCCCCAGACGAATGTCCTGCAGACACAGTGACATTCTTAACCCCACTATCCTGGAATTACAGACACCCTGACACCTTCTTGACTTTCCTGACTCCTCTGTGACTATTGCCCCTCCTTCCTTCTCCCTCCCCTCCTGTACAGGAAGGCTGCTTCTAGTGCCACAGACATGGCTCTGACTGCCCTCCCTTGAGCAGCCTACACGTTCATCAGCTTCCAAACTGGGAATCTGATTTGGGAGGGAGAAACCAGGATATTCTTGTGTTCCCTGACGGTTACTCTCCAATTGCTTCCTACCCCAGACCCTTCCTTCTTCCAGGCCATCATGTCTGCAGAGTGATCTGCTGTGTGTGTGTGTGTGTGTGTGTTATCCACCTAACTCTCATCATCAAAGATGTTCCATGGATTCTCTCGTCCCTGTCTGAACTTCATGACCCCGTGTTCATCTAGAACACGAGCAGGGGCTATGGCTTCTCAATGTAACAGAACACATTTTCCATCTGACAAATATGTGCTGCCATGTCTTAAAACGCAACATGTCTGGAGTAACTGAACTAATTACGTAGAATGAAGTTAACATCCGGGAGATAACAATAGGGTCAAGTCCCTTATTCAACTGTGGCTTACTGAGGGTAATTTATTATATTGGCTCACAATTTCACTTCTCCCTCTTAGTTCCCTGTTCAACCCTTATTTCAGAAGTTGAAAAAAAATTGCTAACTGATAATAATTAACTGAAAGGTGCATTTATCAGCCAATGAACTTATAGCCTTTTTATGTGATGGCTCTTGCACTTCTTTCAACCTCAGTGCAGGCAGGTCCCAACAGCACTGCTGTTTAATCTCTGTGACTCCCAGGTACGTGTAATCCTCCACTCTGCTCCCTCGCAGCGTCACTGTCTCTGTTATTCCCAGGGGTGAGTAATCCTCCTTCTCCCACTCCACTCTGCTCCCTTACAGGGTCACCGTCTCTGTGACTCTGAGGCACGACTAGTCCTCGATCCTCAGTGCTGATTTATATCCTCTCATTTTGGTGCTTCCACCTCCTAGGTGTGAATTAGCCTCAAGCTCCTGCTCCAAGTTGATCCCTCACATGGTCACGCCCTCTGTGACTCGGTGCTGATTTCCAGCCTCCTGCTCTGCTGTTTCTCCAACTCCAAGTTTCAGTCGGCCTCGACCCTCGGTGATTTATATTCTCCCGCTGTGTGCTGCTCTCTCTCAGGTTCTCTCCCTTTGTTTATCCCAGGTAATGGGAGGCCCCAAGTCTCAGCTGAGGTTTATAACATCCCATCCCACACTGCTCTCTTGCAGAATCGCTGTTGTGCCTGGAAAACAGTGGAAAATAGGAGGGTTAGACAGAGCAGAGGGAGTTATAGTGATTGAGCGAGCTATATGGGATGGAACAGGTTATCTGGAGAGCTAGCCAGACCTGCAGCAACTCAAGAACATTACTGAAAAATACAGTCAGAGTTGCAGACTCTGAAGAAATCAAAGGAATTCGAGAGATGGTGGCTTGCTCATGATGGAGCTTTGTAGATTCTAAAGCGCTTTTTCTGAGCTGCTTAAAGAGATGTGTAGATTTCAACAAATGCAAATTTACAGCCAACAAATGTTGTCTTGTACTGGAGACTGTTGGATGTTACAGAGTTAGAAGACTTGCAGAAACTGGAGGGCAATAAACTTTTGGAGCACTGGTGGTGTTCAAGGACCCCCAGGACATGAGGTGGTGCAGTGAATGGGAGCATTCCAAATCGTGGGATTATAGGTGCTGGAAGTCCTGAGATGGATAAAGAAGATGAAAAGTGCCAATTTAACACATACAACCATTGTAATTATAGTGATTTAAGGAAGGGAACCTGTGCTGTCATTGATTTCAGTTATATGGAGAGTTACAGAAGCTGAAGGGGTTACAAATTTTAAAAGGGGAGAGGTTTTAGGTGATCAGAAGTTTAAACAAGAATAAATAAATTTTAGAGATCTCGAACACAGATGGGAATGAAAGAGGTGAGATATTATGAGGAACTATAAGATTTATAAGTCGGGGAGGATTTCAGATATAAAAGGGAGAGCTCCATTGTCTCTATGCAGTTACAGACATGAGGAGTGTTGTAGCGCCTGCTGGAGGGGACACAGATAACAACAGTTCCAACGGCTGGTGCAGGGGCTCAGGAAGTAAGGGTTGTCGGGACCGGCAATTACACAGATACAGGTGGAATTGGAGCTGCAGGAGTTTATGGAGAAACGGAGGACTGGAGGGACTGGGGATTACACGGATTGGGGTGGTAGTTGGAGCAGCAGGGAATTAATGGAGGATTGTTGGTGCTGGTAATTGCATTAACATAGACAATAGTGGAGCTGCAGGGGTGAGTGAGATAGGGAGGGTTGAAGGGGCTGGATCAGTTCACACAGCAAGGGAAAAATGTAGGGATTGGACGAGCAAGAGATACTGAGGGTTGCAGGGCTGCAGGACTTCAGAGAGTTAGTGAGGACTGTGACGACAGGTTTTCAGCATTCCCTTCAGTTACATAGATATTTGGAGTGCTGTTCTGGAGGAGGTTACAGAAGTCAACAAGGTTGCAGAAACTGGAAGATATTACAATGACAGTGAGCTGTAGTATTTTAGGAGGTTACAGTGACAGGGTGCATTGAGGAGTTGGAGGCTGCTACAGGTGTCAAACATGCTGCAAGAGATCAATAACTTTAAATTGATCAGGGGGATTGAACGCTCTCGAGATAAAGAATGAGAATTCCAGGAACTGAAGAATATCACAGAAATGGGGAGTAACATATGAGTTAGAGGAGTTATAAAATGAGATGAGTTGTGTTCAATGGAGTCAGGAAAGATACAGGGATATCTGAAGGGACCACGGGTGGTCAAAAGGACACTGAAGCTTCTCAGTGTAGGATTTGGGCAGTTTACGCAGACAGGGAGTACTTTATGGAATGGTGCTATTTACAGAGATTATGAAGTTGTATAGAATTGAGGGACGAACGGAGATACGGAAGGTTGTTGCTAATGAAGACAATTGTTGATGTTAGATGTTGAAAATGCGTTGCTGGTTAAAGCACAGCAGGTTAGGCAGCATCCAAGGAATAGGAAATTCGACGTTTCGGGCATAAGCCCTTCATCCTGATGAAGGGCTTATGCCCGAAACGTCGAATTTCCTATTCCTTGGATGCTGCCTAACCTGCTGTGCTTTAACCAGCAACGCACTTTCAACTGTGATCTCCAGCATCTGCAGACCTCATTTTTTACCTGTTGATGTTAGATGCTGAGGTTCTGGAAATTATATGGACAGGAAAGCTAGACAATCTGTCAGAACGTACAGAGACAGGAACAGCAATAGAGCCTGGAGACACTAACACAGAGAGGGAGCATTGCAGACACTGGAGGAGGTTTCAGCTTTAGAGGTGGTTGTAGGGGAGTGTAACGTTTATACCGATAGGGGTGTAAGAGCTGGAGAAGGTTATGGAGATGATTAGATTGGTGGGAAGACTGGAGGAGCTTGCATTGCCAGGGCGGGTGATAGCGACAGGAGGATGTTACATAGATAGTAAGTCTTGTAGAAACTGATCAGGAGAGTCACAAGCATTGGTGTGGGACCCACAGATCGGGGATGTTGCAGGGACCTGAGAGAATTACGCAGATAGGGAGCATTGTAGGATGTCCACATTTTGAGAGTGTTCCAGGATTGGAGAAGGTTACACAGTTAAGGAGGGATGTTGGAGCTGTGGGAGTCCACAAAGACTCGGAAATTTGAAGAGTTTGGGGCTGTTTATGGATAGAGGGATATATTTAGCGACAATAATATGGAACGCAGAAGGAGAGTTTAGATTAGATTCCCTACAGCATTTGAACAGGTACTTCGGCCCAACAAGTCCACACCAACTCTCCAAAGAGTAACCCACCCAGACCCACTTCTCTTCGACAATACACCTAACACTATGAGCAATTTAGCATGGCCAATTCACCTGACCTATACATCTTTGGACTGTGTAGAGGAAGCCGGAACACCCGAAGGAAACCCACGCAGACACAGGGAGAATGTGCAAACTGCACACAGACAGTCACTAAACGCTGAAATCGAATATGGTTACCTGCCGCTGTGAGGCTCCATTGCTCACCACTGAACACCGTGCTGCCGCAAATTGCAGAATTACACAAAGAGAGAATGTTTGAGGTCCTGGGAGGGATGTCGGGAGTGGAGGAGCAAACAGAGATGTGGAGTGCTGTTGTGGATTGAAAAGGGTCTGGAAGTGTTTATAGAGATAAGGAGCTCCCTAGGAATGGGAGAAGATTACCTTGGTCGTGTGGCGCTATAGGCTCGGAGGCAGAAGTGTTATAGGGCCTGCACAAGGTTGCAGTGATATCATGTTCTCCTGGGGCTTGAGGAAGGTACATAGGTGGGTATTTTGGTCCAGTCTGGAGGATTTTACAGAGACGGAGGCACTGTAAGTATTGTGCAAGCCTACAGAAATAAGGAATATTGGACTGAGTGCAGGATGGGATTATTGAGATTATGCATGTTATCGACACTGGAGCAATTTACACACAGGCAGAGTCGTCAGCATTGGCGTAGGTTTCAAATACGCAGCAGGAATATGAGAAGGCTGGAGGTTACAAAAACACGAAACTTTCTCGGGAATACCAGCATGCAAGACACTTGGCAGAAACAAGTTGGACCGAAAGGAATGTTTCCTTGCTGAATGACTCTATCCCATGACAAGAGACAGCGTGAGTGGGAATATAGAACAGAAAGATTCCAGGTTTCAATGCCATCTCCTTGGGGGAACACCTGTTTTCCCCTCTGTTGTACTGATCCTCACTAAGACAGCACAGGCCTGGATTGATAACTGCCAACTTCCTATATTAACACAGGAATGTTCAGTAGAGCCTAGATGAAAATTAACAAGATTGTGGGCTTTGAGCCTGAGACCATCATGCTCTGTGTTCGTTCTCCAACACTTTATCTATGTCATGTCTACTGCACCAAAGTTCGATGCCTTAAATACACTATGCTCTGTTCACTCCGAGTGGTCTTACCGATCTGCAGGATTTACTGAAGGCTCCAGATTTCTTTCTTCATCTCTCTGGCTGACCAACTGTCTTCAATTTGGTGATGAACAAAACTGGAATTGGGAATTCTGCTGCGTCAGGAGCATCCCGAGTACCTACAGGAGACAGAGAAACAGGCAGAATGGGAAATTAGACTGATGCAGTGAGGGTTACACATGGAGAATGGCACTGAGTCCCACAGAGATCTGGAAAATCCCAGTCTCCATCCCTGGCCTGTGCTACTGCGTCTCCCTGGAGTGGAGAATTCTGTTGGCTCAGGATCTGGAGTAGATGCAAAAGGTGCAGTCACCGGCATCAATTCGACCTCACAGTGAGGGATACCCCGTGGATAGATACTGAGTGATATCACCAGAGTGCAGGAACGTATCAGGATCAAACCACGGTTAGGAAGAAGGTGCACTGGGATCAGAACTTAGGGATGAGGGAGCAATCAGTGGGCCACGCAATGGCCTCGTGTTACTCTCACTCGACTGTTCATCCAGAATTTAATGCCGGTAGCAGGTATACCCATCTGACTGCTTAATACCCTTTAAGCAAGGAAATCTGTTATGGGCATATGGACGTATGAATCCAGGTCCAGAGCAAGGAGGTTGACTTACAATTGCCCTCTGAAATGATCTGGCAAGCCACGCAGCTCATGGGCAGCTCAGGGATGGGGATGAAATGCTGGCCAGCCAGAGACAGCAATATGCCACGAGTGAATTAAAAACATCACTGCTGGGAGCAGTGTCATAGCCAATCATGTCGTTAGGTTTATGGACAGAGCTTTGAACTGACAGAAAGGATGCAGGGACAGGGTTCAGGTGAAAGGAGCTTTCCAAATCCAAAGAGGAAAGGTGACACATCAGAATAGCATGGGAATGTGACTTAAGACTAGCAGAAAGGAACAGGAATGGACAGTGAATTAGGCTCTGACAGGAAATTCTGGGAAAACGTCAATTACTTTTTTTGGAATTATCAAAGTATCGGAAAAATTTGGTCACTAGTAAGATGTGGTTACTGGAGAAACTGTGCTGTACTGTTCTGTGTTCCAAACAAGGAGGTTTCCAATGGCAGGAAGAGGTTTCAGGAGGCTGGAGAGGGTGCGATCTGAATGAATAGACACAATTAGGAAGGTTTTCTCGGAGTGCCAGAGGTAACAGAAACAACTGATCTGAAGCAGATGACCCGGACTAGGCTGGGTGTGGGAATTGGACGGAGGGAGGACCAGAGAGCCATAGGAGGGAACAGAGATGCGGAGAGCTGTACGGCCTGCAGGATTTCATGGGGTGGGAAGTTTGGAAGGGATGGGCCAGTTGATAGGGATAAGGATATTGGTTGGATGGAGCGGTGTACACAGGCAGGAATGGTTTAGGCGAATCGAGCAGATTACAGCAATAAAGTGGGTTGTATTGACTGAAGGAAGAAACAAAGATAGGGAGGGTAGTCATGGCTGAAGATGATTATAGATACAGGAAGTTATAGACTCTGCAGATTAGTTAGATGCGGAGGGTGGAGGGTGGAGTCTGACAGATTTTCCAGAACGGAAGTAATTTTGGATGGAGAAAGTTTTTTGTAAGTGGAGATTGGCGTTCGACGGTTTTGGTGGCGGGGTGGGCGTGGGTCGGTGTTGGATGGGTTTTTTGGGGCTGGCGGGGCGTGAGGGCTCACGCATGGTTTGCTGCTGTCTAGTCACCTCAATGGGGTCTAGCCATTACCGAAAACTCCGAGCCGCAAAAGAAAGGCATTGAATTGATTAATTGAATAATCAATTATCTGAATGAATTTTTGCTCGCCCATTTCGTTCAGATAATCGAGGTTCCTGTGTAAACCAGCTGGATGATATCCTGGTGTTGTGTGATTTTTACCGGCACCCAATCAACCCCTGCTCGATCCTTCTGAATGGCCCAACATTGGCCTTCTTCCAGTTTAAGACCTTAATCTGTGGACCTGTCTGATCATTTTCCCATAGTGATGTTAAAACGAAGAGAGTTGTGGTCACTGTGCTCTCCGAATGACACTTCAGTCACTTGGCCGACCTCGGTTTCTGAGGGGAGACCTCGTGTAGCATCTGCCTGTTTAGCATAGAGCACCCTACATTATAGTTTTGGAAACTTTCTTAGACATATTTGACAAATTCCACCCAGGACGGGCCTTTTACACTCTGTGTAACCCAGTCAATCCAGGGGAATTTAAAATCTCCAACCAATACTACTCTACTATTTTTATAGGTACCTGCAATCTCACTATGCATTTGCTCCTCTCGTACCCGTTGGCTATTTGGGGGTCTAGAACACTATCCCAGCAGACTGGCCATCCCTTTTTATTTATAACTTTTAAAAATATGGCCTCATTCGAATACTACTTAACAATATTGTCTCTAAGCACTGTTGTTATGTCCTCCCTAATGAAAGGGACAACTTCCCCTACTCACTTACTTGTCCTTCTGCCCAGCCTGTAGCTTCTATATCCTGAAAAAATGGTCTGCCAGTCCTGCCCTTCTGCCAGCCATGTTTCTGTTATGGCTGTAATATCCCAGTCCCCAGAGCCAATCCATGCTCTGAGGTCGTCTGCCTTATCAGTCAGGCCTCGTGCGTTGTACTAAATGCCGTTTAAACCAGAAGTCTCTTCCCTCCCTTTCCTGTGCCCTTGATATCCTGAATAGGAAACTTGCTCTCGATGGCTGATGTATTTTCTCCTGATTAGTTGATGGCCCCTGTCTTATTCTGAGTCTCAACTCCCTGCCAAACTCGTTTAATTCCTGTCAGTTAACACGAGAAAATCTCCATTCAGGGATACTGGTAGCCCTGCTTCGAGTGCAAACCATCCCCCTGGTACAGGTCACCTCTACCGCAGAAAAATCCCAATGACCGAAGAACTGGAAAGTCTTGTATGAACAAATCAATTCAGTTTTTTGAAATGGTATCTGAAAATAATGATGAGTGCAGTGCAGATGATGTCTGTTCCATGGAGTCCATTAAGGTCTTTGACAAGTCCCACATGGGAAGCTAGTCTAAAAGGCAAGAGCCCATGGGATCCAATGCAAGTTGATAAATTGGATCCACAATTGGTGGAGGGTTGTTTTTGTGGATTAAAGCCTTTGCCCAGCGGGTGCACCACAGGGACTTGTGCAGGAGCCATTGCTCTTACTGATGGGCATTAATCACTCAGATATGAAAGCAGAAGGAATCATTTGTAGGTTTGCAAAGACATGAAAGGTGAGGGTGTTGTCCACAGTGAGGGGGATGGTCTCAGGCAACAGTCTGAGGTTGAGGTTGGGACATAATTTCAACAGAGTAATTTCAAGTGATAAGCAGGCAAGAGTACAGCAGGCAAAGAGGGAAAATTGGTCAATTAAACTGTTTTTACTTTGTGTAAAATGCCTGACAGGTAAGGCTGATGAACGCACGGCATGGATGGGATCATGGGACTGGGAAATCACAGGAGTTACAGAAACACAGCTGAAGGAGGAACAGGACTCGGAGATCACTGTTCCAGGGGACAGGTTCAACAGGATTGATAGAAGTGGAGGCAAGAGGGTCGGGGGAGTGGAGTTTTTGATCAGTGAAAACATCACCGCAGCACTGAGAGAGGATATTCCTGGGAATCTCCCAAAGAAGCTATGTTAGTGGAACTGAGAAATAAGAATGAATAATCAGTTTGATATGACTGCACTATAGGGCCACAGTAGTCAGTAGGAAATTGAGAAGCAAATATGTCGGAGATCTCAGATATCTGTAAGAATGATAGTGTTTTAATGATAGGGGTTTTAACTTTCTAAACCTAGACAGGGACTGCAAGAGTGTTCAGAGATTGGATTGAAGGAAGTTGTTCAGTGTGTTCAAGAAAACTGTCTCTATCTATGGAACTGGTCCGACTGGAGAAAGGGTTAAAATCTGACCTCCCCTTGGGAGACATGATAGTGAAAGGGGCTGAAACGTTTGTGGGGGAGCACATTTGCAAAGTCACCATAATTCCATTAGTTTCAAAATAGTGATGGAAAAGGATAGGCCTGGTCCACAAGTTAAAGATCAAAACTGGCCTTGCCCCAGTGCAGAAGGTATTAGCCAAGACCATCCAAAAGTTGATTCGTGGAGGCTATTTGCAAGTAAAGGGATATTGGGAAATTGGGATTTTTTCAAAAGAGAGATAAATTAAGATTTCAGGGCCAGCATATTCCTGTTAGTGTGAAGGACAATGCTGACACGAGTGGGAAACACTGGATGACTGGGGATATTGAGGCTCTGGTCAGGAGCTAAGGGGACACATGCCATATACAGCCAGCTGGATGAAGTCAATCCCTTCCAGAACATTGTGGGTGTAGTAATACTCTTAAGAGGGAAACCATGATTGTTGAAAGGGGAACTGACAGAGCTTTGGCAGAGAAGATGCAGGAAAATTCAGAGAGATTGTACAAGTATATTAACAACAGAAGATTAACTCGAGACATAATGTGACTCCTTAAAGTTCAGTGAAACCATCCATGTCTGGAACAACACAAAATGACGAGATCCGAAACAAAAATTTCACTTCAGAACCTACTGTGGAAAAAAAACACTGCGAAAGCAGGGAAATAATGAGAAAGTGAGGACTGCAGGTGCTTGAGATCAGAGCTGAAAACGTGTTGCTGGAAAAGCACAGCAGGTCAGGCAGCATCCAAGGAGAAGGAGAATCGACGTTTCGGGCATGAGCCCTTCTTCAGGAATGAGCCCTTTCCTGAAGAAGAGCTCATGCCCGAAAAATCGACTCTCCTTCTACTTGGATGCTGCCTGACCTGCTGCGCTTTTCCAGCAACACATTTTCGGCTCAAGCAAGGAAATAAACAGTGATGTACTCAAAATCGTCCACATGGGAGAACAGGAGATGCTGAAGGTTTTAAAACGCATTAAAATTAGACAACTCCCTCGGAACTAATTAAGTATATCCCAGGACTTTGGGGTAAGTTAGGAAACAAACTTACAAATATATTTGTATCACTGACAGCCACGGGTTGTGAGTTGGGAGCCTGGATCATGGCTAATGTTGTGCCATTATTTTGGAAAGGCTGTGGGGCAAAGCCAGGGACATAAACACCAATTAGCTTGATGTCAGTGGTGCGAGTGTTGTTGTTGGAAGTAATTCTGCTGGACAGGCGTTATATGCATTTGGAAAGGCAATGATTAACTACAGATAGTCAGCACAGCTTTGTGCGTATAAAGGAGTGTTTCTCAAACCTGATAGGGGTTGTTGAAGAGGTGACCAAGGAGGTGGATGAAGGCAGAGCAGTAGACGTTGTCTGTCCTGACATCAGCAAGGACTTTGACAGGGTTTATCGTGGTGCACTGGTAAGTAAGGTGAGATCACATCGGATCAGGGAGAGCGAGACAAACGTACACAAAATAGGCTTGACAGTAGGAGACAGAGGGTGCTGGGAGAGGGTTGCTGTGCAGACTGGGGGCCTCTGACCAGCGGTGTGCCATAAGCATTGGTGCTGGGGCCACGAATGTGTATTATTGACAAAAGCGAGAATATAGGAATTATTTTTATTAAGTTTGTGGATAGTAAAATAAGTGTTATAGTGGGAAGTGAATAGTTATCAGAGGTGGTCTTAATCCACAGAGCCAAGAAATGAACCTGTCAAGAAATGACAGGTGGAGTTGAATTCAGGAGCTGGATTTTGTTATAACACACCAGGGACAACTAAAACAATTAATGGAATAGCTCTGGGCTGTGTTGTCGAACACAGAGAGAGAGACCAAGAGCTTCAGTTACATTGTTCATTGGAAGTGGCATCGCAGGTGGACAGGCCAGGGAAATCAGCATTTGGCACATTTCCGCTCATGGGTCAGAGCATTGAGTACATGAGTTAGTACATCATAATAAGGCAGTTTCAGACATTTCTGGATCTCCGGTTGGAGTACTGTGTAGAATTCTGATCCTCCTGCTTTGGGAAGCGTATTCTGAAACTGCAAATGGAGGAAAGATTGATAAAGATGTTACTGATCCTGGACGGTTTGACTTACAAGGAAAGGCTGGATAAGATGGAAAACGAAACAGTAGGATGATATATATTTGACAGATAAGGTTAAGGACAATGCAAAGAGATCCTACAGCATACACGTACAAAAGAGCTACTGGAGAGACAACAGGTCAGCCAGGCCATCCATGTGTGGGACCACAGGAGATGGGCGAGAGCCTAAGTGAACATTTCATGTCAGAACGTACAGTGGACAAAGACTTAGAAACAAAGGGAAAGAAACAGTGATGTCTTATAAAGAGTCTTCATTAAAGAAGAGGTGGTGCTGGAGATCTTAGAACACAAAGGTAAAGAAAGCCCTAGGTCCTGAAAAAGTGTATCCCAGAACATTGTGGCAAAGTCGCAGCAGAGACAGCGGCAGAGATATTTGTATCGTCCTTCATATTTCCCTTGGGCGTAGGTGGCTGAGGGTGACCTTATAAAGGATTATAAAACCTCAAGGTGTATACGTAGGGTGAATAGTGAAGGTCTCTATCCCCGAGTAGGGGATTCTATAACTAGAGGGCAGAAATATGAGGTGAGAGAAGAAATACTTAAAAGGAACCGAAGGAGAACATTACCCACACAGAGGATGTTGCACGTATTAAATGAGCTGCCGGAAAAATGGGAGAGAAAAGTACAATTACACCATGGAAAATATATTTGGGTAGGAACATGGAGAGGTGAAGGTTTGAAGGGATATGGATCAAATGCAGGGAAACGTTCAGGAACCATGGTCAGCATGGATTAGTTGGATTGAATATTCTTTTTCCGTGCTGCATGACTTTATCATTGGAGGGGTAGACTACCGAGTTAAGGCATGTTGCAGAGACTGAACCAAATTACTGCAATAGGGATTCTAGTCTGGAGTGCAGCACATTTCAAATATGTGGAGGAACTGTAGGGAAGGGAGGGGATTACAGGGACAGAAGCTGTTATAGGAGATAAAATTATTGAAGACACTGGTCCATGTGAACATGCTGTAGATAAAGTGTTGGAGAGGGAATACAGAACAGAAAGATCCCAGGCAGCATTCCCGACCTTTTGTGGGAGGCCTGCTATCCCCTCTGTTGTCCTGATACTCACTAAGACAGCACAGGCCTGGATTGATAACTGTGAATTCTCTATGCTGTCTCAAAACAACAAAACTTACAGTAGGGACAGTGATTGAGCCTGGGATGTGTCTGTACTGTGCTCTCCCTCCAGCACTGTATCTGTGTCATGTCTTGTTAGCTGATGTTTGGAGCCCTCTCACTGCTCCCTGCTCTGTGCACTGTGAGTGATCTTGCCTCACTGCAGGATTTATTGAAGGCTCCAGATCTCCTTTCCCTTTGTCTCTCTGGCTGACCAACCATCTTCAATGTGGTGATGGACGAGACACCCAGCATTTGGGAAGTCAATTGAGTCAGGAACTTTCTGAGAACCTACAGGAGACAGAGAGATAGACAGATTGGGAAATTAGACTGATGCAATGAGGTTACATATGAAGAATGTCAATGAGTCCCAAAGATATCTGGAAAATCCCAGTCTCCATCCCTGGCCTGTGCTGCTGCGTCTCTGTGGAGTGGACGATTCTGTTGCCTCAGGATCTGGAGTAGCTGCAAGTGTGAGAGGTGCTTATAGGGGCATCAATTAGACCCACCACATGGAGAGAGACTGAGTGATATCACCACAGTGCAGGAAGATTTCAGAAGCAAACAATTGAGTAGGAAGAACGGGTTCTGTTTGTGGTGCACTGGTATAGGGCTCAAGGATGAGGAACCTGTGAGCAGGCGAAGTGATGGCCTCCTGTTTTTATTGCTTGAGCAAGTATCCAAAACCTCAGCCATTGATCAGGAGAGACAGGTTTGAATCCAACCATCTGAAATGAGGGGATTTCAATTCAATGATTTTAAAAATAATAATTAACAATCCATAAAGGAATATGAAACCATTGCTGATGTACAAAACCCCAAACACTTGTCCTTGGGAGAAGGGCATCTGCCTATCCTCATGTGATCTGCATGACATACCTACAGCAAAGTGTTTGCCTCTAAATGACCCTCTGAAACGGCCAAGCAAGTTACTCAGCTCAAGGGCAGCTAGGGCTGGGTAAGAAAGCCTGCTCATCCAGAGACACCCACATCCCACATCTGACTTAAAAAAATAAAATCCATTATGATGGTCCCACTGGAACTGCGCTGAGACCAGTGTCCTGGCCAATCATGTCTGTCGGTTTATGCACAGGGGATTAACCTGACAGAGAGGATTCAGGGACAACGTTCAGGTGAAAGGAGCTTTCCAAATCCAAAGAGAAGCATTGGAACAGCATGGGAATGTGGCTGAAGATATTCAGAAAGGAACAGGATTGGACAAAGTTTAACTAAAACTGTACATCAGCGAATATGTATGCGACAGGCGATTGTGGGAAAGAGGAAATTATGTTTTTCTTTGGCATGGACAAAGTCTCCACAATGAGGTGGATGGATTTTTGACAGACAGATAAATGGGATTTAGACACCAGGGAGAAGTGGTTACCGGACGATTAAAAGGTGGAACCTATATAATTGATGGTTCAGTCTTGTGGGATCGTAAGCAGAATGGGAAAGGAGG
Organism: Hemiscyllium ocellatum; assembly: GCF_020745735.1. Lineage (NCBI taxonomy): Eukaryota > Metazoa > Chordata > Chondrichthyes > Orectolobiformes > Hemiscylliidae > Hemiscyllium > Hemiscyllium ocellatum. The sequence goes on from NC_083408.1 coordinate 16,894,781, forward strand.
GTTGGTTAACGCTGACAGTAATGGGCAACAAAGGCATTACAGAGAAAGCATTTTACCTCAGATCATGAAGTAGAGTCAGTCTGAATGTAAACTCTGGCTACGACTTGCCAAGGACACAAGCAGCTGAACAGTTTTAGCTACCGAACAGCATTTCATTGCTCATCACTGCATTAAACACGAATTCATTGCAATTTTTAATAAAGGCATAGTGATAATTTTGGGAAACTTCAATAATGGTATAATCTGTGACAATCACACTAACAAAAGTGATATTGGAAGAGGAGTTCAGAGAATGTTTCTGTCACTGTTTCTTTGAATAACACATTGGCAACTGGCTAGGGACGTAACAATCACCACTGTGTCATGAAGTTGAGGGAATGAGTAATGTCACCCTGAGAGATCCTCCGGGAAATTGTGATAAAGTAGAGTTTAAAGGGATATAAAATTTTAAAGTGACTCACGGAAAGGGCATCCACAACTAGAATACAAAATAGCCAATTACATGAGATTGAGCGAAGAACTAATCAAGGGAAACAGGATAAACAGACTGAAATGAGTGTCTGTAAATAAACAGTGGAAAACATTTGAAGGGATAGTGTAAAACATTCAACAGACAAAACCTCAGCAAGAAACTCGTACCTGTCACTCACTCAAAACAAAATGGATCATATTAGATTATCAGGCTGAGAAGAATACAAAAAGTATTTAAAATTCTGAGGTGAGAGCGAGGGTTTTAGCAGTAAGTGTTAAAAGGAGATTGTGATGGGTCTGCTAGCTGGAGGAGGGCACTGGGAAAGGAATCGTTGTCAGAGTTTAATGATACGAAAGGAACAGGGAGAGGTGAAGGTGCTGAAAGTGGTAAGATTGTTACAGAGAGTGATCAGGGCCTGAATGGTGTTGCAAAGTCAGTATGGTTTGTTGCAGCTGGAGGGCTTTGCAGAGATGGGGAGGGACGTATGTATTTTTATTTATTCATGGGATGAACATGTCACTGATTGGACTAGCATTCTTTGCCTCCACTGCAAATTATCCAGGGGGTAACTTAGAGTCAGCCATATTGCTGTGGGTCTGGAGTCACGTGCAGGCTTGACGAGGTAAGAGTGTCAGATGTCCTTCCCTAAAGGAGGTAAGTGAACTTGATGAGCTCTTCCTACTGATCAACAATGATCTTATGGTGACCTCACCAATGTCTTGTACAGATACAACATGACATCCTAATTCTTAAACTCAATGCTCTGCCCAATGTAGGTAACCATCCCAAATACCTGCTTCAGCAGCCTCTCGACCTGTGACACCTCTTTGAAAGAACTGTGTATCTGTATCCCTGGTTCACTGGCTGACAACACTACTCAGGGCATGAACATTAACTGTATAAGTCCCACCCTGGTTAATTTTACCAAAGTGGGACACTTCGCATTTATCTAATTAAACTCCATCTGCTATTCTTCAGCCCACTATCCCAGCAGTATTGTTAATCCTGTTGTATCACAGAAAGCCTTCTTCACTATCTACTATATCACCAATCTTAGCGTCACCCACAAAGTTACCTACCAGGAAACCAATATTCCCATCGAAACCATTTATCTACATGACAAACAACAGTGGACCCACAACACTGCTGGTCACATGCCTCCAGTTAGAAAATCAAAACGTCTCCTACCACACTCACTCTCCTACCATCAAGACAATTCTACACCTAATGGATACCGTATCCGTTGACATTGACCTGATGTTATTTCCCAGTCTACCACAAGGAACGTAGAATGCAGATCCACAGATGGGGAGGTTGGTAACGTCTTGGGGACGTGGCAGACCCTTCGGCTCTTGTTGGCATGCTGACCTTTTATTCTCCTCTAAGATCAAACGAACCTACACTTAACTCATTTTACTAACAGTCATGTACTCATCCAAGAGTTTAGTCAATTAGTTCAATTTATCATTTCTCTGCCCATCGTTTTTCCAGCTGATCTATTTATTGGTGTATCATTTGATATCCTTACTCGTTATTCACAATTCCACCAAAATTGGTATCATCTGCAAAATTACGAATCGCAACATTGACATTTTCATCTGAATTACAAACCGGGGTGGAGCACTGACCCTTGCAATACCCCATTGGAAACAGATCTCCAATCAGAAATACATTCCTCCAAACCTCGCTGACTTCTTTGTCAAAAGTAATTTTGTCTCCAACTCCAACAAGATTGTAAAGATTGGGTGAGTTTACAGATGTGGAGAAGGGTCAGGTGGTTTGATAATGTTACACAAAGGGAGGATTGGTAGGAAATTGGTAGGGACTGGAGGACTTTATAGATATGAGGAGGTTGAGAGGGATGCTAAAGGTTTAGAGGCTGTGAGGTGTATAGGTGTATAGGTGTGAGGTTACAGTGATATCATGTGCTGTGGAGGGTGGATAAGGTACACAGATGGGGAGGTTGGTAACGTCTTGGGGATGTGACAGAGACAGGATGGGCTGTCGGTACTGGATATGATATCAGAGATGTGGACTAGATAGATTTTTGGGGATAGTGACCATAAATATGTAAGTTTCAATGTCATTGTGTAAAGAGACAAGGATTGTGTAGAAGGTAAGTGTCTTAATTTGGGAAAGCCAGTTATCATTTGGTTATCACTATCACACAACTTAATCACTGTCATTAGACAGGATCAGAAAACCACACACTAGGAGGAATTATATGCAGTTGAGGATACAATCGGAAAGTGGGAGTATTTTAAAATGATAGTGAGAATTCAGGGCCAGTGTGTCCCGGGAATAGTGAATGGAAAAGACAGCATCACCGGCGAATACCAATTAAGCGATATCGTGAGTTTGATAAAGAAAATACAGTGCAATAAAAAAAACACAGGTAAAGCCCTTCAAATGCAGAGAGAGTGCAAGGAAGTTCTTAAAAAAAAGAAGATCAATCAATGGGCATGAAATATCCTTGGCAGATACTAGTAAGGAAAAGCCACAAGGTATGTTATTAGTTTTGTTACAGTAAAAAGGTTCCCAGCTAAAAGGTACGGCCTGTTAGACACCAAAGGGATATTCTGTGCATGGAGCCAGAGGAAGTATGTGAGGTCTTCAGTGAATACTTCCAACCTGTATTCACAAAGCGGAAAGACATTGTAGCCGAGGATTTCAGTCGGGATGATCAGGTTCTAGAACATGATAAGATCAATAAGGACGAGGTATTAAATGTTTTTACAGGCATAAAGGAAGAGAACTCCCCGGTGCCCAATGAAATGTATCCAAGGCTGCTATGGGAGGCAAAGGAGGAGACTGTTGGGATCCTGATGGATAAATTTAATACTTTGCTGACCATTGGCAAAGTGCCGAATGACTGGAGGATAGCTGATGTGGTTCATTTGTTAAAGAAACCACTTTCTGCGTGAAGAGGTTTCTCCTTGTCTCATTTCTAAATAGGCTTCCAATTACTCAACTCTGGTGCCTTTCGGATCTTAATCTCTCCTGCCAGTGGAAACATCTTCCAATGTCCACTCTACCACGGGATTTTACTACTGCTACGCTCACTGCTGTGTACATACTACCACAAGCAGAGGGTGAGAAAGCTCTGGATGGGCTGTACTCCATCACTAAAATCCTGGAGACAGAATACCCCGAGTCCCTGTGCACAGTAACTGGTGACTTCAATCAAGCCAATCTGACGAAGGTGTTGCCCATGTACCACCAGGAAATTATCTGTACATCAGGGTCCCGCACTTTTTAGATCACTGCTACACCACTGTGAAAGATGCTGACCACTCCATTCTCCACCCTCATTTCAGAAACTCAGACCACAGTGCCGTGTTTCTTCTCCCAGCTTATAGGCAGAAGCTCAAGCAGGAGACCTCCTCGCGGGTACAGGTCCAGTGCTGGTCGGAAGAGGCAGAGAATCAATTCTGGAGCTGGCTGGAATCGGCTGATTGGGTCGTGTTCAAACAGTCCGCTTGAACCTTGAAGGATTATGCTACCACTGTCACAGACTTCATCAGCAAGTATATGGAGGACTGCACACCGAGGCAGTCAACCCGGGTGTTCCCCAACAGGAAACCCTGGATGAATCAGGATATACAGAGCCTGCTAAAAACAAGGCGTGAGGCCTTCTGATCAGAAGACCGACTTGAATATAAGGAATCCAAGTATGACCTTCGCACAGCCATTAAGAAAGCCAAGGGCCAATAACGATCCAAACTAGAGCCCCAGACAGACACGCGGAAACTATGGCAAGGACTGAGCAACAACACAGGTTGCAAAATGAAACAGCAAAAGATAGCAGATGATGACAGATGCCTCCCAGATCGTCTCAAGACTTTCTACACTCGCAGTGAACAAACTTTTGGCGGAGAGGTAGTACCTATTCTGACAAGACCTGACAAACCTATTCCAACAGTCACTGCATCAGAGGTCAAATCTGTTTTCCTTCATGAGAATCAAAATGCAAGCGATAGAACCAGACGGAGTACCAGACCATGCACTCAGAGCATGCGCAGATCAATTGAAAGGGATCATTCTCGGATATCTTCAGCCTCTCTCTGCAGCCGGCCACTGTCTCTGCATGTTTCAAGAGGGCCAACATCATCCCTGTGCGTTAGAAGGTTCATGCAGCATGTCTGAATGACTATCTCCCAGTGGCCCTAACCTCGGTGGTTATGAAGTGCTTTCAAAGGCTGCTCGTGGCATTCATCAACTCCAGCCTCCCCAGAACTCTTGACAAACTCCAGTTTGCCTAACGGACCAACAGATCCGTGCCAGATGCCATATCACTCGCCCTTCCCTAGAACACCTCGACACCCAGAATAGCAACATAAGAATCTGAATCATTGACTACAGATCAGCCTTCAACACTATTATACCCGTGCAACTGATTACTAAACTAAGTGATCTCGGACTAAACCCCGCTCTGCAACTGGATCCTCAGTTTCCTGACACACAGGCCACAATCAGTGAAGGTTGGGGACAATATTTCATTCTCACTAACACTCAACACGAGAGCCGCCCAGGAGACCTTACTCAGCCCTCTAATGTACTCACTCTATATCCATGACTGCGTCGCCAAATACCAGACTACTGGCATGTACAAGCTTGCAGATGACACCACCATAATCAGTCGAATCTCAGGTGGTGACGATCTAGACTACAGAGAGAAGGTGGAAGACCTGGAAAATGGTGCACTGACAACAACCTAGCTCTCAATTCTGGTAAAAACAAGGATCTCATTTCTGACTTTCGGCGGGATGGAACACGTGCCCACCTATACATTAACGGCACAGAGATGGAACGAGTGGAGAGTGTCAAGCTCCTGGGAGTGTTACTCTACAACAAACTTTCTTGGACTCTTCATGTGGCCGGTCTGGTTACAAAGGCACAACAACGTCTCTTCTTCTTAACAGGCTGCTGAGGAAATTTGACATGACGGCGAATATATTTGCCAACTTTTATAGGTGTGCCAACGAGAGCATTCTGTCTGGATCTATCACTATCTGGTTTGGCAACTGTACCATTCAAGATCGTAGACGGTTACTGAGAGTGGTGAATTCGGCCCGGACAATCACAAAAGGCCAACCTCCCACCTATATAATCCATCTACCATGACGCTGTCAAGGAAAGGCTGCCCGTATTCTCAAAGATCCATCCCACCCTGGAAATGTTTTACTACAATCCTCTACCATCAGGGAGAAGGTACAGAAGCCTGAACACACGCGCCCAGCTGGTTTCACAATAGTTTCTACCCTTTTTTTGTTAGGATATCGAATAGACTCACAAACGCTGAACATTTGCCTGTTCCTGTTTTTTTTTGTTTTTGCCGCTGTTTACCTATTGTTTACTTTTCTATGCTACTTAACTCTGTCACCTGCCTGTATTGATCGCAAGACACTGTGCCTCAGTAAACGAGACATTCCATTCCATTCAATTCCATTTCCTCTTTCTAGGCCGTGCAGCATTCTTTAAGATTCAAGTACATCCCTCCTCATCCTTCTAAACTCCATCACGTATAGCCACAGAGTCCTCACACTTCTGTTTAAAGTCTCAGAAATACATCTCTGCCATAATATTCTAGTCTTCTCCAGATGAAGGAGAACATTGCATTGGCCTTCTGAATTGCAGATTCAATCTGCAAGTTTGTCTTAAGGGAATCCTGGACTGGACTCCCTTTGCACTTCAGATTTCTGAATTTCCTCCGCATTTAGAAAATAACTCATGCCTCTATTTATTTGACCAAACTGCATGACCTCACACATTCCCATGCTATATTCCATCGGCTACATCTTTGTTCACTCTCCTAATCTATCTAATCTTTCTGCAGCCTTCCTGCCTCCTTAGTACTATCTGCCCCTCCACTTATCTTTGCAAACCTTGCCACATTACTTCATCCAGATCATTATGTCAAAGGTGAAACGCTGCTGTACCAACACTGACCCTGGTGAACCACTACTGGTCTAAAGCCTCCATCCTGAAATGGACTCATTTATCTCTACCCTCTGCCTCCTGCCAGACAGTCAAGTTTCTATCCCTGTTAGGACCTGTCCTCTGACACGATGGGCCCTTATCTTACTCTGCAGCTTCCTGTGATGCTCCTTATCAAAGGCCTCCTGGAAGTCCAGATATAAAACATTAATTGTTTTCCTTGGTCTAACCTGCCCAATAACCTCTCAAAAAATTCGAACAGATTCATCATGTCTGACCTCCACTTGTTGAAACAATGCTGCCCCATTTTACCATTCACTTCCAAGGATTCAGAAATCTCCTTCCGCAATTCCATGCTGGAGAACTGTCGAGGCTGAGTCATCCAGTGTATTTACTGCTGGGATGGTCAGAATTTAATCAATCAGAGAAAATTTACGTGGCAAGAAAGTAGAGTTGAGGAATATTAGATCATTCATGGTCTCACTGAATGTGGAACATACTCGATGGGCCAAATGGCCGAATTCCAGTTGCACATCGCATGGTCTTCATGAAATCAGTTTCAAAATCAGTTAAAGATTGAACAATATTATGGTTTAACGAAATAAAGAAACCCATGGTCTAATCAGAAATATCCCATGATTCAATTTGTACCATGCTTCAGCATCCACAACACATTCTTGGTCCCATCCTGCAGGTTCTATGAATCCTGCTACCTCTAGCCTCTTGCAGGATCCCCAACCCTTCCTACATTTATACCACACTTCAATTTCAGCAGCGCTTCCTACCTCCGCAACATGGCCCGGCCTCAAAAACTCTTCCCTCCTCTGCAATGTGTCCCAGAAGGGCTCTAGAGTCTGGTGGGATTTACAGAGATAGGGAGGGATATGAGGATTGGAGAGATTTGCAGATATTGTGTGGGTTGCAGTGACAAAAAGATGTTTCAGTAAGTGTGAGGGTTCATGGTGATAACGGCATTTGAGGAGGGAGGGAGGGAAGATAGTAGGGACATGAAAGATTTCACAGTTTGGGTGTTTTGTTAGGAATGCCAGAACTTACGGATTTTGGGGCGGGGGGGGGTGGGGGGCGTTGGTTAAGTATTGGAGGATTTTACGTAAAGATGGAGGATTTCCAATGGCAGGAAGAGGATTCCAGAATTTGTAGAGTATGGGGTCTGAACGAGGTCATACAAATTGGAAGTGTTGTCAGGAGTGGAGGCGTTTACAGAAATAATTATGGTTTGATCTGGAGCAGACAACCCAGATTAGGGTGGGTGTGGGTACTGGAGGTGGTTTCCCAGGGAGGGAGGATCATAGAGAGCCACAGGAGGTTACAGAAATGTGGAGTGCTGCAGGGCCTAAGGGGGTCATAGAGATGAGGTGGTGAGGGAGTTCATAAGGAGCAATATGTAGGGATAAGGATGTTTGTAGGACAGGGCTGGTTGATACAGACAAGTTGTCTTTTCGGGAACTGAGCAGATTACAGAGATAGTGATGTCTATGTCAACTAGAAGAACAAACAGAGATATGGAAGGTAGTCGTGACTGAAGATGTTTACAGATATAGGAAGGTTTCGGTTCTGGGGGCTACTTAGATATGGAGGATGTGGAATCTGGATTTTCGTTTCAGAGATAGGGATAGGAATTTTGGTTGGAGACTGTTTAAAAGATAAGGGAATATTGCACAAACAGAAGGAAGTTCTTGCTGTGAGGAAGGTTGTGGGGAGGGTGATGTTTACTCAGATGGGGTGTAAGAGCTGGAGAATGTTATGGAGATGAGTAGATGGAGGGAGAGACTGGAGGACCTTATATTAACAAGGTGGGTGATAATGATGGGAAAATGCCACATATATAATGAGTCTTGCAGGAAATGGATTGGGTCAGTCTGAGCATTGGACTGAGTTCTACAGATTGGGAGTGCTGCAGGGACAGGAGAGGATTGCACAGATAGGGATGGTGGTAGGGTCTTCACAGACTGAAGGTGTTTTAGAGACTGGAAAAGATTACGTAAATAGGTAGGGCTGCTTGATCTTCAGGGGCTTATGGAAAGTTGAACAGTTGGAGCATTATACAGAGGTAAGTTTATCACACAGGAGAAGGTTACCGATAGTGAGGATTGTGTAACCGGAGTAAATTAAAGAGAGGGAGAGTTTTCAGGTCAGAACGTGATTACTCCGATAGGGATAATTGAAGACACTGAATCAAAACTGCATGGAGAAGGTCACACAGATAGAGAGGGATGTAGGGATTGAAGGTGAATACACAGACATGAAGGGATGTATTGTTAGACGAAGCTTAGAGGGATAGGGACTGGTGTAGGGAGCAACACATATAGGAAATGTTGTGTTTTTGGAGAATGTTACACTGATACAGACAGTGGTAGGGAGTGTTTAATGGACTACAGAAGAGATCAGAGAGAATGTATTATGGGGAGTGGCGGAGATTATAGACACAGGGATGGCTATCGGGTTGAAAAGGGCTTCTGCAGATCCTGAGTGCGGTAAAGAGGGAAGGAGGTGATAATAGTGAGTGTTACCAAGACTTAACGACTTATTTGATATAGAGCAGGTCTCAGCACATAACTATCAAAGGGAATTGAGGCAGTCTAGGTGAGTTTACGGAAATATAAATGTTTATGGGAGTTTCAGAAGGGAATAGTGATTGGGAATGCTGTAACGAATGGCATTAGCTTTAGGGAGGGTTCAAAGAGCAGGAAGTTGTGACAGTCATATCGACCTTTGTAACGATTGAAGAAGCTTACATAAGCAAAGAGTGTTTTAGATACTGTCAGAGATGACAGAGATAAAGAGAGTATTGGGGATGAGGCAAGGTTCGAGAGGCAGGGATGGCTGACAGTGCTGGACGAAGATCTGAATAGAATCTCCATAGTGTGGAGACAGACCATTTCGCCCAACAAGTCCACACCAACCCTCTGAGCAGTATCGTACCCAGACCCACCCCTCTACCTATCCATTAAACCCTGCATTTCTCATAGGTAACTCACCTAACACACATTCCTGAATACTACAGTCAATACTACAGATCGTGCAAATTTTGGACTGTGGGGAGAAACCAGAGAAACCGGAAGAAAGCCACACAGTCAGGGGAGGAGAACATGCTAAATCCACACAGACAGTCAGCCATGGTGGGAACCGAACCCAGGTCGCAGGCGCAGTGAAGCTGCAGTGCTCAGCAGATACCCCTGTATCTGATGAAACAGAGCACTGCAGAGTTTGGAAAAGGTCACTAAAAAGTTCACATGTAGTTACTGGATCAGAAGGAGAATATAGTCAGGAATGGGAGAAGATTACATAGATGGTGTCCGTGAGAGAGTTTGGAGCAGGTTACAGCAATAGGGAGAGCTGTGGATTCTCTAAACTATTACAGAGATAGGGGCGGTTGGGAGACTGGATGAAGGTAGTCATACTCAGAGTTGTACACACTGGGTGAGGTTACTGAGTTAGCAAGGATTCTATGGACTGGTTGAGGTTATAGACAGAGGCAGTTGTGGGAAAGAAAATTGTTACAACTATTAAGAGGACTGTTTATGCACATGGATGGTTTTCGTGGCTGCAGGGTGTTCGAGAGCAAGGAATATTAATACTTACTGGAGGTGGTCAGAGGTAAGGAACAATGCAGTGATGGGAGTAAGTCACAGAAACATCGAAGATTGTCGAGAGATGGCAACGCTACAGATCTCGGGAGGTTCAAGTGGCTTCAGAACGTTACACAAAGGGAGGGTTGGCAGTAAAGATTTTAGGAACTGAAGGACTCTGTGCAGACAGGGAAGTGAAATAGATGGTGGAAGGTTAGAGGTAATGAGGTGCTGTAGGACAGGATGGAGAAGTGTTGTCGGGACTGGAGAAGGTTGCAGTGACATTATGTGCTGGAGAGACTGGAGGAAGGTACACAGATGGGCAAGTCGGTAAGGGCTGGATGTTCCAGACAGGGTGGGCTACAGGTGCTCGACCTGATGACAGGCAGAAGGATTTTTGTAGCGATTTGGCAATGGTGGTCCTACACTTGGTTTCAAAGTCATTTTAGAAAAAGGATAGTGAAGAAGCCAAATTTCGAGAATCGTCTGAATATCCCTGTCAGTGGGCAATTTCAAAATCACGAGGCAGGGTCTGGCAAACACAAACTGGGAGGAACTATTTGCAGTTGGGTTCACATTCGGAAAGGGGAAATACGTAAAAGTTATACAATGAGAATTCAGGGCCAGTGTGCTCCCAATGAATAAATGACAAAGGCAGTAACTCCAGGGAATACTGATCAAGTGATATTGTGAGCTGGATCAAGGAAGTACATTGCGATGAAAACAGAAGAACTCCTACAGACGTACAGAGAGTGCAAGAGAATCGTTGAAAATGAGGGGCAAAGATTTGGCATGAAATATCCTTGATAGATACTATGAAGTAAAGGTCACAAGGTATTTTATCATTATAATTAGATGAAGAGGATTCCCAGCTAAAGAGTAAGGCCTGTTCGAAACCAAAGGGACAATCTGTGCATGGAGCCAATGGAAGTAGGTGAGAAAGTGGAATACTTCACATCTGTATTCACACAGGAGAAGGACATTGTAGCTGGGGATTTTAGTTGGGACGGTGAGGTCCTAGAACATGTGAAGATCAATACAGAGGAGGTATTAAATGTTTTCATTGGCATAATGGTGGAGAAATGCACAGTTCCCAATGAAATATATCGCAGCCTGCTATGGGAGGTAAGCGAGAAGATTGCTGGGGCCCTAATGGATATATTTAATACTTTGCTGGCCACAGGTGAAGTGCTGAACGACAGGAGGATAGCGAATGTGGATTTTTTTTCTATGAGGGCAGCAGGAAAAGGCCAGGTAATTACAGAGCAGAGAGTCTGACAGCAGGAGGAAGGAAATTATTCGGAACAATCGTGAGGATGGATCAAACTTGCACAGACAAGGATCAAGCCAGCTAGGTGATCACGGATTTGGTAAAGGAAGATACTGTCAGAGGAATTCAGTAGAAATTTTTGAAATGGTGTATAAAAATATTGATGAGGACAGGGCAAATGATATGGTTTACATGGACTTGAATAAGGCCTTTGACAAGGTCCCTCGTGGAAGGCTGGTCCAAAAGGAATGAGCCATTGCGTTTCAAGGCAAGTTGGCAAATTGGATACAAAATTAGTGGATAGACTTCTTCGTGTTTGAAATTCTTTCACCAGTTCGTGTACCACAGGGATCTGTGCAGGAACCATTGCTGGTCATTATGTACATTAATGATTAGGGTGTGAAAGCGGGTGTCATTATTAGGATTGCAGATGACATGAAATGTGAGAGTGTTGTCGACAGCGAGGGGGGTGGTCTCAGGCTACAGTCTGTTGTCAACAGATGATAATCTGAGCAGAGTTTAGTTCTGATCAATGTTAGGTAATAACTTGTGGAAGGTATGATAAGTGAAGAATAGACATATTGAAAGATTGGTCCTTGTGGAGTACTGAGGAACACAGGGACATTCATGGACAACTCAATAGATCCCTGAAGGTGCCAGCACAGGTTGACAGGGTGAGGAAGGCACCTGAACTGGGAGCAGGAGAGGAACGCATATCCCGGTGTGGCGAATTGTTAGAGACTGCTTGAGAGGATATAAACAAGTCTGACAGGGAGTTGCGTCTTAAATAGTTGTAACGCCAGAAAGATTGAGGTTGGTACAGAAGTTAAAGAGAGCAATTTCAACAGACAAAGCAGGCAAGAACATAGCAGGGAATGGGTGAAAACTGGTTATTAAACTGCAATCATTTCAATGCAAGGTTCCTGACAACAAAGGAAAATGAACTCAGGGCATGGATTGGAAGATGGAACTGGGAGATTATAGTTATTACGGAAACACAGCTGTGGGAGGGTCAGGACTGGCAGGTCATTGTTTCAAGTTGGAAATGCTGCAGGAAGCATCGAAGGTCAGACAAGAGAGGACACGTGTTGATGTGTTTTGATTGCATGAATCATCACAGCAGTACTTAGAGAGGATATTCCTGTGGGATCACCCAGTGAAGCAATGTTAGTGGAACTGAGAAAACAGAATGGGTCATAACTTTGATACGATTGTCCTACTGAACCCGAATAATCCGTCGCAGACAGAGAAACAACTATGTTGGGAGATCTCACATATCAATCAAAATAGTAAGTTTGTTACAGTTGAGGTTTTTCAACGTTCTAAACTTAGCCTGGGGCTGCCAGTGTTCAGCGTTTGCAAGAGAGCAATTCGGCAAATGCGTTTCAGAAAACTCACAATCAATATGTGAATGGCCTGCAAAGAGAAATGGGCAAAACCTGACCTCCATTTGGCAAACAAGGTTGGGAAAGGGATTGAGGTCTTAGTGGGAAAGCATTTTGTCAAAGTGACTACAGTTCTATTCAATTGAAATTGGCTATGGAAAATGACAGGCCTGGTCTACAAGTTCAAGTTATAAAATAGGGCTAGCCCAATCTTGATCGTATTATCCAGGAGCATTTAAAAGGTGATTGTGGAGTCTATTTACAGGGAAAAGGAAGTCTGGCAAGTGCGAATATAGTGATATAAATTGAGAGTTCAGCTCAATGCTGACAGCATTCGGAAACACTGGCTGCCTATTAGAGACTGGTCAAGGAAAAGGGGGCACATGTCTGGTACAGCCAAATGGATCAAGGGAATCCCTGAGGATCACAGGGGCTGTAGGAATGCACTTTGGGTGGAAATCAGGAATGCAGAAAGTGTACATGAAATAGCCTCAGCAGAGAAGGATAAGGAGAATCCTTATGTGCAAACATATTAAGAGTGAACAAGTAACTCGACACAAAATGGGGGCCCTTAAAGGTCAATGAGGCCATCGATGAGTGGAACTGCAGGATAGGGCTAAGATTAAAACATATTTTTCACTCCTTACTGGGAACAACTCAGGGAACAAGGGTAATATGTCAAACCACAATTGGACATCTCTGCAATTCCAGCTTCCCTGCTATAGGAAGGAGTTCGTGAAACTCGAAAGGGCTCAGAAAAGTTTGACAAAAAGTTTCCAGGGTTGTTGCTGAATAAGCTCGGACTATTTTCCCTGGATAATCTGAGACTCAGGCGTAACCACACAGAGGTTTATATAAACATGAGGGGCATGGATAGGGTTAATATTCAATGTCTTTTCGAAGGGGTTGAGGAGTCCATAACTGGAGGCCATAGGTTTAATGTTAAAGGGAAAAGGTTTTAAAAGCTCCAAAGGGACAGCTTTTTCATGCACACGGTGATGTGTGTATGGAATGAGCTGAGAGAGAAAGTCACAGAGACTGATACTATGACAACATTTAAAAGGTATCAGAATGGGACTATGAATAATCAGTGTTTAGAGGTGCATGGGCCAAATGGGATGGGTTTATTTAGATCTTCTGGTCAGCATGGATGAATTGGACCGAGTGGTCTGTTTCCATGTCGTCTATCTCTGACTTGAAAAGAGTGCATTTTATAGAAGAGGTGGTTCTGGAGGTTTTAAACCATAAAGATATGGAAAGCACAAGGACCTCATTAAGTGTACCACAGGAAATTGCGGGATGTGAGGCAGAGATTGTGGAGCCTCGAGCAACCGTACTTGTAACATTGACGGCCATATGTGATGTGCTGGAAGTCTGGAGGGTGGAATAGTGGACAGTGAAGGAGTTTTGCTAAGATCAAAATGGATCTTGATGATATCATTGAATCGGCTGAAAAACCGTAGATAGAATTCAATCTGAATAAATGTGTGGTGATGCATTTGGTAACACAAACAAGAGCAGTGCTTAAACAATTAATGTTATGGCCTTGATTAGTGTTTTCGAGCATAAGGGCCTCCAGGTTCAGGTACATAATTCTTGAAGTTTGCATCACAGGATGGATAAGACAGTGTTTGGCATGTTTGACTATTACTCAGTCCATTGAGTGTAGGATTTGAGACGTCATGTAGAGATTGTACAAACATTTGTGAGGCCTCTACTACAATACTCTGTCCAGTTCGGGTCGCCCAGTTATCGGAAAAATATTATTTAGCTGCGGGGGTTCAGAAGAGATTAAGCAGGATGTTGTTGGGAGTGGAAAGCTTGAGTTCTGAAAAATGGCTGGATAGGCTGAGTCTTTTTTCACTGAAGCCTGGAGATTGAGAAATGTCATATAGAAGTTTACGACAAAAAATACGGTTATATATGGAGTTAATGTCAGTTGCCTTTTCCCCAGGTTGGGGAGAGTCTCAAGAGGAAGGGCCACATTCTCAAACTTAGAGGAGAGAGATCTTCAAAATGAAGACATGAGGGACAAATTGTTATGCAGAGGGTGGTTTGAGTGTGGAATAAACATCCTGAGGAAAGGGATGGATGTCAGTACAATTACAATGTTTAAAAGACATCTTGATAAGTACGGGAATAGGGAGGGGTTAGAGGGACATAGGCCAGCAACAGGCAGCTGGGAAGAGTTTTGTTTGAGGTTACGGTTTGTACCAACAGAAGTGTCAGTTTCCATGCTGTACAACTATGCAAGAATATAGTTTTTTTTGCATTATTTAAGAAAGGCTGCGAGGGAAAGTCAGGGAACTAAAGACCAATTAGCCCAATTTCAATGCCGGGTAAATTGTGTATGTGATTCTGCCAGACAGGAATTACATTCATTTGGAATGGCAAGGATTGATGAAAGATAATCAGCACGGCTTTGTGTGTACAAAGTCCGGTCTAACTAACTTGATTGCTTTTGTTGATGTGGTGACCATACATTTTCTACATGAATGTCAGCAGGGCCTTTGACGGGATTTAGCATGATATACTGACTCATAAAGTTAGATCACATGTGATCAGGGAGAGCTCACCAACTGGATACAAAATGATTAACTTGACAGTAGGAGGGAGAGGCTTGTTGTTCAGAATGGAAGCCTGTCACCAGAGCTGTGCCATCAGCTTTGGGGCTGGGTCCACTGATATGCATCATCTACATGAACGATGTGATTGTGAATATAGGAGTCATTGTTAGTAAGTTTATTGGTGATCAAATTAATGGTGCATTGGGCAGTGAATACAGTTATCAAAGGGGCTCCTGACCAACTGGGACAGTGGACCAAGGAATGGAAGATGGAGTTGAATTATGTCATTGGGTTTTGTTCAGACAAACCAGAGCGGACTAACACAGTTAATGGTAGGATCCTGGGCAGTTTTGCCGAACAGACAGACCAAGGGGTGCAGTTACATTGTTCCTTGGAAGTGGCATCACAGTTGGACAGGGTGGTCAAAGCGTCAATTGGCACACTTTCCTTCATTGTCCAGAGCTTTGATATGAATTGGAAATATTTGTATCATTGTCCTAATTATTTCACTTGAGCAGAGGATGCTGCAGGGGGACCTCATCAACTTTTATAAAACCATGCGGGGCCTAAGAAAGGTGAAGTGAGGGAGCAACGATTTAAGGAGGGAGCTGAAGGGCATCATTATCCACAGAGGACAGTGCAGAGACGGAATGAATTGCCAGGGGCAAATGGGGAAACAAGAACAAGAAAAACATGGAAAAGACATTTGGCCAGGTACATGGAGAGGAGAAGGTTTGAAAGGATATGGGTCAATCACAGTCAAAAGCGACTCAATCTATTTGGGGAACGTGGTCAGCATGAACTAGTCGGACCGAAGGTTCTGTTTCCGTGCTGCATAACATTGTCTCCAGTTGAAGAAGAAGAGACAACTGAGGTAAGGCATGTTGTAGACATTGAAGCAAGTTAAAGCGATAGGGATATTAATATGGAATGCAGCACGTTTCAAATATGTGGAGGGACGATAGGGAAGGGAGGAGGTTACAGGGACAGGAACTGTTATAGCAATTATACATTTTTGAAGACACTGGTCCATTAGACGTGCCATAGATACAGTGTTGCAGAGAGAACACGGAAAAGAAAGATCCCAGGCAGCATTCCCACCATCTCAGGGAGGCCTGCTTTCCTATCTATTGTACTGATGCTCACTAAGACAGCACAGGCCTGGATTGATAACTGAGAACTCCTGATGCTGTCTCAGGACAACGTAAGCTAAAATATAGACGGTGATTATTACTTGGTTGTGTCTGTACTGTGCCCGCCGTCCAACAGTATCTGGGTCATGTCTTGTTAGTCAATGTTTAGAGCTCTCTCATTGCTCTCTGCTCTGTGCACTGTGAGTGATCTTACCTCACTGTAGGATTTATTGAAGGCCCCAGATCTCCCTGCCTTTTGTCTCTCTGGCTGACCGACCACCTTCAATGTGGTGATGAATGAGACACCCAACAGATGGGAAGGTTATTGAGTCAGGACCTTCCTGAGTACCTGCAGGAGACAGAGAAACAGACAGAATGGGAAATTAGACTGATGCAGTGAGGGCGACACATGGAGAACGGCAATGAGTCCCACAGAAATCTGGAGAATCCTAGTCTCCACGCTTGGCCTGTGCTGCTGCGTTTCTCAGCAGTGGAGAATTCTGTTATCTCTGGATTTGAAGTAGCTGCAAGAGTGAGAGACATGGACAGACGCAGCAATAAGACCCACACAGTGAGGGATACCACATGGAGAGAGACTGAGTGATATCACCAGAGTGCAGGCTGATTCCAGGATCAAACATTGGGTGTAGGAAGAACAGGTTTAGCCTCATGATGCATGGTATCAGTGCTCAGGGATGAGCAAGAGTGAGCAGGCGAAGTGATGGCTTAGTGTTACTCTTACTAGAGCATGTATCCCAAACCTCAGCTAATGTTCAGGGGAAGCAGGTTTGAATCCCACTTTCAGAAATGGTGGAATTTGAAATCAATATTTTTTTTTAAAAAATGGTAATTAACAATCCATAAATACATATGAAACCATTGCTGATGTACAAAAAACCAAAACACTTGTCATTTCGAGAAGGACATCTGACCATCCTCACGTGGTCTGCACGACATACACACAGCAAAGTGTTTGCCTCTAAACTACCCTCTGAAATGGCCAAGCCAGTTACTCAGCTCAAGGGTAGCTAGGGCTGGGTAAGAAAGATTGGTCAGCCAGAGACATCTACATCCCATACATGATTTTAAAATAAGAATCCATTAGGATGGTTCCACTGTCACCACGCTGGGACCAGTGTCCTGGCCAATCATGTCGGTAGGTTTATGGATAGGGATTAAACAGAGAGAGGATGCACGGACAGGGTTCAGGTGAAAGGTGTTTTCCAAATCCAAAGAGAAAAGGTGAGGCATTGAAGCAGCATGAGGATGTGGCTGAAGAAAATCACAAAGGAACAGGAAGGGACAGAATTTAACTAAAGTGGCACAACAGTGAATTGGTTTGTGACAGTAACTTATGGGAAAAAGTGTCTTTTTTTCCGAATGGACTCAGTCTCATCAATACCGTAGATGGATTTTTGACACAGAGACAAAAGAGATTTAGACACGAGAGGCACGTGGTTGCAGGATGAACAAAATATTCAATGGTTCACAAACTTTTGCAAACTCGGGAAAAAATGTGCGACGCTAACAATAATGGATAACAAAGGCATTACAGAGAAAACACTTGGCCTCAGATCATGAAGTAGAGTCAGTCTGAATGTAAATTCTGGCTACGACTTGCCAAGGACACAAGCAGCAGAACATTTTTATACAACCGAAGAGCATTTCGTTGTTCATAATTGCATTAAACAGGAACTCATTGAATTTTTTTAAAATCAAAACATTGTGATAATTTTGGAAAATTCAATACTTGCATAATCTCTGTCAATCACACTGACGAAAGTGATATGAGAAGGGGAGTTTGGACGTTTTTTTTCAGTGTTTCTTTGAATAACACATTGTGCAACTGGCTAGGGATGTAACTATCTCAGATCGACCGTTGTGTGATGTCCTTAGTGAATGACTAATGTCACTTCGAGAGATCCTCTTGGAAACTTCGATAAAGTGTAGTTTAAAGAAATACAATGTTTTAGAGTTATGCACAAAAAGGACATGCTACAACTGGAAACAAAACCTCGCCAATGACATGAGTTTGAGTGTAGAACTGACGAAGGTTAACAGACTAAACAGACTGAATCATGTATCTGTCAATGAATAGTGGAAATCATTTTCAGGAACAGTGTAAAATACTCAACAAAAGGACATTCCACTGAAACAGACAAACCTTAGCAAGAAATTCCTCTCCGTCCCTTACTCAGGACAAAATGGACAATATTAGATTATGAGGCTGAGAAGAGCACCAAAAAGTAATTAAAATCCTGAAGTGAGAGAGTATTTTAGGAGTAAGTGTTAAAGGGACTGCAAAGAGTGAGCGAGCAGGAGGAGGACAGTTGGAGGGAAATTCATTGTCAGGTTTTAATGTCACCATTGGAATAGGGAGAGGTGAAGGTGCTGGAGTGGGCGAGAGTGTTACAGAGTGCTATGGCCTGAAAGATGTTTGCAAAGCCAGTACGGATTGCTGCAGCTAGAGGGGTTTGCAGTGGTAGGGAGGGAAGGTATGTACTTGCATTTATTCATTCATGGAATGTAGATGTCACTGATTGGGCCAGCAATCTTTGCCTCACCACTAATTATCCAGAGGGCAGCTCAGAGTCAGCCATATTGCTGTGGATCTGGAGTCACATATTGGCCAGACCAGGTGAGAATGTCGGATGTTCTACATTAAAAAGAGGTCAGTGAACCAGATGAGACCTTCCTACTAATCAACAACGCTTTCATGGTGGCCTCACTAATATCTTGTACAGATACAACATGACGTCCCAACTCCTACTCTCAATGCTCTGACCAATGAAGGTAACCATCTCAAACGCCTGCTTCACCAGCCTGTCTACCTGTGACACCACTTTCAAAAAACTGTGTGCCTGGGTCTCTGATTGACAACACTACCCAAGGCCCGAACATTAACTGAACAAGTTCCACCCTAGTTTGTTTCATCAAAATGGAACAAATCACATTTACCTAATTAAACTCCATCTGCTATTCTTCAGCCCACAATCCCAGCGGTCCTGTTCATCCTGTTGTATCACAGATAACCTTCTTCACTGTGCCACCAATTTCAGTGTCACCCAAAAAAACCTTACTTACCAGGAATCAATACGCCTATCCAAACCATGTATCCAAATGAATAAAAAAACTCTGCAACCATGACACTGCAAATCACATGCTTCCAGTCAGAAAAAAACAATGTTTCCCACCACCTTCTGTCTCCTACCATCAAGCCAATTTTGTATCCAGTTTACTACCTCCTCCTGAATGCCATATCCTTATACAATGATCTAAGCTTATTACCCAGTTTACCATTCGGAACGTCGAACACAGAAGAGTACAGCACATGACCCTTCGGCCATGATGTCATGTCGACCTTTAATCTGACTGCAAAATCAAACTAACCTGCAAACTGTTAATACCATCCATGTGCCTATCCAAGAGTCTATTAAATGTCCCAAATGTATATAACTTTCGATTTTACCACCACCACTGACAGTGCATTCCACCCATCCAACTCCCTCTGTATAGAGAACCTGCGTCTGAAATATCCCTAACCTCAATTCACCTTAAAATTCTACCCCCTTGTGATAGCCATTTCTGCCATGGGGAAAAATAATATCTCACTGTTGAAACTCTTTCTACCTCTCATCGTCTTGTTTTCCTCTACCAGGACCCCCTCATCCTTCTTCACTACAATGAGAAAAGCCTTCGTTCGCTCAACCTTTCTTCATAAGACATGCACTCCCGTCCAGGCAGCATTCTGGTAAATATCCTCTTTACCATCTGTAAAGTTTCCACATCCTTCCTGTTATGATGAGACCAGCACTGAACACAATATTCCACGTGGGGACGAATCAGGGCTACACAGAGGTGTAGCATAACCTCACGGCTTTAAAACTGAGCTAATCAAAGCCAACACAACATATTCCTTCTTAACAATCCTATCAACTTGTGTGGCAACTTTGGTGGGATCTCTGGACGTCTACCTCAAGGTCTATCTGTTCCTCCACACTGCCAAATGTCCTGCCTTTATCCCTGTATTCTGCATTCGTTTTCGACCTTCCAAAATAAATCACTTCACATTTTTTTGAGATTGAACTGCATCTGCCACTTCTCAGCCCAGCTCTGTGTCCTGTCAATGTCCCGTTGCCGCCTACAACACCCCTCCACACTATACACCACTCGACCAACCTTCATGACATTGGAAAACTTACTAACCCACTCTTCCACACCCACTTCCAAGTCATTTTCTTTCAAAAATCACAAAAAGCAGAGGTCCTGGAACTGATCCCTGCCCAACACCACTGGTTACTGACCTGCGTGCTGAATGCTTTCCATCTGTCATCACCCTCTGTCTTCTGTGAGCCAAGAACTCAGTGTCCAGACTTGCCAGTTTCCCTGTAACCCATGCTTCCGTACTTTCTGAATGAGCCATAAACGTGTTTTGTCACATTCTCAAAGGATTCAATAAGATTTGTAAGGCATGACCTGCCCCTTACACAACCATGCTGACTATCTCTAATCAAACTATGGTTTTCCAAGGAATTATAAATCCTGTCTCTCAGAGTCATCTCCAATAATCTGCACACCACAGACATCAGACTAAATGGTCTGTAATTCCCAGGATTAATCCTATTCCCTTTCTCTAACAAGGTAATAACATTTGCAATCCTCCAATCTTCTGATACGACACCAGTGGATAGTGAGTGTAATGGTCCTCACCAAAAGCGCAAAAATCTCTTCCCTCGCTTCCTGTAGTAACTTTGGAAACATCCCTTCTGGCCCAGGGGATTTACCTATCTTGATGTTTTACATAATTCTTAGCAAACACGCCTTCTTAACATCAACCTGTTGACATACATTAGTTCTTTTCACGCTGTTCTCACAAACGACAAGGTCCCTCACAGTAGTGAATACCGAGGTATAGTATTCATTAAGGGCCTCCCCTATCTCCTCTGCCTCCAGACACAAGTTCCCTCCACTATCCCTGGCCGGCCCTACACTCACTCTGGTTATCCTCTTGTTCCTCATATAAGTGGAGAATGCCTTAGTATTTTCCTTAATCTTTCCTTAATGCTTTGTCATGTCGCCTTGTAGCTGTCCTAAATCAACTTTTAGTTCCTTTCTGGCTACCTTCAAATAATCCCTACAGTGTGGAAACAAACCATTTGGTCCAACAATTCTATACGCTTAGTCTGAAGCGTATCCCACTCAGAACCATCCCCCACCCCATTACTCCCCATTTGCCCTGACTAATGCACCAAATGTACACATTCGTGAACACCGTGGGTAATTTAGCATGGCTGAGTCACCCAACCTGAACATCTTTGGACTGTGGGTGGAAACCAGAGCATCTGGAGGATATCCACACAGACATGGGAAGAATGTGCAACTCCAGACAGACAGTCACCTGAGCCACCATGTTAGTACATGTAACTCTACAAAGCCCTGTCTATCCTTGCTTCCTCAACCTTAAATAAGCTTCATTTTTCCTCTTGATTAGATGGTCTACATCCCTTCGAAATTTGTTAAATGTTTCACTATAGATCATTTGGACATTGTTCACTGCTCTGCCTTCATCTATTTTTGGCCATCTCCTCCAAGAGTCAATCCGATTTGTTAAACACGGTTTTCCACTCACAAAGCCATGCTGACCATCACGACTCAGCCCTTGCCTTCTAAATATGCGTCGCTCCGTTCTCTCAGAATCTCCTCCAACAACTTCCCCATCACTGGGCTCACTTGGCTGTAATTTCCTGGCTTTTCCCCTGCAAACTGAAGTGATGGAATAGCATTAGCCGCCCTCCAGTCTTCTGGCACCTCATTGCGTCTGTTCATAATACAAATATCTCTGTTAGGGACACTGCAATCGCTTTGCTCGCTTCCCACAAAAAAATCAGGTTTGACAAAAGTAGCAACTGAGGATGGATCTACTTTTATTTGTTTTAAGATTCCAGCACTTTCTATTCTCTGTTGAGGATTCTATCCAAGGCATCACTGTTTATTTCCCAAAGTTCCCGAGCTTCCATGTCTTTCTCCACAAGATTTTTTTTGGCTAATATCACACCCATCTCCTCTGTTTCGACACATAGACGACCGTATTTACAATTAAGAGGCACTTTCCTCGAACAAGTTACTCCTCAGCCCTTACTGAAACTTAGGTAAAGGCTTCTGAAAATTCAAATAAAACGTATCCCCCATAACAACACGCCCCACCTACACCCTTATCTATTCTGCCATTTGTATTTACACGAACAAATAAAGTCCAACTGGTTCAAAAACACATTTTATTTTACAAAATATGTTTCTAAGTGTCAAATTATTGTTTATTCACATACCCTTTCTAACGTACATCAGCATACTGTCAGGCTAACACTCTTTGATTTCAGACTGACAGTAGAAGGGATTGAGGGAGTTCTTGTTTGTCAATCTGAAAAATGTAGCTCCCAGGGTCAGCAGGTATTAGACAAGGAAAATCCAATGCTGCCACTTATTACAAAGGGAATGGAGTCAAAAAATAGGTAGGTCTTGCAAAAACTATACAAGATACGAGTCAGACCACACCTACAATATTACGAACAGCATGAGTGCCAGAAGGAAAGATATTCTTGCAACTATGGCAGGCCACAGAAGGGTCACTCGGCTAATCCTGGGAATGGATGAATTTTCAAATGGGAAGAGGTGAAGGACATTGATGTTGAAACCATTGATATTTAGAACAAAATGGAAAGAAATGGAATGTAACTTCCAAGATGCTGAAAGGCGTTGAAAATATAGATGCTGGGAAGTTAGACAATAGAACAGTACAGCTCAGCAATAGAACCTTCGGCCCACCATGGCTGTGCTTGTCCATGATGTTGTTCACCTGCCTGCACATGATCCATATCCCTCAATTCTCTGCATGTGTAAATGCCACTTCAAAACTTCACGCACATTTCTTCTTAGAGGACCTCCCAAACTACTACATCTTGTGGTCTTAACTCAAACACCATGTCTACATCATAACATTGTGGGTCACTGCTCACAATACTCCTTCATAATGAGATTATGATATATTTATAATCACACTGCATTTAATCTACAATAGACAATTTTGTTGATGGCTCCATTATATGATGTTATAGAAAACCATCTCACATGTAAACAAGGATTCTATCCGTTACAGCCCTGACACCCATTAGTTATCCAGTCGGGATGGAGACCACTGTCACACACAGTTACTGTACTGCCCTTGCTACAAATATATTCAGTGTCCTGACAGTAACCATATTGACATTACCATCACTGCCTGCTGCCGACAAAAGAATTCCTGCTTAGGGATGCTGCTGCTTGCTTGTTCTCAGCTCCAACCAAATAGATTCCAACTTTTGACCTTCAGATCCACATGACTGTCTCATTAGTGCATTAATCTCTTCCTTTCTTCACAACTTTCTGGCTTTTTGCCTAGTCTGCCGAGATCCCAACAACCCTTCAATATTCCCTTCCCAGCGATGGTCATTCTGCAGCTACATCTCCGGAATGACAGTTCCATCATATGCGTCCACTATCATTCTATCTGCCTTTTGGCTCATGCAGGGAGTCAATCCTCAGTAGTGGGGGCTTGAACAGATGGGAAGAGTTTAAAGAGATAATTAGGCTTACAGGGGCTCGAGGAAGTTAGAGTTAAACAGAGTCACATCTGGCCAAGAATGTCAGTGGGACAAAGATGTTTGGGGATTGGAGGAATTTACAGAGATAGAGGGAGTTGGATTATATTCTGGAGATAGGAATAGGGATTGATGTAGGGAGAGGCAGGCAGGCTGATAGATAGAGAGAGGGGGTGTTTTAGGGAAAAGAGAATCGTGTATACTAACAGAGATATGGAAGGATATAGTCACTGAAGATGTTTACAGATACAAGAAGGCCTCTAGGTCTGGAGGCTGCACAGATAGGAAGACCATGGAGAAGGCCGGGTTGATCGGTTGGTGACATTTACACAGATGGGGAGGGTTGCACAAACTGAAAGAGGTTCCTGTGGTCGAGAGGGTGGGGTGAGGGGAAAGAGGGTGAAATTTAATTCAATTAACATCCAATAATTGGAGAAGGATAAGGAGATTACAGATGGATGTAGAGACTGGATGAGTTGGCACTGAAAGTGAGTCTTATAGGACCTGGAGAGTCACAAAGTATGCAGTTGGTGCTAAGAACAGAAATTCGTCAGGGTCTTAAAGTGATTACACAACAAGAGAAGATTAAAGGGGCTCCATAGTTTGGGGATGTTGACAGGACTGGAAGAAGTTATACTGAGGAGGACAACTTTATGAACTGTAGATGTTTATGGAGATAATGGACAGTTTGGAGCAGTTTACAGAGGCATGAAAGTATTTAGGACATTATTAAGATACACAGGCTTTAATCAATACAAGCAGTTAATGGGACTGCAGGACTGAAGAGAAGTACACACAGTATTAGTGGCTGCAGATGTTAACGGATTAGAGAGAGAATTGCAGGTTAGAGCGAGTGTGGCTTCAGATTCTGACAGACATTGTAGGAACTGGAGTAGCCTTGGCAAATGGGGCGTTTGAATTTATATAAGGTGCTGAAGGGGCTGGAAGTGGGAAAATATGTAGGAAGGGTTGTGGAGGCAGTTGATGATTGGAATTAGGGAGGGCTGCAGAGACTGTAGGGTATCAGACAGGTGGAGGTTTCTAAGAGGAGGGGAAAGTAACAGAAATAGAGAAAGTGTAGTGTCTGAAGAGGGTTCAGCAATGAGGAGGTTGAAATATGCAGGACAATGTTACAAATACAGGGACAGTTGGCGGGATGGGAGGATCATAAAACGGCAGGGAGAGCTTTCAATCCTGTTGGACAGTATTTTGCAGAGACAGTGAGAGTTTCACAACTAAAAGTAGTTAGAGAGATCAGGAGAGTTGGAGGATATTGGATCAGCTTTGAATGGAAGGCTTTTTCCAGAGCTAAGAAGAACTGTGGAGGCTGGAACAGGTGACAGAGGTAGGGAGGGTTTTAAGGATGAGGAAGACTTTCAGAAAAAAATGGAGGGCTGTAGGGATGGGGCATGGTGAGAGTCACAGACAGAATTAGGGCAGCACATGAAGGTAATGAAAATGAATATTGTAGTCATAAGGGGAGGATGTTAACGGAACAAAGATTTGTAGTGACTGAAGAAGATTGCATGCACAGGGAGGGGAGTAGGGACCAGCAGAGTTGACAGAGGTTGAGTCTGTTTCAGAGAGGAAGTGTTTATCATCATCATCAGTATTGTAGAAACTAAATTCCATGATAGCGACAGTAGAGCTGGATGGTATCTACAGGAGGATGTTAACGTTTGCAGGAGGTTCCTAAGGTCAGGAGGTCCTTGGGGGATTACACAGATAGTGAGATTCTCAGGTAGGAGCCTGACATAGTGACAGAGACAGGGAAGTATTTCAGGTCTGGAAGGGATTACACAGATCGGGACAGTTCAATGGACTGAAGAATCTTTCACAGATAAGGAAGGCTTGGAGGAACTGGAGACATTTACTCAGATTGGGCCCGATGGAGAGGTGAAAGACAAATACATTGACGTGGAAGGGTGGTATTGATAGGAGGAGCTTATAGGGATAGACGGGACTGTCGGGGTGTACAGGGATGAAAGAATTTAGTATCTACGGAGAAGATTCGGGGTTAGGGTGTGGGGATTGGAGAACCTGACAGAGACAGAGAGCATTGTGTGGACCAGAGGAGATTCCAAACAGAGGAAGTACTATTGGGACTGGAGGATATTACAGAGATCACTCATACACCATGGGCCAGGATTGATGCCTGGGAATCCCTGTGCTGTCTCATTGAGGACCAGTGCAGCAGAAGTGAGAGCAGGACCCTCACAAGATGGTGGCAATGAAGCCCAGAACATTACTGTTCCTTGACCAGCACGATATCTGTGTCCTGTCTTCCGGGTCTAAAGATAGAGGCCACTAACTCCTCCCTGTGCTGTTTACCGTGAGTGATCCCAGTGGTTGCAGGATTTACGAAAGACTTTAGATCTCCCATACTGGCTGCCCAACCGTCTTCAACGTGGTGATGGATGAGACAGGAGTTGGGATTCTGCTGAGTCCTGAGTACCTGCAGGAGACAGAAATAGGCAGAATGGGAAATTAGACTGATTCAGTGAGGATTATTCACGTAGAATAGCACTGAGTCCAACAGAGATCTGGAGAGTCCCAGTCTCCGTCCGAGGCTTCTGCTGCCTCCTCTCTACGAAGTGAAGAATTACGTTGTCTCTGGATCTTAGACCAGCTGTAAGAGCAAGAGGCATTGACAGAGGCAGCAGTTAGACCCACACAGTGAGGGATACCACATGGAGAGATAATGAGTGATATCACCAGATTGCAGGAAGGTATCAGGATGAAACCATAGTGCCAGAAGAAGTGGTTCTGCTGCAGCGAGCACTCCTACCAGTACTCAGAGAGGAGTCAGCTATTTTACGGGATGGTACAGCGCTTGGACCTGGTCAATCATATGTCCAGGATTATGTAGAGTGCTTTAAACAGACAAATAAAAGGAGGGACAGGGCTCAACTGAAAGGAAATTACCAATTCCAAAGAGAATATTGAAACATTGGGATGTGGCTGAGGAGAAACAGAAAGAAACAGGAAGAGACTGAGTTTAACTAAAATTGTACATCAACAGATAGGTTTGTAACAGGAAATTGAGATTTACAAAGTAAATTAATGCTTCTTAATTTGAATTCATTTGCAATGAGGAATTTGCTCGTGTGACTTGTGATTTCTATCTAATCACCATCACGGAGACATGGTCACAGGGTGAACGAAAAGGTGACGTATTAATATTCACAGCTACACAACATTGTGGAAGGTCAGGTGGTATAGGAAGCAGGATGGGGAACTCACCATTAGAGATAACAATGGGATGGCTAAGAGAATATGTGGCTTCAGATTATCAATCAGTCGGAGACCAAATTCTGGGTAATAAGAATCAGAACACAGAAGTGGAAGAACATTGTTCAGGCCCCTTATAAGCATTGCAGGTTTAGACACTCCAGTAACAGGGAATTGTTGGAATTTGCAACAAATGCACTGGGATAATAGTGAATGAATTCAATCTTTGTATCTCACCATCACATTGGTAATAGGTCACAGACGAGGCTGACTCTCTCCCACTCTCAGGGGAGATCTATAGGTGGGTGTATAGACGGATGTGGCCTTCCACAGACTCTGTTACACACTTGGGGTAGAAGGTGGCCGTGGGAAGAGGGTGGGTGGGGCGTTGGTATGACAGCGATCTCCTTGTGATTTTTTCTTCTGGATTCCCCTTTTTCCCCACAGCAAGACTCCAGGTTCTCAACCCCTTCCCAATGTTCCTACCCTTCGTTGGACAGTCTTGGCCAATTGATTCACAGGATTTACCAGACTTGATTAAGAGGTGTTCAGAAGACAAAAAAAGAAGCCCTCACAATTCTGAAGAAGCCAATGCTTTAGAAACATGGAAGTATGCTTTAATTTGTGGGCGGCACGGTGGCACAGTGGTTAGCACTGCTGCCTCACAGCGCCTGAAGACCCGGGTTCAATTCCCGACTCAGGCGACTGACTGTGTGGAGTTTGCACGTTCTCCCCGTGTCTGCGTGGGTTTCCTCCGGGTGCTCCGGTTTCCTCCCACAGTCCAAAGATGTGCGGGTCAGGTGAATTGGCCATGCTAAAATTGCCCGTAGTGTTAGGTAAGGGGTAATGTAGGGGTATGGGTGGGTTTCGCTTCGGCGGGTCGGTGTGGACTTGTTGGGCCGAAGGGCCTGTTTCCACACTGTAAGTCTAATCTAAAAAAAAAGGGATCGCTATGAGTTAACTAGCAGGAGGAGGGCATTAAGAACAGGAATCGTTGTCAGGCTTTAATGAGATGATAGGAACAGAGTGAGGTGAAGGTGCTGGAGTGGGGAGAATGTTACAGAGAGGGGCAAGAGCCTGAACGGTGTTACAAAGCCTGTACAAATTGCTGCGCTGGAGGGAATTGCAGCGGTAGGGAGGGGCATATGTACATTTATGTATTAATGCATTCGACAAGGATGTCACTGATTGAGTCAGCATTCTTTGGCGCACTGTTAATTGCCAAGACACAGCTCAGAGTCAGCCATATTGCGGTGTGTCTAGAAACACACGTGAGCCAGACCTGGTAGCAATGTCAAATGTCCTTCCCTAAAGGACATACGTGAACCAGTTAAGTTTTTCCAGGTAATTAGCAATATATTATGGTGGCCTCACTAATGTCATGCACAGATACGAAATGACATCCCAACTCCTATTCTCAATGCTCTGTCCAATGGAGGTAACCATCCCAAACACCTGCTTCACCAGCCTGTCTACCAGTGACACCACATTCAATGAATTGTGTACCTGCATCCCTTGGACACTGATTGACAATACTACCCAGGGCCCGAATATTAACTGTACAAGGCCAGTCCTGGTCTGCTTGACCAGTGTGCAACACTGTGTATTTCTCCACCAGCTATTCCTAAACTCACTGGCCCACTCTCAGATAATCTTCTTCACTGTCCACTTAACCACCAATTTCTGTCTCACTTACCAACTTACTAACTATGATTCCAGTATTATCATCCAAACCGTTCATATAAATGAAGCACAACAGTGACGCAGCACCGAACCTGATGGCATACCACTCGGCGGAGGCCTGCAGTTTGAGCAGCACCCCTCTATGTGCATGCTCTGTCTCTTTGTGTCATTCCTATTTTGTATCCATTTGGTGAGTGCTCCCTCGTTATGCGTGATCTAAACTTATTAACCAGTTTGCCTTGCAGATCTTTGTCAAAGGCCTTTCTAAAGTCCATAAAGACATCATCCACTGCTCTGCCTCGATCTATCACTTTTCTACCTCCACAAACACTCAATCCAGTTTGTGAGACATGATTTCCCGTGCACAAAGACATGGTGACTATTGTTTTCATTTCCAAATGCATGATTATCCTTTCTCTCAGAATCTCCTCCAACAGGTTAGCCACCACAGCCAACAGTCTCACTGGTCTGCAGTGGCTGTTGATGATACAAATTTATCGATGAGGAGTCCTGTAATTTCATCCATAGCTTCTCACAAGGTGCTGTGATACATCTGAACATGTTCCAAGGTTATGTCGACTTTTGTTTTTTTTCTCATTTTAAACCATCCAGCACCTCCTGTTCTCCAACATTAACACTGTTCAAGACATCACTATGTATTTTCCAAGTCCCCGAGGTTCCATGTCTTTCTCCAAAGGAAATCAAAATGCAAAATATTTGTTTTCGACCTCACCCATCAGCAGTGATTCCACACAGAGAACCTCATTGTACTTTCACGGGTTCTATTCTCTCCTTCGCTAGTCTTTAGCCCTCGTTGAAACTTGTCAAAATATATCTGAAAATTCAAATATCCCTCGAACGCTACTAGCCTCCTTATTAACTCTGCCATTTAGCGTCACACCAAAATATAGAATCTAGCAGATTTAAAAACATTCCCCTTTTACAAAACCACGTATCATCCATTTCACAGACCGGGACTGTTGTTCACAGTGGGGGAGGTCCTCCACTCTATCACTCTATCTGCTGTCCCTCTCTGTCTCTTGCCCCTCTCTTTCTTTGGCACCTCTCTCTCTCGCCACCTCTCTCCCTCATTTGCTCTCACTACATCGATCTCGCATTCTGTCTTCCTCTCTCACCCGTCAGTCTCTGCCTCTCTGGGCATTCCCTCTGTCTCTCACCTCCTCTCTCTCTCTTTCGCCCATCTATTGTTGTTCTACTTATCACTCGTCCCGTCTCACCATCTCGCTATCCCTTCTCTCTCGCTCCCTCTCTCTCTCTTGTGGCCTCTCTCTCTCTCTCGCTCTCACTATCACCCCCTCTTTGTCTGTAGCCCTCTTTCTCTATCCTGCCGCCTTATTTATCTCTCTACCAATCATCTCTCCCTCGACCATCTATCTCTGTCGCTCACACTCTCGCTGTCTCTCACTCTCTCACTCCTGCCCCCTCTATCCATTTCTCTGGAACCTCTCTTTCTCGCCACCTCATTCTCACGCTCACTCTCACGCGCTCGCTCTCTCTCTTGCTGGCCCGCTTTGTTCATCTTTTTGTGTCTCTTGCTCTCGTTCTGGCTTTCTCTCGCAGTCGCCCTCACTCACCCTCCCCTCCTCTCACTCGACCTCTTCTTTCTCACCACCCCCCCACTCTGTCTCTCGCCCCCTCCTTCTCTCTCTCGCACCCTCCCTCCCTCTCAATCTCACCCACTCCCTCCCTTTCTCGACCCCCTCCCTCTCAGTCTCGCACCACCATCTCTCGCCCACCTTCCTCTCTCTTGTCCCCTCCCTCTCACTCTCGCCCCCTCTCTCTCTCGACTCCCTTTCTCTCACTCTCTCGCCCCCTCCCTCTCTCTGGCAGCACCTTCTCTCTCGCACCACTCCCTCCATCTCTCGTATGCCTGCCTCTCGATCTCATCCCCTCCCTCTCTCTCTCGCACCCTCCCTCCCTCTCAATCTCACCCACTCCCTCTCTTTCTCGACCCCCTCCCTCTCAGTCTCGCCACCCCTCTCTCGCCTACCTTCCCCTCTCTCTTGTGCACTCCCTCTCACTCTCGCCCCCTCTCTCTCTCGACACCCTTTCTATCTCTCTCTCTCACCCCCTCCCTCTCGCTCTCGTCCCCTCACCCTCTCTCTCGCTCCCCTCCCCTCCCCCTCTCTTGCGCCCTGCCTCTTTCTCTCGACCCCCTTTCTCTCTCTTTCACGCCGCCTCCCCTCTTTCTCTCGCCCCCTCTCTCTCTAGCACCATCTATCTCTCTCTCGCCCCATCCCTCTCTCTCTCTAGCCCCCTCCCTCTTTCCCTCTCTCGGCTCCTCCCTCTCGCTCGCATCCCCCCCTCACTCACTCTCACCCCCTACCTGTCACTCTCCCACTGCTCCCTCTCTCGCTCGCCCCTCCATCTCTCTCTCGCCTGCCCTACTCTCTCTTGCTCCCCTCCCTCTCTCTCTCAAAAGCCTCCCTCTTTCTCTCGCCCACCTCCCCCTCTCTCTCACTCCTGTACCCCTCTCTCTCGCCCCCTATCCCTCGCCCCCTCCCTCTCCCTCTCTTGCCCCCTCCCACTGTCGCTCACCCCTCCCTCTCAATATCTCCCACTCTCACTCTCTCACCTCCACTATCTCTCTCGCCCCCTCCCTCTCTCTCTCGCCCCCTCCCTCTCTCTCTTGCCTCCTCCCTCTCTCTCGCCTCCTCTAATTCTCTCTCGTACTCCTCTCTCTCTCACTCTCATCACCCTCTATCCCTTGCCCCCTCCCTCTCCCTCTGTCGCCCCCTCCCACTGTCGCTCACCCCTCCCTCTCAATCTCTCCCACTCTCTCTGTCTCTGACCTCCACTATCTCACTCACCCCCTCCCGCTCTCTCTCTCGCCACCTCCCTCTCTCTCTCATCCCCTCCCTCTCTCTCGCCCCATCCCTCTGTCTGTCGCCCCCTCCCACTCTCTCGCGCGCTACAGATCTCGCCACCTCCCACTCTCTCTCGCCCCCTCGCTCACTCTCTCGCCCTCTATTTCTCTCTCTCGCCCCCTCCCACTCCTACACGCCACTCCATCTCTTTCTTTCGCACCCTTCTCTCTCTCGCCCTCTTCCCTCGCTCAGTCTCGCACCCTTTTTCTTTCTCGCTCACCCCCTCCCTCTCTCTCTCGTCCCCCTTCCTCTGTCTTGCCACCACCCCCTCTCTCTCATCCCACTCCCTCGCTCTCTCATCCCATTTCCCATTCTCTCTAGCCCCCTCCCTCTCTGTCTCTCGCCACTCTCCTTCTCTGTCTCACGCCCCTCCTTCTCTCTATCTCGCCCCCAACCTCGCTCTCTCGTCGCCCTGCCTCTCTCTCTTGTCCGCCTCCCTCTCTGTCATCCCCCTCCCTCTTTCTCTCGGCCCCTCCCTCTCTCTCTCGCCTGCCCACCTCTCTCTCTCGCCCCTCCCACTCTCTGTCTCGCCCCCTCCCTCTCTCTCGACTCCCTCCCTCTCTCTCCCATCCACTCACTCTCTATCGTACCCTACCTCTCCATCGCACCCCCTCCCTCTTTCTCACCCCCTTGCCCCTCTCTCTCGCACCTCCCACTTTATCCCGTCCCCTCCCTCTCTCTCTCTCGCCCCCATCTATTGCCCTCTACCCTATCTCCATCGCTACCCATCCTCTCTCTCTCACACCCCTCCTTCTCACTCACTCGACACCCACCCTCTGTCCCTCACCCCCATATTCTGCTGCACCCTTCACTCTCTCTCGCGTTCCCCTCCCTCTCTCTCTCGTCCCGACCCTCTCTCTCTCACCCCCTCCCTCTTTCTCTATCTCTCGCCCCCCTCCCCCTCTCTCTCTCTCCACCCCTTCCTCTATCTCGTCCCGTCTCCCTCTCGCACCCCTGCCTCACTCTCTCAGCTCCTCCCACTCTCTCTCGCCCACTCCCTCTCTCTCTCTTGCCCCCTCTCTCTCTCACCACCATCCCTCGCTCTATTCTCGCCCTCTCCCAAACCCTCTCTTGCCCCATCCCACACACTCTCTCGCCTGCTCACTCTCGCTCTCTCGCCATCTCCCTCTCACTCTCGCCCCCCCCCTCACGCCCCTCCATGTTCTCTCTCACACCCCCTCCCTCTATCTCTCGTCGCTGCGCCCTCTCACACTCGCCCCCTGCCCCTCGGTCTCGCCCCCTCACTCTCTATCTCGACACCCTCCCCTCTCTCGCTCATCCCCTCACTCCCTATCACACCGTACCTCTCTCTC
This sequence comes from Hemiscyllium ocellatum, assembly GCF_020745735.1. NCBI lineage: Eukaryota > Metazoa > Chordata > Chondrichthyes > Orectolobiformes > Hemiscylliidae > Hemiscyllium > Hemiscyllium ocellatum. Next base: position 16,927,884 of record NC_083408.1, read on the forward strand.
GCACCCGCTCCATCTTTCCCTCGCCCACCTCCCTTATCTCTCTCCACCCCCTTCTACTCTCTCTTCCTCTCCTCCCTCTCTCCATCGCCATCATCCCTCTGTTTCTCTCGCCCACTCCCTCTCACTCTCTCGATCCCGGCCCACTCTCTCTCGACCCCCCTCTCTCGCCCCGTCACTCTCTCTCTCTTGCCCCGCTCCCTCTCTCTCACACTCCACCCTCTCTCTCTCGCTCCTTTCCTCTCCCTCTCGCACACCTCCCTCCCTCTCTCTCGCCCTCTCCTTCTCTCTCTCTCCCACTCTCTCTCTCTCTCTAGTCCCCTCGCGCTCCATCTCACCCCCTTCCTCTCTCTCTCGTCCCATCTCTATTTCGCGCCCATCTCTCTCTCTCGCCTCCCTCTCTCTCTCTCGCCCCCTTCCTCTTTCTCCCTCTCTTCCTCTCTCTCTCGCCCCTTCCTCTCTCACTCAACCCATCCATCTCACTCTCAAACCCTCACTCTATCTCTCCCACCCCCTCCATCTCTCTCTGTCACCTCCTCCCTTTCTCTCGTCCCCATCCCTCTCTCTCTCGCCCACCCTCCCTGTCTCTCTCTCTCATCCTTCCCCTTCTCTCAGGCCCTCCTGCCACTGTCTCTCTCGCCCCCTCTCGCTCTCTCATCCCCTCCCTCTCTATCTCACCGCTCCCCCATCTCTTGCCCTCCACTTTCTCTCTCTCGCAACCCCTCTCTCTCCTGCCCCTCCATCTCTCTCTCACCCCCTCCCTCTCTCTCTCTCGCCCACCCCCTGTCACTCTCTTGATCCCCGCGCTCTCTTTCTCGACCCCCCTCTCTCGCCGCATCACTCTCTCTCTCTTGCCCCCCTCCCTCTCTCTCACCCTCCACCCTCTCTCTCTCACCCGTTTCCTCTACCTCTCACACCCCTCCTTCTCACTCGCCCTCTCCTTCTCTCTCTCCCCCTCTCTCTCGCCCCCTATCCTCTCTCTCTCGCCCCCTCCCTCTCTCTCTCGCCCCACTCCCTCTCTCTCGCCCCACTCCCTCTCTCTTGGGCCCCTCTTACTCTCGCTGCCCTCTCTCTCACTCCCATCACCCCCTTCATCTCTCTCTCGCTCCCCATTTTCTCTTTCTCCCTCTCCCCCTCCCCTCTCTATCTAGCCTCCTCGTGCTCTCTTTCGCCCCTCATTCTCTGTCTCGCTTGCCCCCACCCACTCTCTCTCAGCCCTCTCTCTCTCGTTCCCTTTCTCTCCTTCACTCGCCCCATCCCACTCTCTGTTTCGACCCCTCGCTTGGTCTCTCGCCCCCTCCCTCACTCTTTCAACACCTCCCTCTCTCTCTCTCGCCCTCTCCCTCCCTCTCTCGCTCGCCCGCTCTCCCTCTCTCTCTCGAAGCCCCTTCTTCTCTCTCTCGCCCCCTCCCTCTCTGTCATCCACCTCCCTCCCCCTCTCGCCCACTCCCTCACTCTCTCGTCGTCCCCTCTCTCGGTCCCCATTCCCTCGTGTGCCCTTCCCGCGCTCTCTCCCGCCCTCCCTTTCTCTCTTGTCCCCTTCCTCTCTCTCTCTCTCGCCCCTACCTCTCTCTGTCGCCCCATCTCTCTCTTTCACCCCACACTTCCACTCTCTCTCTCACCACTCTCTCTCTCATCCTCCTCTCTCTTTCGCCCCCTCCCTCTCTCTCTCGCCCCCACCTCTCTGTCTCGCCCCCATTTCTCTCTCTCAACCCACACTCCCACTCTCTCTCTCTCGCTCCACACTCTCTCTCACCCCATGTGTGTATCTCTCACTCCCCCTCCCTCTCTCTCACCCCTCCGTTTCTCTCGCCCCCCACTCATTACAGATCCCCTCTCATTCTCGCTCCCCTCTCTCTCTGGCCTCCCACCCTCTCTCTCTCTCGCCTCCCTCCCTCTCTCTCTCGAACCCCCTCCCTCTCTCTCGCCCCTCCCTCTCTCTCTCGTACCCGCCGTCTCTCTCTCTCACTCACTCGCTCTCTCACCCCTCTCTCTCGCCCCCTCTCTTGCTACCTATCTTCTCTCTCTCGCCCCTCCGTCTCTCCCTCCCCCTCACTCGCTCTCTCACCTCTCTCTCTCTCTCGCCCCCTCTCTCTCGCATCCCCCTCTCTCGACCCGTTCCTCTCTCTCTTGACTCCATGCACTCTCTCTCTCTCTCGCCACCCTCCCTCTCTCTCTCGCACGGTCCCACTCTCTCTCACCCCGCTCTCTCCCTCACCCCCTACCCACTCTCTCTCGCCCCCTCCCTCTCTCTCCCCCGCCTCTCTCTCCCCGCTTCTCTCTCTCTCGCCCCACCTCTCTCTCTTTTGCCCCTCTTTCTCTCTCACGGCCCTCTCTCTCTCGCCCCGCTCTCTCTTGCCCCTGTATCTCTAACGCCCTCTCTCTCTCTCTTGCCCCTCCCTCTCTCTCGCCACCTCCCTCTCTCTCGTACCCCCGTCTCTCTCTCCCACCTCCCACTTCCTCTTCTCTCGCACTTCCCTCTCTCTCTACCACCTCTATCTCTCGCCCTCGCTCGCCACCTATTCTCTCTCTCTCGCCCCTCCGTCTCTCCCTCCCCCTCACTCTCTCTCTCGCTCCCCTCTCTCTCGCCCTCTCTCTCTATCGCCCCTCCCACTCTCTCGCCCCCTCCCTCCCTCTCTCTCTCACCCCACTCCCTCTCGCATCCCCTCTCTCTCAACCCCTTCCTCTCTCTCTTGCCCCCACGCTCTCTCTCTCTCTCTTGCCACCCTCCCTCTCTCTCTCTCTCGCACGGTCCCTCTCTCTCTCACCCCGTTCTCTCCCTCAACCCCTACCCACTCTCTCTCGCCCCCTCCCTCTCTCTCCCCTCTCCCTCTCGCCCCCTCCCTCTTTCTCATGCCCCTCCCTCTCTCTCGCCTCCCACTCATTCTACACCACCCTCTCATTCTCGCCCCCCTCTCTCTCGACTCCCACCCCCTCTCTCTCACATCTCCCTCTCTCTCTAAACCCTCTATCTCTCGCCCTCGCTTGCCACCTATCCTCTCTCTCTCGCCCCTCCTTCTCTCCCTCCCCCTCACTCTCTCTCTCGCCACCCTCTCTCTCTCACCTCTCTCTCTAGCCCCCTCGAACTCTCTCGCCCCCTCCCTCTCTGTCTCGTTCCCTCCCTCTCTCTCGCCCCTCCCTCTCTCTCTCGCGCCACTCTCTCTCGCCCCACTCCCTCTCTCTACCGCCCCCTCCCCTCGCTTCATCTCTCTCTTGTCCCTCTTCACTCTCTCGCCCCCCCTTGCTCTCGTCCCATTCCCTTTCTCTCTCTCGAACCGCTCCCTCACTCTGTAGTCCCCCTCCCTCTCTCTCTCTCGCCCCACTCCCTCTCTCTCAGTCCTCCATCTCTCTCTCGTCCCCATCTTTCTCTCGCCCCCCTCGTCCTCTTCAGCCCATCTCTCTCGCCCACCCTCTATCACTCTCTCACCCCTCACTCTCTCTCTCATCCCCACCCTCTTTCCCGCCCGCCACCCAACCTCTCCCTCCCTCGCCCCCTCACCCTCTGACTCTCTCGCCCCTCTCCCTCACTCTATCTCGCACCCTCACTCTTTCTCTCTCGCCCCTCCCTCTCTCGCCCCCTAGTTCTCTCTCTACCCCCCTCCACGTCTCTCTCACCCCTTTGCTCTCTCTCTCTCGGCTCCTTTCCTCGCTCGTTCACACCCCTCCCCCTCCCTCTCTCGTCCCTTCCCTCTCTCTCTCTCGCCCACCCTCCCTCTCTCTCTCGATCCCCCTTCCTCTCTCTCTCACGCCCTCTCCCTCTCCCTCTCGCCCCCTTCGTCTCTCTCTCGCCCCGTCCCTCTCTCTCTCACACCCCTCCCCCTCTCTCTCATCCCCCTCTCTCTCGCCTCCTCTGTCTCTCTCTTGCCCCCTCACTCTCTCTCTCGCTCCCTCCCACTCTCTCTCGCAACACCCTCCCTCTCTCTCTCAACACCCTCCCTCTATCTCTCATCCCCTCCCTCTCTATTGCACCCTCCGTCTCTCTCTCTCGTGCCCCCTCCGTCTCTCTCGCCCTCCTCCCTCTCTCTCTCTCGCCCCCTCCCTCTATCTCGCCCTCTCCCTCTCTCACTCGCCTCCCCCTCTCTCGCTCCCCATTCTCGCATATCCCCTACCAGCTCTACCTCGCCCACCCTCCGTCACTCCCTTGTCCCATCCCTCTCTCTCGCCCCCTCCATCTCTCTCTCGCCCTCTACCTCTCTCACTAACTCCATCTCTCACCCCACACTCCCACTCTCTCTCAACACCCTCTCTCTCATCCCCCTCTCTTTCACCCCCTCCCACTGTCTCACACCCCACTCTCTCTCTCGCCCCTACCCTCTCTCTCGACCACACCCTCTCTTCCGCCCCCGACCCCCTCTGGCTCGCCCCCTCCCTCTGTCTCTTGCCCCCTACCTCTCTCTCTCGCCCCATCTCTCTCTCACCCCACACTCCCACTCTCTCTCTCGCACCACTCTCTCTCACCACATTACTCTCTGTCACCCCTCCCTCTCTCTCTCGCCCAACTCCCTCTCTCTCTCGCCACCTCCCACACTCTCGCCCACCTCTCTCTCTCTAGCTCCCTCCCACTCTCTCACCCACCTACCTCTCTCTCTCGCCAACTCCCTCTCTCTCTCTCGCCCCCTCCCTTTCTCTCTCGTCCCCTCCCTCTCTTTCATCCCACTCCCTCTCTCTCGCCCCACTCCCCCTCTCTATCGCCCTTCCCTCTTTCTCTCACCTCGCTTCATCTCTTTATTTTCCCTCTTCACTCTCTCGCCCCCTCACTCTCGTCCCATTCCCTCTCTCTCTCACCCCCTCTCTCTCGAACCGCTCCCGCACTCTATTGTCCCCCTCTCTCTCTCGCCCCTCTCCCTCTCTCTCTCTCAGGCCTCCATCTCTCTCTCATCCCCGTCTCTTTCTCGCCTCGCCCTCTCTCGTCCCCTTCCCACCCTCTCTCTCGCCCGCCCCTCCCTCTGTCACCCGCCCTCTGTCTCGCCCACACACTTGCCTCGCTCTCTCACCCCCTCACGCTCTCTCTCGCCCCCCCCTCTCGCCCGCAACCAACCTCTCCCTCTCTCGCCCCCTCACCCACTGTCTCTCTCGCCCCTCTCCCTCTCTCTCTCTCGCCCCCTCCCTCTCTCTCTCGCCCCTTCCATCTTTCTCTTGGCTCCCTATCTCGCTCGTTCACACCCCTCGTTCTCTCTCTCTCGCCCCTCCCTCTCTCCCTCGCCCCCTCCGTCTCTCTATCGTCCCGTCCTTCTCTCTCTCACACCCCTCCCTCTCTCTCTCTCTCACACTCCTCTCTCTCACCTCTTCTGTCTCTCTCTCTCGCCCCTCCCTCTCTCGCTCGTCTCCCCCTCTGTCGCTCACCATTCTCTCGTGTCCCCCTCCCTCTCGCTCTCGCCCCCTCTCTCTCTCATCCCCCTCTCTCTTTCGCCCTCTCCCACTGTCTCACACCCCATTTTCTCTCTCGCCCCTACCCTCTCTCTCTCGCCCACTCGCTCTCTCTCGCCCCGACCCCCTCTGGCTCTCCCCCTTCCTCTCTCTCTCGCCCCTACCTCTCTCTCTCTTTCCCATCTCTGTCTCTCACCCCACACTCACACTCTCTTTCTCGCCCCACTCTCTCTCTCACCCCATGACTCTCACCCCCTCACTCTCTCTCTCGCCCCCTCCCTCTCTCTCGCCCCCCACACTCACTCTTGACTGCCCTCACATTCTCGTGCCCCCTCTCTCGTCTCCCACCCTCTCTCTCTCACGCCCCCTCCCTCTCTCTCGTCCCTGCCCTCTCTCTCACCTCCCCTTCCTCTTCTCTCGTCCCTCCCTTTCTCTCTTTCCCCTCTATCTCTCGCCCTCTCTCTCTCGCCAGCTTCCCTCTCTCCCTCATTCCCTCTCTCTCTCCCCTCTCCCTGACTCTCTCTCGCCCCCTCCCTCTCCCTCTCGCGCACTCTCTCTCTCACCCCCTCTCTCTCGCCCCTTTCTCTCGCATCCCCCCTCTCTCGACCCCTTCCTCTCGCTGTCGCCCCTTCGCTCTCTCTCTCGCCACCTTCCCTCTCTCTCTCGCCCCCTCCCTCTTTCTCTCGCCTCCCTCCCTCTCCCTCTCGCCCCATCCCTCACTCTCGACCCCTCCCTCTATCTCTCGCCACCTCCACCTCTCTCGTACCCGCACTGACTCTCTCGTCCCCCTCCCTCTTCTCTCGCACCCACCATCTCCTCCTCTCCCCCTCCCTGTCTCTCTCACCTCCCTATGTCTCTATCGATCGCCCCTCTCTCTCTCTCACCCACACTCTCTCTCTCGTCCTACTGTCTCTCGCCCTTCTCTCTCTCGTCCCCTCTCTCTCGCCCCTCCCTCTCTCTTGCCCCCTCCCTCTCTCTCTCGCCCCCTCCCTCTCTCTCGCCCCCTCTCTCTATCTCTCTCCCCTCTCTCTCACGCCCACTCTCTCTCATCCCGCTCTCTCTCGCTCCTCTCCCTCGCCCCTCTCTTTCTCGCCCCCTCCCTCTCTATCTCGCCCACCTACCTCTCTCTCTCGCCCACCTCCATCTCTCTCTCGCCCCATCCCTCTCTCTCGACCCCTCCCTCTCTCGACCCCTTCCTCTCGCTGTCGCCCCCTCGCTCTCTCTCTCTCGCCACCTTCCCTCTCTCTCTCGCCCCCTCCCTCTTTCTCTCGCCTCCCTCCCTCTCCCTCTCGCCCCATCCCTCTCTCTCGACCCCTCCCTCTATCTCTCGCCACCTCCACCTCTCTCGTACCCGCCCTGACTCTCTCGTCCCCCTCCCTCTTCTCTCGCACCCACCATCTCCTCCTCTCCCCCTCCCTGTCTCTCTCGCCTCCCTATGTCTCTATCGATCGCCCCTCTCTCTCTCTCACCCACACTCTCTCTCTCGTCCTACTCTCTCTCGCCCTTCTCTCTCGTCCCCTCTCTCTCGCCCCTCCCTCTCTCTCTCACCCCTCCCTCTCTCTCTCGCCCCCTCCCTCTCTCTCGCCCACCTCCCTATCCCTCTCGCCCCATCCCTCTCTCTCGCATCCCCCCTCTCTCGACCTCTTCCTCTCGCTGTCGCCCCCTCGCTCTCTCTCTCTCGCCACCTTCCCTCTCTCTCTCGCCCCCTCCCTCTTTCTCTCGCCTCCCTCCCTCTCCCTCTCGCCCCATCCCTCTCTCTCGACCCCTCCCTCTATCTCTCGCCACCTCCACCTCTCTCGTACCCGCCCTGACTCTCTCGCCTCCTCCCTCTCTCTCGCCCCTCCCTCTCTCTCGCCCCGTCCCTCTCTCTCTCGCCTCCCTCCCTCTCGCGGCCCCTCCTTCTCTCTCTCACCAGCCCCCCTCTCTCTCTCACCTCCCTCCCTCTCTCTCTCACGCCCAATCCCATCTCTCTCGCCCACTCCCTCTCTCTCGCACGCCCTCTGTCTCTGTCTCACATCCCTTCCCTCTCTCTCTTGCCCTCTCCCTCTCTCTCTCGCACCCTCCCTCTCTCTCTCGCCACCTCCCTCTCTCTCTCTCACTCCTCCCCCTTTCTCTCTGTTGTGGAGAGTGTTGTGGAACAAAGGGACCTCTGGCTACAGATGCATTGTTCCTTGAAAGTTAAGACGCAGGTAGACAGTCTGATGGAGAACACATTTGGCAGATTTGCCGTAATCAGTCAGCGCATTGAGTATTCGAGTTGTCGTGGCACATTTATCTGTGCAGACTGTTGGTGTGGCGATTTTAGGAATAACGCATACAATTCAGAAATCATTCACAAAGATGTATCAGGACTGCTCAATATCAGCTTTTGGGAGAGACTGATTAGGTCGTGGTGTTTCTCCCGGAGTCAGAGGCTGTGTGGTGACATTATAGAGGTTTATAAAATCATCAGCGGCTTGAATATTCTGAATAAGCACGGCCTCCTTCCCAGGATAGGTGAGTCCAGAACTAAAGGGCGTACGCTGAAGGAAGAAGGGGGATGATGTGGAAGGGACATTAGGGGTAAATGTTTCACACAGAGAATGGTGTGTGTATGGAAAGTGCTGTCAGAGGAAGTGGTGATGTCAGTTAAAATTGTATATTTAAAAAGTGTCTGATACAGGAGGGAAATTGACCAAATACTAAAAAATTGGACTTGATCAGATTTGGGTATCTGATCAGAGTGGACAGTTTGGACGAATGGGTCCGTTTTCATTCTGCATCACTCTCCAATTCTGCAAGAGGAATGAGGAGAAATTCCGAAATGACGTTTGGAGAGGGAATTCTCTTCACTGGAAGTTTATTGTGCTTGTACGTTCACACTGATTGACAGAGAATTGAGTCATGGTTAATGGGACGCAGACAGGAAAGCGGGGCTGAGACCACAACCTGATCAGCCACGATATTAGTTACTGGTGGAGAAGGGTCAGGGTCTAATGACCCACTCCTGCTCCTCAGTCCCATGTTTCTGTGTTTCATTCAGCCCCTCAAACTTGCTAGACAGGAGCAGTTAAAGACTACTTTCCCCTATAAACTGGTGCACAAAAAGAGAGGAAACCATTCGAACCCTCAAGACTATCCCACATGGATTGGGGTGGTTTGGAAAATGTGATTTGAAAACCCAGGCTGGGTATGAAACATGCCCCTCATCTCTCTTTACTGAGCTTCCCCTCTCTGCAAGTTGTGCTTCATTTGTTGCTCATATTGTAGACCAGATTCACTGTGAATACAGCCCACACCCCTCACCCAGCGATTGCTCACGGAATCCTCTGGTCTCCCTGACTGCAATATTCAATAACAGATATTCAAGGAAAAATGCTTCCACCGACTTTACAATAACAGAGTGAGAGAACATCAGAAACAGCGCGAGTTCGTTCACCACTTCCCCAAGCCTGCCTTGCCCTTCACTAAGATCACGGATGACCTGTTCTTCGTCTCGAATCCTTTTTAATGCCTTATCCTTCATATCCCTCACCTCTCCAACAGGTCAATATCCATCGACCTCCTCTTCAAGTAATTAGTCTTCTAGCTCACTAAACACTCTGGGAAAGAGATTTCCTGGCATTCAATACTATCCGTTTGAAGACAACACTTGCTCATCCTACATCTTGGCCTAATGATATGATCTAAAGATGTGAACACAAAGGTTCAGGTAAGAGTGACTGCCCCTGATATCAAGGCAGTGTTTGACTAAGGTTGACATCAAAGTACTCAACAAAACTGGACTTAGTCAGAATCAGATTAAACGCCCCACTGGTTCGAGTCGTCATAGCACAATGGAAGATGTTTGTGGTTCGTGGATATCAGTCATCTCAGTCCTGGGTCATCTCCGTGGGAGATGCTCAGGGTAGCTTCCTCTTTCACAAACATCTTCAGCTGCTTCATCAATGTCTCCCCGCCCCCACCCCCATCCTCCCCACCAGAAGATCAGAAGTAGGGACGGTCATTGTGGAATTTTCAATGTTCAGAATAATTTGTTCCGCGTCCCTCAGCTCCTGAATCAGTCTGTGTCCATATGCAGCAAGACCCAGACACCATTCAGGCTTGTGCTGTTAACGTGTCTGTAACTTTCGTGTAACAGATCTGATAGACTGTGCACATTGTCACAGTAGAATTCATGAGTCAAATCTTACCTGCACTTTTTCCTTTAAATCTGCGATAACACACCTGCTATCACATTTTTACGGCCCACAGCTTGTATATTTTGTAAGCTAAAAGTCAGTAACATAAGACTCAAATGAAATATTCTCATATTAGTCTTTAAATCTTTCAAAAAACGCAAGAGGATTGTGGTACTTTTGTCTCCAACAACACGTTTGTTGCATAAACAATAAAATGCTGTCAGGCCAGTACCCAACTCAATAATCCTTTTTAAATAGTGGAGCATTTTCTTTCCAGTGGGTATCCGGTTTTTCTTTACAGATAGTCAATTTGCCATTCCATTCCATTCTCATGTTCCTGCATCAATACATCTCCAACACCTGTATCACTAGTAAAGATTGTTCAAAATATTTGGTGTCGCTAAAACTGGTGTCGTAGTTAATGCTGATTTTGAATTCTCAAATGCCTGCCAGAATTGTTCTATACACCAAAATGTTGTGTCCTTTTTAAGTAAATTCATCCACGGTTCGACGATGGTGCTAAAGATTGGAACAAACATCCAATGGAATTCATTCAGTTCCATAAATCGAAGCTCCTCTTTCATCGAGGATCGTTGTGTAAATTCCTCAAAGCCCTTCGTCTTTGTGTTCCATGAAGTCCACCTTCCATGTCCAATGTCATGTCCCAAGAACGCCACTTCTGCTTTCGCAAATTCTGTTTTCTCTTCGTTTATTGTCAGTTTTTCTTCTTGTAATCATTAAACGAGCTCTCCCAACTGTAACATGTGATCTTTCCATGACTTGCTAAAGGTCAATGCATCTGACAGATAAACTGCGCTATTTGTTAATCTGGCCACAACTCTGTTCATGAATCTTTGGAATGTGGCTGGTGCATTATTCATTCCAAAGTGCATCACTTTGAATTGATATGTCACTTTTAAGATTACAAACGCAGAAACTTCTTTCACTTTCTCTGATAAGGTTGCCACCCAATAAGCATGCTGTAAGTCCAACTTTGTGATGTTTGTAGCTTGTCAAACTTTACGTATGCAGTCTTAGAATTTTGGTATTGGATCAGAGTCTGATTTTGTTACAGCGTTGACCTTCTGATTATCCACACAAAATCATTGAGCCCCATCAGGTTTGGGAACTTAGAGAATCTGCGTACTCCTCTCGCTCTGACTCGGTGCAATGATATCTTTGTTGAGAATCGCATCCACTCCGTTCTGGACCTCGGTGGTTTTGTGAGTATTAAGCCTGCAGGAGTGTTGTTTATCAGAACAGCATTCTCTACTTCCATCCTATACACAGAAGTGTATGTCCTCCCATCTTGGCTCTGCAAATGTCCTCGTACTGTTGCAATGAACAATCAGCTGGACCCATTGCTCTTGCAACAGATAGCTCGCTATCTTACCTCACTCCTCAAGGACTTCCTTGTTATTTAAAGGATTTTGCGTCACATCAAACTCCATTACATCTGGATTTTATTCCTCATTCTGTGGAACAGTAACTAACAGCTGTTTCCCCAGTACCTTATCTCTACATTAGTAAGATTACAACGTATTCACATGGCATATCAGCTACCTTTTTTTATATCCAGCATCTTTACCTGATAGCTTACCAGACTCTACTTTTTCTCCGTTTGGAAGGTTCCAAGAAAGCTGGATTTGAATAGATTTCCTACCACTGATGGCATCAACATGGAAGAAAATCAAATTTCATAGGTTTTACCTGTCACTTACGTTATTCAATGCTGTTAAGCCAACTCACATACACTATTCAATCTCTCCCTCACGTCAGATACATAATCCAAGTGTGAGATTTCCGACTTCGGTCCCGTTAATTTCTCATTAATTAATTCCAAAAGTCCTCTCAGTTCATGTCCGAATATTAACTCAAAGGGAGTAAACTGAGTAGATTCATTCGGGGCATCTCTAATGGCAAACAATATAATGGGACACCTTTATCCCAATCACTTCTTGAATCCTGACAGTATGTTGTTGACATGGTCTTCAGCATCTGATGCCAACTTTGCAAGGCTCGCTGTGATTCAGTATGGGATGCACTTGATTTGAAGGGCTGTATGCCTAAGCTATCCATGACTTACTTAAATAGCCGAGCGGTAAAATGACTCCCTTGGACTGACGGAAACCCTTTGGGTAGCCAGTGCTGAGTAAAGAAAGCTATCAACCCCTCCACCGCTCTTTTTGCCCTAATACTTCGTAATGGAAGTCCCTTTGGTAATCCGACAAACACATCCATTATGGTCAGCAAATATTGGTTTCCACTTTTGTTTTAGAACGGGTGCCTACACAACTAATCATAACCCCTGTGAAAGGTTCTTCGAATGCAAGAATTGGCAACAAAGGTCCTGGTTTTAGTTATGCCTGTGGCTTATCTACCATTCGGCACGTATGACACATACAGCAAAAAGTAACCATGTCCTTGTGCATTCCAGGCCAGTAGAAATGCTTTTGTACCTTAGTCTGAGTCTTCCATGTGACCTCCTGCAGGTACACCGAGATAACCTCCTGCAGGTAGTTCATGTGATCCCCGTAACACTTCCTGTCTGTATGCTATCACCAACACAATCTGGTCAACTTTGGCCCATTTCTCCTCGACACTAACCAGCAATGGTCTCCGTTTTCATTTAGGATTCTATCTTTAAGTTGCTAACGCTCATCAATATATTCTGATTCCTTTTCTGAGTATGCATCAATTTATGGAAATTTCTGTTGTAAGACCATTAGCCTTTCAGGACTAAACACCTCTGCCTGTTCAGGTTTTTCCTGCACTATTACATGAACAGCAAATTAAACTTTCACTCCTTTGTCTTTCTCTTTACTTCTTCCTTCTTGGTGTAACTTTTGACAGTGAGATCTTGTTATTACGCAGTCTGGAAAATTTTCTGGGTGTTTATCTTTTAACTCCTCAATTTCCTGGTCTTCCTTTGAGTTCTCCATTACAAAAGGTGCCACTCCCGCCTTGGATCCTGCTAAATTCTTCTCAAGAATAAAACGGTATTTCTGAAACTGACGGTCTGTCACTCACTCCCACTGTTATGTCCCCAATCTTGATTTGGATCTCCAACCTGATCTTACACAGGGGAGCACTGCATTTCTGTCCCCTTTCCACAAATTATCAATCTCTCAGGTAACATGTCAGAAAGAGCGCAAATACTTTCATAACTTACTTTTAGAGGCTGAGAGAATGTGAGGATTACAGATGCTGGACATCACAGTTAAAAGCACAGCAGGTCAGGCAGCAGCCGAGGAGCAGGAGAATACACGTTTCAGGCATAACCCCTTCAGAAGGAAACGGGGGATGAGGTAAAGGGTTCTGAGAGATACATAGGTGGGTGGGAGTGGAGCTGGGCGGAAGGTAACTTGGAAGGCGATAGGTAGATGCAGGTGGGGGAGTGATGGTGAGAGGTCAGAGGGCAGAGTGAAGCAGATAGGTGGTCTGACAGCTGGGACACTCCAACCACAAGGCATCAACATCAGCTTCACCAGTTTTCAATTCTCACCTCACCCAACCTCATCCCAGATACCACCCTTCAATTCAGCATCGCCCTCTTCAAGTCTCCTGACTGTACACCTTCCTTCTGAAATGTCCACTCCATCCTCCTCTCCGGCCTATCACAACTATTCACATCTTCATTTTCCTATCGCCTTCCCAGTGATCTTCCCACCCAGCCCCACCTCGACCCTTCTATTTATCAGTTAGCCCCCTTATACCACCTTCCCTCTACTTGCCAGATGAAGGGTCTGTGCCTGATATGTCGATGTTCAGATGCTGCCTGACCTGTTGTACTTTTCCAGCTCCACATTTTTTCGAATATTAGAGAAGGACAGATCCAGCATTTCACAAATTATACCTTGTTGTCCTTCTCCCCCTGTTTTTTCTGAGTTAACTTTCCCTACAGAGGTGAATTATTTATAGATATCTGGTAGTAATTCCATACCCAGCCCCTGCCTAGGCTGTGCGCTGTCCTGCAGCACCTCAACTTTTCTTGGGGTTTCCTTTATTACTTCAACTAATGCCACTGACTTAGCCTCTTTTACCACATCTTTGCCGACAGTGCCTTTCTTCAACGAATACCATTGTGACTTTGTGTATCCCACTTATGGCAGTGAAGAGATCTTTTCCCAGTGCCATTCTTAACCCACAGGCACTGTAATTCTATGTGGTCCACTCCGGTATTGTGAAAGCACCTGAAACCTTTCACTTCCTTTCAACTCTCTTGGGCTTCTTTATTAACGTAATGTAAACTATTTCCAGTGTGCTCTCAATCTTTGTTTTGTACAGTAGGATCGCCCCTTCTCCCAATTTCTATCCCTCACAGGTAAATTGCAGCTCATGTACAAGTTCATATTGACCTGCCATCTCTGCCACTCTTCTCACTTCTTGAACTTCCTGTTCATCTGCATGAACTCTGATCGTCTCTGAAAGTGAATGTTTAAATTTCTTCAGCAGAATGATCTGTCTCAGACCCTTATATGTCTTGTCTATTTTAAGGTCCAGGCCCATCTATCAACATTATTATGTTTATCTCTTTCAAACTCAATATAAGTCTAACCTGGTTCCATCATTAGGTTTCTGAACTGCTCTCTATATACTGTTGGTACCAATTCATAAGCATTCCAAATAGCCTGCTTGACATCTGCATAACCTCTTCGCCCCTCATCTGACAGCGCTGCACATATCTCACTGGCTCTGCCTACCAGCTTATTCTGAACTAGAATTACCCAGATGTTCACTGGACAAGCCATTTATGTATCCAAGTTTTCAAATGAAATAATTAGGGCAGCCACGTTTTTCTTATCAAAATACGGCAATGTCTTAACATATTTATGTATATCCCTACCTTCTATTTTAATCTCTATCCTGTTAACTGACCTTACTGAATAATGTGCAACTTTTCTCTCTCTCTTTTTCCTCTCTGTCTTTCTCTTTCTCTTCTATCTCTCTTCCACTTCCTTCTCTCTTTCTTTCTGTCTCACTTTTTAATCTTCCAACTGCAGTTGCTGCATTTGCAATCTATTTTTTTTCTAACTCTACTGCACTCACTGTCAATTTCTCTTTTACACTGAAATGCTTGAGCAACTCCATTGCAATTTCAACTTCCCTGTTGTCCCTGGTTAAACCCAATTCTAACATATTTGTTAATTCTAAATGTTATTCGTCTGTCTTTCTAAACTTTTTTGGCAAATTGTGAATACATTTCCAACCCCAGAACCTCTTGAGCAATGTCAAATCCCATTTGTCTCACTTTTCATTTAATCATCCACAAGTAATCAAAATGAAACACATTTTCTGACCTAAGTCTTATTTAAATATCTCAGAAAATAATTGCCAATTGTTGGAATCTGCTGGGACCTCTTGTACTTCTAATCTGTTCACATCTGTCCAAATCCTGATTGACAAGCCCCCGAACTGCTATGACATCGATGTCGAGCTCCTCTGTTAATGAAAACCAAACACCAAAAAAGTTAACCTCGCCTCGTAATGTGCTAAAACATGAGTGACAGAGAACTTGCAAATTCCACCATTCAAAGAAAATAGCAATATATTTTATGAACCCGAATAATAAACACTGAACAACAACTATTCACAAGTACAAAACCCCTTTTCTTAACTGTTAACTACAACTCTAAAATCATGCTATTCCATTAACCCACTGACTAAATGTTATATTAACTTAATCCCAACACCGCAGTGTCTCTGTCTTCCCCGCTGACTTCAATCTTCCAGCTACTGATCTCCCTGGGTCACCTTCTTTCTGTGTTTTTTTTACTGTAAGTAGGTTTTACATGAACAAAAAATGGATAGTACTTTCTTTTTCTAATTTGAGAACAAGATATTAATGGCCAGTTAGTTTTCCCACTAATTTTCAAAATACCAAGTTTGTATACTTCCCATGACTCATTTAATTCTTATAGATTGATTAGTTTCCAGGTGTTAAACAATAACGTTCAGCTTCCAGTGGCTTCCATTATCCTGGGCATGATAAAAATTAATTGGCTACATTCGAAATTAAGTTTTCGTATCACAAGTAAGAGTCCCAGCACTCTCTCTAATGGATGTGATAGATAATGGGGCATTCTTCTTTCTGGCCAGGTATGGTACATTTCTACCTGGTTTATCACCATACTCAAAAAATCTGTTTCGCAAAGGAGATTTCACTCTTTGCTCTCTGGGTAAGTGCAGCATTCAAAGTAGCCCTGAGGGCTGTAATCCGCTACAACTTAGTTACAGACAGTCTGTCACAGTGTGCGATTTCAGCTGCATTCAGGCAAGCCTTGAGCATACGCTGCTCCTCTGCCTTCTGCCGCTTCTGGATCACTGAGTAAGGAATAATCAAAGCCCTTGCATTGGCCTTGGCAGTTTCCCAGAGCACTGATGGATTACTGGCCATACGCAAATTAACGTTGCAAAAAACTTCAAATTCTCCCGAAAAATACTCAATAAACTTGCTATCCTTCAGGAAGAAGGGAGCCATGCTCCAGTGCCGTAAGCCTGTCCCATCGCCACCGAACGTAACGTCCATGTACACTGTTGCATGATCAGAAATGGCTATGTTTCCAATTCTGCAGGACAGCACAGAATACAAAAAGGTCAACAGGGCAAAAAAAAATCATCGAAAAGCACTTACGTGGCTCAGAGAAAAAGGTGAAGTCCCTCTCCTCAGGATGGAGACAACTCCACACAACCATCAACACTAGCTCCCTGTTCAGGTCCACCAACTGTCTGGATTGCAGGGACATAGCCACAAGACCCAGAGGCATCCTGTGCACTTCGGGGTTAATACGTTGTTTAACAAAGTCTCCCCGTATTACTGTATGACGCGCCACACGAGCCCACAACCTGGAAAGTGCACCTGTTACAAATCTGAGGGAATATGATGGGTGGCGCAGCATTCATTCATCTTCCCACACATAGCTCCATGTATTAAAGCTTCAAGAATCATAAATCACTTCCCTCAACTTTGTCTCAAATTTTGAAATGCAGGATTCTTCTTGATGAGTTACAAACCCCTCTGCTTTTCGAATTAAATGATTAGGAAAAACACACGTCTGAACACTCCCTGCTGAAACTTGAAGTGCTCATTCCTGGTTAGATGTGTTTCTTGCAGCAAGGCAATATCAACCCTCTTTTTTCTCAGGCTTGAAAGCATCGTTTTATTCTTAATTGGTGAATGACTCCACTTAACATTTCACGTGCACGATTTAAATTGAACGGTTAGTCACAGCCTTACAAAATAGTACGTGAACCTCTGGGAGGAAGAACCCCACTCACAGCGTGCCGACGGAAAACAATAGTCTTTATAAATTTAAAAATACAACTTCCAAAACTACCAAATCGAAACTTCTAAGATCTACTTCAACAACAGACCAACATCTCACAACAATGAAAGTACACTTTGCCCCCTTGCCCACAAGGGTGCACATACAACCCACTAACTTTTTCATGGTTCCTTCCAGCTGAAGCTAACCCTAAACCCAGACAGCATCTTCTAACAAGACAATTAAGACTGGGAACTCAACCCATCTAATCCATGCCTTGACCCTCGGTACTCCCGGTTAAAAAAAAACAAAAAAGCACTCCTCCCCCGGATTCCCCCAAACACACCCCCACCCCATAACAAGGGAGACAAATGAAAAGGAAGTGATAAAAATTAAAAAAAAACAAAGGATAACGGGAGGAGAGAGAGAAGGGAGAAGTGAGAGAAGAAAAAAGAAGAAAAGCAGAACACACACACACACACACACACACACACACACACACACACACACACACACACACACACACACACATATATATGTACGAACAGGTAAACCACAGAGAAAAAATAAAGTAAACATTATTGTCCATATTACTTGAGTCGGTCAATCTATTATAAGGTGTCCAGGAGGTCCGTTGCCTTTCTGGTGAGTCAAAATTGAATACTGAACCTCCATGGCTGAAATGTAATATTGCCAGATATCTTACAGAATACTGGATATTCAAGTCACTCAGTCGCAATTTTAACTCATCAAAGGCCTTCCTTCTGCGAACCACGTATACAGCAAAATCTTGAAAAAGCATAATTGGTGATCTTTTGTATATCAGAGCCTCTGGCTACTTCCCCAGTGCTCGAGAACCTTCTAGCACCGTTTCCTTTTGGCTGTAACTGCTGGTGTTACACTAGGACCGGGTGGGGGCGCTGGTCTGTTTCCGGTGGGCCCACACACCCAAACCCGGACGGACCCGACTCCAGCTTCAATAACTATGGGAGCCATTGCTCCAAGAAACTGACCAGACGGCAGACCTCTTCCTGTTCCTGTAGCCCGACCAGGCAGATGTTCTTCCGACAGCCTTGATTTTCGAGGTCATCGACCTGCTCTTCCAAAACCTGTACCTGCTGTTCCAATGCCTGGACCTGTCACGCCAAGGATTGTACCGCGGTTTCAGAGGCTGCAGCCCGTTACTCCACCTCCATGGTGAGCAACCTGAGACGCTGGATCTCCTGGCCATGCTTTTGCAGCATGACTGAGATCGGTTCAATCCTGACCCGAGTCTCCTCCATCGCTGAATCGATCTTCTCTCAGAGTTTCACAAACTCCACGGCCAGGTTGTGCTCCACAGCTGAGTCCCCGGGAGCGCTGGCTGTGGTCGATGATGCAGCCACAGACGTGTCCCTTGCCGTAGGGGAGTGCCCTGCTTGTGGCAATACTCGCAGTACCTTCCCTTTAGTCAGTTTTCTAACAATTTTAAACTCACACAACAATTCTGGGCATCAAAAACTAATGATGTTGACCACACTGGATAATGAATGGAAAGTGACTGTCCCATACTCTCTGGGTTTTATTGCAGAGCTCAGCAAGGCAGACCTAAAGAATCGTCAACATCTTGAATCCTGCCACCGTATGCCTTCTGAACAATCCTATCAAACTGGTGGCAGCTTTCTGGGATCTCTGAACATTGACACTGAGATATGTCTGGTTATCCTCATGACTACGAATCTTCCAGTTAGCCCAACACTCTTTATTCCTGTTGCTCCTTCCGAAGTGCATCACCTCACACTTTCGCACATTAAATTCCATTTGCAACCTTTCATCCCAGCTGTACAGCTTATCTATGCCCCTGTGTAACCTGCAACATCTTTCAGCACTATCCACAACTCCAGCAACCTTCGTGGCATCTACAAATCTATTAAGCCATCCTTCTACGCCTTCATCTATGTCATTTATAAAAATGATAAATAACAGGTGCCCCAAATCAGATCCTTGCGGTACACCACTAGCAACTGAACTCCATTATGCTCATTTCCCATCAACCTCCACTTTCTGTCTTCGTTTAACTCGTTAATTTCTGATCCAAACCGCTAAATCGCCCTCAATCCCATGCCTCAGCATTTTGTGCAATAGTCTACCGTGGGGATCCTTATCAAACGCCTTACTGAAATTAATATACACCACATCAGCCACTTTACCCTCATACGACTGTTTAGTCACATTCTGAAATAACTCAATAAAGTTTGTGAGACACGACCAACACTTCACAGACCCTTGTTGACTATTCCTAATCGACTTATTCCTCTCAAGGTTTTTAAAAGTATTATCGCTTGTCAACTTGCCCAATACTCTACCCACAACTGAAGCAAGGGTCACTGGTCTATAATTTCCAGGTTGGTATCTACTCCCTTTCTTGAACAAGAGGACAACATTTGCTCTCCTTCAGTCTTCTGGCACTACACCGTTCCTTCACAGTAATTGGTTCAATATCCTGAAATTCCCACCTTACTGGCATAATGGGTAACCCACAGCAAGTGGACTTCAGCGATTGAAGTAGGCAGCTCACCACCACCTTCTCAAAGGCAAATCGGGATGTGTAGACAATACTGGACAGCCAGCGATGTCTACGTTCCACAAATGTATTTTTAAAAGCTTTTGAATAGGGATGGTATGGAATCAGATGAAGGAAACGGAGTTTGTCACCGTAACAGAAAGCAGTGATGCCCATGCTCACAATATTTAAATAACAAGGGCAGTGAGGCAATGGGTCACCGTGCAACTCTGTTGGTTAACATGGAGACCCATGAGTAACACTGCCAGAAGCAAGAAAGGAGTCTGGAATTTAACAAGTTCCTTGATGCAGTTAGTAGTGGTCTGCAGAGTGAATACCTGGATTCAGAGTCGCAACAGGAACAAACATTGGCGCAAGAAGTGAAGACTATGTGAATGAATAGTAATGGAGTAGTAACTGGTTTACAGAAAAAAAAAACTGTACGGTGAGACTTACCAGGGAAACCAATGATAGATGGCATAGGATAATAAATGTATTGAATAATGCAAAGAGCATAATAGATCCGTCATGAGAATGACAACCCATCATAATATGTAGAAAGAAACCAAAAATCACAGGATAAACTCATGTCCATTGTTGGAACATTCCAGTCTAGTGTTCTCAGATTCTGGTCTCTCTTACCCCTTCTCCATCTGAAGCTGCTGATCCCTGTTAGTGCTGTCGGTGATTCTCCCTCTCATACTATAGATTAACACTTTGAACGGAGCCCATTTATCATTAAAAGATGGGAACTCTCCACTGGAATAATTAGAATCCATGGAGTTTGGCATTAATCACAGTCATTGAAAAAACAGACTCAGGTTAACCCCTTCCTTACATAACTTTTCATATCATAATAAAAGTGAGCAATTACTCAGTCTGGATGGAATGGATGAAAGTTACTGATGGATGGACCATAAATTTTTCAATCTATTTTTAATGTTTTTCCTTGTATGTGAGATCATTGCTGGAACACAGGGTTGTATATGTCCCATCCTGTTTATAAAAGGTGACAGCGATAAAACAACAAAGCAGCTACAAAAAATGTCTGGTGGGGAGGTTTCTTGAGACTTTAACCCAAGGTATGATATTATTGACAAATGGCGTTGTGTGAGGCTACTCCTGGGTAAAAGAGGGCAGTTACCACATCCTTTAATAACTTTGAGACAAAGCATTGGGACTGCCACTCAGGAACGGGGAAAGGAATTCTCTCCCAAAGTGCCTATTACGGAGGCATAGGAGGAGGCCAGTCAGCCCACACTAGTCTACTCCTACTTGAAGAGGTGGAAAAATGCAAAGGGATCTATTCAAAACAGAGAGAAGTGCTACTGCAGCTTTATGAGGAGTTACTGAGAGAGCATCTGGAATACATTGTGTTGTTTGTGTCTCTGTAACTGAGAAGAAACTGACTTTCTTTTGATCAAGTTTACCGGTCCCTCATAATCCATGGGATGCTGTGTCATTTAATGTCTCGGGACTGTTTCAGAAGGACTGAAGGAGGCCTTTCAGACTCTCCACTCTGCTACACCGAGATAGGATAAGTTTATTCAGTCTCTCTAGTATGTTGCAGATGGCCAGGAGCATATTGCATATTGCAGAGGGACAGGTGAGATCTGACACCAGAATTCAGGCTGAGTTTACCAGTAGTTGTCAGGGGCAACCATTTAATAGCTGATCTTCATAAACTATGTGGCAGTAAGATGGCTTCTCGGTGCAAATAACATGACAAAATGGTTTCTGGGCTGCAGACTGGCAACTCTCCTAAAGCTGCAGAAAATAGCTTTTAAGTTACTAACTGCTAATTCTGTATAAGTGACTAACCACAGTCTGTTTCCGTAGTGATGTGCAGAAAATGTGCCCTTTAAAACATAGAAATGACTCTGCCAAATCAGACAATTTTAGCGTGGCTTTAGGTGCAATGGCTCTGTTAGTGAGATAATGGTTGCCTGATAGTTATAAAATAAAGTTGGCTCACAGGAAATATCACTGGACCAAGGAACTATCACATAAAGCAATATTGCGTATTGATTGGAAATTGTGTGAATGTACTAGTTGATCAGTGCCTATGCCCCTCTTTTAAAAGAAGTATATTTTTTTTGTTTAATGCTTTGCGCACAGTTACACCAAGGAATACGAAAGTGTATAACCCCCGTGTTTCCGTGCCGTCTGTACTCGGCTGTATGAAGAATAAAGACTGCAGTCTTAATAGCCAGACCAATTGTGAGCGTGTATTGCCAGATCACAGAACCGAGACACATTGCTGGGGGTCCAGATCTTCATCTGTTGTTATGACTCGGATTCGGTTTGGACAGATTGTGGATTGTGGTTAAAGAGCCTTCAGTCTTCCACTATTGAGTGCAGTGAAATTGGCCGGCCAGACATGAGTATTTTCTCCATTTGGTTTTCCTCACATTCAAACTTGGTTTACTCAAGCCCTCGCCCTCTATCGCCAAGTGCAGCCCGAAGAGGTCCTGATAAGAATACATTACGAAATGAGAAAAAGAGTCAGGGACTCCTGGAAGTTGTCCAAAAATTTGTCACGCCAGACGAGTATGGACTGGTTCAAGATTAAACAGCTATCAATAGTATTGCCACAGCCTGATCCTGCCCGCGTCCAAAATCCAGCTCATGTTGTGGCTTCGGTACCATCCGACGCTAAATGGCTCACTGTTGTCGACCTGCAACATGCTTTTATTTTTCTCGATGCCTCTTCATGAAGACAGTCAGCACCTACATGTCTTTACTTTTACTGGCCAGAAGTTGATGTGAACTCGACTATCTCAGGCTTCATACATTCTCCGACCCTTTCCTCTCAGACCTTCCAGAAGCAATTGCGGTCTCTCACCCTCACAGGTGGGTCTGCACTGATCCAATGTGGAGGCGACTTTCTTGTTGTGAGTCTAGATGAAGAATCTGATCACTCCGATGTTTTCCTCATCCTCAACTATCTGAAACGCCTGAGTTACGTTGTCTCTCCCAAAAAAATTGCAATTGCACAACGCCAGGTGAAGTTACGAGGTTTCATTCTGTCAGCTGTTTCACACTCCCTTGAGCAGAGCCGTATTACTCCTATCGTCAACTTCCCAGTCCCAACAACAGCAAAACAGGTTCGTCCGTGGCTGGATATGTTCAAATTCTGCCGTCAATGGATCCCTATTACTGCCCTAGTCGTTCAGATGTTGACCCCCTTTACATCCTCTGAAGGTACCTTCGAGCTGTCCTGAGAGGCAAAGCAAGCCTTCGACAAATGAGCCTTGTCACAAGCTTCAGCTTTGGAAAGCCCCCTCTATGACAGACATTTCTAACTTTACTGCACTATTCTGGATGACTGTGCTTCCTCCGTTCTCACTCAACTACATGGAGATCACCACTTCTGGGTGCCTATTTCTCTACCAAACTTGACTCTGTTGCCTTAGGATATCCCCGTTGTACTCAGATCCTTACCACTATTTATCTTAGATTACAGTCCACAGAAACCCTTACACTTCAGCAGGATATTGTCGTTTACCGTTCTCATGTGGTGATCGCCCAGTTGGGATAATTGCAAACTCAACATTTGGCTGTAGCTTGCGAAATCCGTTATGAGATTTAACTCCTCAACAACCCTCGGCTGACCTTTAGGCATTGCACCACCATTAATCCTGCCGACTTCCTTGCATATCCCCCATTACCCCTATCAACTCCAAATCATGGCTGAATTCTCCTCAAAGAGGACATCCAAATTCGTCCAGATATTTCCCATGGCCCTATCGAAGACACTGGCATCAATATGTTCACTGATGGTAGTTCTTCTACTGACCATACAGGCACTCGCTTCTCATGCAAAACAATAATTGATGACTTTGTCTTCATCCTGGATTCAACTTCTTTTGAGATTCCCTTTTCTGCCCAACAAGCCGAACGTTTTGACCTGATCCTTGCCCCCGTCTTTGGAACAGGCCTTCATGTTAACTTTACACTGACTCCAGGTAAACTTTCAGAGTTGTGAATGTTTTTGGTCAATTCTGGAAAAATGCAGGGTTTTTGACCTCTTCAGGTACTCGCATACCACCGGCCAATCCCCTGTCGACATTGGTAACCGTACTGTCGATGAGGCGGCAATAGCAGCCTATCACAGCCATCTTATTAGATTAGACTTACAGTGTGGAAACAGGCCCTTCGGCCCAACAAGTCCACACCGACCCGCCGAAGCGCAACCCACCCATACCCCTACATTTACCCCTTACCTAACACTACGGGCAATTTAGCTTGGCCAATTCACCTGACCTGCACATCTTTGTGACTGTGGGAGGAAACCGGAGCACCCGGAGGAAACCCACGCAGACACGGGGAGAACGTGCAAACTCCACACAGTCAGTCGCCTGAGCCGGGAATTGAACCCGGGTCTACAGGCGCTGTGAGGCAGCAGTGCTAACCACTGTGCCACCGTGCCGCCCACACGGTGATTGTGCCTAACATGATGAGCCAGACTCAAAGTTAGAGAGTGCATCACAGCTGCAGAAAAGAAGGTTGTTGAGGAAGGTTTGTCTACTGAGTCAGTATGGGTGGAAGTTAGGGCAAGCAAGGGAACAGCCACAGCATTGGGGGTTTTCTACAGACAACCTAATAGCAGTAGGGAGATTGAAGATCTCATTGGCGGGCGAATTCTGGAAAAATGCAAAAGTGACAGGGTTGTTTTTATGGGTGATTTCGACTTTCCCAATATCGACTGGAACATCCTAAATGTAGATGGTTTGGATGGTGCCAATTTTGTCAGGTATGTTCAGGAGGGTTTCCTTACTCAGTATGTCAACAGACCGACGAGGGGAGAGGCCATTTTGGATTTGTTGCTCGGCAATGAGCCAAGACAGGTGTCAGATCTCACAGTGGGAGAGCACTTTGGTGACAATGATCATAACTGCCTCACATTTAGCGTAGCCTTGGAGAGTAAAAGGAACAATTACCGAAAGAAGATATTTAATTGGGGAAACGGAAATTATGATGCTATCATGAAGGAGTTGGGAAGTATAGACTGGGAGCAATTGTTCCACAGAAAGAGCACAGCAGACAAGTTAAGACTATTTAAGGAGCAGTTGTTGCGAGTTATGCACAAATTTGTTCCTCTGAGGCAGGTAAGAAGAGGTAAGATTCAGGAACCTTGGATGACGAGAACAGAGGAAGTTCTCCTCAAAAGGAAGAAGTCATCTTATATAAGGTGGAGGAAGTAAAGATCGAACACAACTTTAAAGAATTACAGGCTTGCTAGAAAGGAGCTCAGAAATGGAGGGAAAAGAGCCAGGAGGGGGAAAAAAGGCTTGACAAGAAGGATTAGAGAGAAACCAAAGGAGTTTTACTCATACGTGAGGAATAAGAACATGATCAGGGAGAAGGTAGAGGCGAATAGGCATACCGGAAGGAATGCGGAGTCTGAGCAGATAGGGCAAGCCCTAAATGAGATTTTTGTTTCGGTTTTCATCAAGGGAGGGGAACTTGTTATAAATGAAAACTTAGAGGAGCTGGGATACAGTCTTGGCCAGATCAAAATTAATGAAGTTGATATGCTAGAAAGTTTGGAAAACATTAAGATTGATAAGTCCTAGGCTGCTCCGGGAAGCGAGAAAGGAGGTTGCTAAGCTGTTGGCGAGGATATTTGCCTCCTCACTCTCCACGGGAGTCGTACTGGAGGATTGGAAGGAGTTGAGAAATCCCTGGCAATTACAGATCAGTCAGTCTCACGTCTGCGGTCAGCAAATTTTTGGAAATAATTCTGTGGGATAGGATTCATGCCTAATTGGCAAATCATAGTGTGATTAAAGGCTGTCAGCATGGCTTTATGAGGAGCAAGTCATTCCTCACGAATCTTATTGAGTTCTTTGAGGAGGTGTCAAGACAGGTCGACGACGGTCGAGCAGTGGATGTGGTGTATGTGGATTTCAGCAAAGCATTTGATATGATTCCCCATGGTAGGCTCATTCATAAAGTCAGGAAGTATGGGATGCAGGGGGATTTGGTTATCTGGCTGGCTGACAGAAGGCAGAGAGTGGTTGTAGATGGAAATTATTCTGCCTGGAGGACAGTGTTGAGTGGGGTCCCGCAGGGGTCCGTACTTGTGCTTCTGCTCTTTGTAGTTTCTATAGATGACTGGGATGAGGAGGTTGAGGGGTGGGTTAGTAAATTCGCAGATGACATAAAGTTCGGAGGTGTCATTGATAGGATAGAGGGCTACTACAGGCTGCAGCGCAACTTTGACAGAGTGCAGAGCTGTGCTGAGAAATGACAGATGGACTTCAACCTGGATAAATGTGAAGTGATACATTTTGGAAGGTAGAACTCGAATGCTGAATATTGGATTAAATACCAGATTCTTGGCAGTGTGAAGGAACAGAAAGATCTGATTGTGCAGGTACATTGATCTCTCAAAGTTTCCACAAAAGTGGATAGGGTTGTCAAGAAAGCATATGGCGTTTTGGCTTTCATTAACAGGGGGAAAGCGTTTAAGGGTCGTGAGATTTTGCTGCAGTGCTACAAGTCCCTGGTGAGGCCACACTTGGAATATCTTGTCCAGTTCTGGTCGCCTTACTATCGGAAAGATACGGAGGCATTGGAGAGGGTGCAAAGAAGGTTTACCACGATGCTGCCTGGACTGGAGGGCTTGCTTTATGAAGAAAGGTTGAATTGGCTCGGACTTTTCTCTCTGGGGAGAAAGGAAAAGAGAGGAGACCTGGCTCGGGCAGGATTGACTGGTATGAGAAGTCATAGTTTAAAGATATGAGGCGGAAGGTATAACGGAGACATCAGAGGTCGTTTTTCTAAAACAGAGAGTTGTTAATTTATGGAATGCGTTACCAGAGGTGGTGGTGGAAGCAGAGTCACTGGCGACATTTAAGCGACTGCTGTACATGCACATGGATATCAGTGAGTTGAGGGGTGCGTAGGTTGTTACTGTATTTTGCATTAGGATTAAAGTTCGATACAAAATAGTGGGCCAAAGGGCCTAGTCTGTATTGTACTTCTCTATGTTCTATGTTCTGTGTTCTCTGACAAGAGTGAGTCCACCTCTGTCAAACTAATTCCAACTGTAAAAGCTGTTTAAAAACTTCATTGCGTTGCAAAGGCGTCAGCACTAAAGTATGTTTTGGACATTGTTGAATTTGTTCCTAGATGGGTTGAAGCTTACCCCACTTCCAGCGCTACTGCTAAAACTGTTGTAAATACTTTATTCAAAGACATTATTACCTGCTTTGGTATTCGCGTTTGTCTACATTCTGACAATGGCGCTCATTTTATTTGAAATATTAATGAGGAATTATGCTCTTATTTTGGAACCCACCACCAACTTCATTGTGCTTTTTTCTCACGGGCTGCAGGACTCGTGGAGCCTGGTGACCAGAGTCTGAAAACTAACCTTGCAAAATGGACTCTTGAGACGGGGTTTTCCTGGGTTAGGGTGGTGCCTCTGGTATTCTTCCACGTACGATGCACTCCTCTGGGGAAAACCCCTTGTCCCCAATCTAAATCATCTAAGGTCGAGTGGTCTACTCACCTTGGAATGATGCCTCCTCCCCCATTCCTTTCAAACACATTACTACGATATGTCCTCCTGTATTATTTCTTTGACCAAATGTTTGTGATGTCTTCACTCCAAGGTCTGTGCTGTTCATGAGAAACTCCCCATCCTCAACAATATGCCAACTGTTGAACCAGGTTCTTTTATTCTTATCAAGAAGTGTACAAGCCGCAGCCTCCAATCTCAATGGCAAGGGCCCTTCCCGGTTCTCCTCACCAGCCTGACTGCTGTTAAGCTCGCCGGACATTCCACCTGGGTTCACCTTCATCATTCAAGGGCATTAGATGAGCCCTTCCAGGGGAGGGAGATGAGGGGTTGGTTGTTGGTGTTGGTGATGATGGAGATGGAGACGATGGGAACTGGAAGAGAAACCGGAATCCGGTTGTAACAAACCAGACTACTATGATATAGTTGCATTGTAATTCTTCTTCTGTTTTACCTACCCTAATCCTTGAGGCAGAACGATCATTATGACGAAGCTCAAACTTGCTCTGTTATGTGTATTCGTTGTAGCCAGCATTAGTGCTGAAGAGGGGACTGTTTACCCGTGTGATCCTGAGCAACCAGAAACTGTGTGCTGTTTAAGCCAAAAAGATGTCCTTATGTGCCCCGAGAAACTGATTCCTCCGATACATGGAATGTTAACAAGAATGGCTGCGGCAATGGTCAACTGCAACAAGAAGATCAGACAGTTCATTTTCAGAACAAGTCTCAATGTTCTTTACCCTTTCAGGGTGTTTTGTGCCTGTTTGATTTCGGTTGTGCTTTTGGTGTTGCTGGTAAGTGTTGCCTTTACTCAAAGAGGTCTAAATCGGCATGTCGCAAAAGAGAAAGGGGGAGATGTTCTCCTTCACTAACAATTTGGTTTTGCACGGTCAGCATAAAATATTCGGCCAGGATGAAGTGGCCTGTTACGCCCTCACATCAGCAAAGGGCTCTTTGACCCTTTTCACCCTCGTGAGTTCCAACTTCGGAGTATGAAATACCTGTCAGGCGTTTACTGGATGTAATGTTTCCTCTGATTATTACTCTTCCCCAGCTGCTAGCCTGTGGAATTCCTCTAATAAGTCCGGGAAAGCCTATCCAATTTGTTACAACTGTACAGGATGGGGATGCATTTACGTTAATGTGACTATGTTTATTCCATGTGCCTTGGGCTAATGTACCAACCGCTACTGCTTCCCTGTGGCACCTCGCATCTCATGCATATGCCTACTGGAGGAGTATGTCTCTGCTATTGTGGACATTAGGCTCTTTGTGGTATTGGTAATGGCACCCACCTTCACGATGAGACCTCGAATTGCACCTCCATCTTCTGAATTGTGAGATGGAAGGAACCAGTCTGGGACAATAATCACATCCCTTACTGAAAGACCCACTACTTTTTATTGAACAGCTTTCTTCCTCAGAGCTCAGTGCGACCATATTTTGCAGCTCTGGACTACCCATATTTTCAGGGTAGTCACAAAGACAGGCCTGTTTCTTATTGGGAAGACCGCTCCATTATCTTAACTAAATCCGGATATTAATATTTTCAGCTAAGACAAAGCAACTAATTTCATTGTTCTTAATGAAATAGGGAATCCTTGTGTTCTAGCTGTAGGGGCAGTTTTCATAACTACTATTCACTGTCCAATTACCTGGGAATAGGGCTGAGGTTTCCCTCCGAAACGCTCTGTTACACCTGTATTCTGCACACATTGAGGGTTTGGTAAGTCTTTGGGTAACAGTAAAGCCCAGTTTGTGGCTTACACATTTCTCAGTGATGAGGATCTGCAGGAATTATTAGCCATCAAAATTGAAACTAAATTATTAGTGGTCTAATCTGCTTGGGCAAGGAGACAACTTAGACTTAGCAGGAGGTAAGGACATGCTCTCAGAATTACGTCTATCTTCCCAGCAAAATCGGTATGCCCTCGAATACCTACACGGCAAAGAGTGTCGGGTTTATTCTATAGTAAAGGGCAAGTGTACGATGGGAGTTACTGACCTCATAGAGAACATTACCAAGCAGGTAGATAACATATGCACCTTCGACAATCAAATGAAAGAAGGCACTGCATGGCGAGATGATATGGGCTGCTGTATTCACGAATGTCTCCCTGAGAGCAATATGGTGGGGATCGAATACCCGGGAGTGTTCCCCTGACTGTGACATGTTGTTGATTGGTACAGCGCAGTGTGTTCCCCTGACAGTGACGTGGTGTGGGAATGAATAGCCCAGAGTGTTCCCTTGACAGAGGCATAGTGAGGGCTGGTGTAGAACAGAGTTTTCCCTTGCCAGTGACATGGTTTGTGCTGGTGTAGCCCGGAGAGTCTCCCTGACAGTGACATGCCGTGGACTGGTGTAGCCCAAAGTGTCCCACTGTCTGTGACATGGTGTGGGCTGGTGTCACAGAGTGTCCCCCTGGCAGGTATATGGTGTAGGCTGGTGTAGCCCGGAGAGAGATTGCAGCAGCAGTGAGGAAAAGGTGGATGCTTTTTCAATTTTTCTTGGTGTATTCTAAGTACAGATAAATGGCACCCGTGTTTGGTAACTGTACATATTTTTCACTGAATTTTATATTGACAATAAATGATCATATCTATAAATATTGCAAACAATACGACCAGTCGCCCTCACACACAGACAGGCACACATGTTTCTTTAAAACAGAGATAGATACCTTTTTCATTTATACGCGACCAACAGTCAATGAGGGAAAGCTGGAAAATAGTTCTGAGATCAATTTCAGCTGTTTTTAACCAACACAGCAGACTTTATCCCAACTGTCTACTTTGTTCCATTTTCATATGCTCTTACCGCATGTTCAGTGGAATTGGTAGGTATTTGTGAAGAGAGTTACTGGAAATGTGGACAGGTTTGAGGGGTTGCACGTTCTATATCTTTTCCTAATTGTTGTAGCCTTATATTCCAAACGACTGGTGATTGATTTGAGGTGGACAGGCATTGCCACTTCAGACTGAAATAAAGAATGGCCTTTCTGTTTAGGATTGTGTGATCCATGGTGTTCTCATTCCTATTGTGCAGTGAGGAGTGGGTTACTGAAAACATTCAAGATTGGCTTCCAGTTGATTTTGATGAACAAGAAAACAGATAGGAAAAGGATGTTCAGCCACAATCATATCTACAATGAGCATTCTGAATGGTGCAGCAGGCTCGAAAGGCTGAATTGCCACCGGCCACTCCTCAACCATGTGTTCTTCTGTCACTCATCCCAGCAACCCTGTTATAGAGGAAGAGGAAGATCCCATTCAACCAGTCAGGATCAGAACATTGAGACAGCAGGAGGCTATTGTGCCCTTCTCCGGAACCACATTGAAATAGGATGAAGTCATTCAGCCCCTTGAGGACGTTACACAGTACAGGATGAGGTCAAGCAACCGTTTGAGGCTACTTCACAGGAACAGGGGATCCCTCTGCAACTATCCGCAAGTAGATAGCAACAAATAAATTACATTTGTTTTCTGGTTAGAAAGCTGTAAATTGGTGGAGCACCTCTCGGGTCAGTGTGAGGTCATCAAGTATTTGCAATCTATGTCAATGATTTTGGATGAAGGGACTGACTGGATTGGCGCTCATAACCAAGATAGTTATTGAGTAAGATGCCAAGTGGTGGTAGAAAGTCTATAATGGGATACAGACAGGGGACGTCAGTGTGGAAACTTCCACCAGAAACAGTATTTCATGCGTCATGGGAAGTTTGTGACAGAAGGATAAACAACAGTAACCCATTAAAATGGAGTGTCATTGAGTGATCGAGTGATCGAACATGGGAACTGGCCCTTTGGCGCAAACTGGTCCGTGCTGCATAATTCGATTTTCCCACAATTGACCAAATATCGCTCTAAACCCTTTCCATCTATTTACCATTTAATTTTCTTTTAACATGTTGCTATTGCACTTGCCTCAATCACTTTCTCTGGCAGCCCATTCCATTTCGAAAACACTCTGCATGAAGAAGTTACCCCTCAAGTCCCTCTTAAATTTTTACTCTCTCACCTTAAACCTATGCCCTGTAGTTTTCAATCCCTCATCGCTGGGAAAATGACTATCTGCATTCAACTTATCTGTGGCCCTCATGATATTGCACAACTCCATAAGGTCACCCCCTTACCCTCCTCCATTCCAAGGGATGATATCCGAACATGGCCACCCCTTTCTATAACTTCTGCCTATTAGTCCTGACAACATCCTTGTCAAATTCCTTTGCACGCTTTTCAGGTTAACAGGGTGACCAAAATTGTACACAATACCCCAAGTGTGGCCGCACGAACGATTTACAGAATGGTGACATAGTGTCCCAACTCCTACATTCAATGCCTCGAACAATGAAGCTCAACATGTTAAATGCCTTCTTCACCGCCCTCCCTACCCGTGATACCGCTTTCAACGAAATATGGACCTGTGGTCTGAGGTCCCTCTGTTCCACAACACTCCTCAAAACCTAATCATTTACTGTATAAGTCCTATCCAAAGCGTAGCATTTCACACTTATCTGTATTGAATTGCAGTTGTCAATCTTCAACTCACTTCTCCATCAGATTAAATTCCCTCTATAATTTCTGATAACTTTCATCGCTATCAACGATACCTTCTAATTTTGTATCATCTATAAATGTAGTAACGATCCTGGGAGTACTTGGAGTATGCTGCGCAGGTTTGGCCCCCATATCTCAGAACAATGTACTAGATTGGAACGTGTTCAGAGGAGTTTCATGAGAATGATCCCAGGAAAGAAAAGCTTAACATGTGAGGAATCTTTGAGGACTCTTGATCTATACTCAATGAATTTTAGAAGGATGAGGAGAGATTTAATTGAAACATTCCGAATACTAAATAATGTGGACAGAATAAATGTTGTGAAGATGTTTCCTTTGGTAGGAGAGAGTAGGACCAAGGGCACAGCCTTAGAGTAAATGGAACAGCTTTTCAAACTGAGATAAGGTGAAACGTCTTCAGCCAGAGACTGGTGAATTCACGGAATTCAATGCGACAGAAGGCTGTGGAGGCCACGTTACTGAGTCTATAAAAGACTGAGATGGACAAGTTCTTGCTTGTCAAACGGATCAAGAGTTATGGCAAGAAAGCATAAGAACAGGGTTGAGAAACTTATCAGCCATGATTGAATAGTGGAGCAGACTCGATGGGCTAAATATTTCAATTTCTGCTCCTAATTCTTATGGTTCTCATCATGCCTTGTATATTTACATCCAGTTCATTTATGTAAATAATAAATAACAAAGGTCTCAGCACTGACACCTGTGACACACCAGTGGTTCTCGGCCTCCAGTCTGAGAAATAATTTTCAACGATCATCCTCTGCTTCCTACCATGGAGACAATTTTGAATCCAATCAAATAGCTGTCCCTGGATCCCATATCACCGAAACTCACTGACTCACTTGCCGTATGTGACCTTGTCAAAAGTCTTTCTAAAGTCTGTATACAGATCATCCATTGCCTTATCCTTATGAATTCTCGTGATTACCTCATGAAACACTTTCAAAGGTTTGTCAGACATGAATTCCCGCACACAAATCCATGCTGACCATCCCTAATCAGACCTTGAATTTCCAAATGTTGATTCATCCTGTCTCGCATTATCTTCTCCAACAACTTGCCTAACACTGACATTACGCTCACTGACCAAGAGTTCCCTGGTTCGCCTTTGCTACCTTTCTTAAGCAATGGAACCTATCCAGTGGCAAACGATGAAGGACAAATTGCTGCAAGGGCCTCTGCAATTTCTTCCCCAGCCTCCCATAACATCCAAGGATGGACATGTTCATGCATAGGGGATACATTCAACTTATTGTGCTTTAAAGTAGCAAATACCGCCACTCTGGTAATATTTATGCCGTCCAAACCATTCCCACGTGCTTCCCTTATTTCCTTTGTCTGCATGCTTTGCTCCTGAGAAAACATAGCGAAGAAATATCCATTTAACAATTCTCCCCACCTCCTGGTGATTCCACACAAGGACGGCCATGTTGATCGTTAAGTTGACCTATTCTCTCCCTCGCCACGCTACTACTCTTAATAAAGCTAGAGCACCTCTTGGGATTATCTTTAACATTTTCTGAGAGATCTACCTCATGCCTTCTTTTTGTGCTTCTGATTCCACACATAACGGTGCTTTTAAACTTTGTAAAGTCATTTAAGGATTGACTTGAATTCGATAGCTTAAACCCAATATATGCCTTCTACGGTTTCCTTACCAGAGCCCCAATATCCCTCGCCATCCAGGGATCAGGTTGCCCCCCACCACCCCTCACCCCCCAACCACCGTCTTTCTAATGAAAATAATCCGAATTTATTCAATCTCTCATCACGACTGGCACCCTCCATACCCGACAACACCTGGTGAGAATCCTCTGCACCCTCTCCAAAGCATCCGCATTCTTTTGCTAATATGGCTACCAGACTGCATACAGTATTCCAAATGTGGCTGAACTAAAGTATTGGTCAACTGTAACATGACCTGCCAGCTCTTGTATTCAATATTACGTCAACGAAGGAAAGCATGCTATATACCTTCTTGACCACTCTACTGATCTGCCTTGCCATTTTCAGGGAACAATGGACCTGAACATCTCGATGTTGCTGTATATCAATTTTCCCCAAGACTTTTTTATTTACTGCATTGTTCGTTCTTGAATTGGATCTTCCAAAATGGATAGCCTCGCATTTGTCCAGATTGAACTCCATCTGCGAATTCTCTGCCCATGTCTCCAATCTATCTATATTCTGCTATATTCTTGGGCAGTCTCCTTCACTGTCTGCTATTCACCAATCACCTGAAAACTTGCTAATGAAACAACCAACACCTTCCTCCACATAATTTATGTATATCATTAAAAAGTGGTCACAGCACATGTCCCTGTGCACACAACTGGTCACAGATCTCCATTTTTCGAAGCTCCCTTTCATTATTACTTTCCGTCTCCTGTTGCCTAACCAGTTCTCTATCCATCTAGCTCGAAAACCCATGCAAATTCACTTTCTTCATCAGCTTGCCATGGTGAAATTTATCAAGTGCCTTACTGAAATCCATCTATATGACATCTACATCCCTTCCCTCATCAATCAACTTTGTCACCTCTTCAAAGAATTCTATTACGTTTGTAAGCCATGACCTTCCCTGCACAAAACCATGTTATCTAGCAGTGAGAAGCCCTTTTCTTCCAAATGGGCAGATACCCTATCCCTCAGTATCTTCTCCAGTAGCTTCCTTACCACTAACGTCAGACTCACAGGTCTGTAATTACCTGGATTATTCCTTAAACAAGGAGACACTATCAGCAATTCTCCATTCCCCTGAGTCATTCCCCGTGTTCAAGGATATCTGATAAAGCCCGAGCTATTTCCTCTCTCGCTTCCCTCAGTAATCTGTGATAGATCCCATTCAGACCTGGGGACTTATCCTTCTGAATGCCTTTTGGAAATCACAACACTTCCTCCCTCCTTACAGCGACATCACCTCGAGTAATCGAAGATCTATCCCTAACCTCAACATCCACCATACCCCTCACCTTGCTGAATACCAATGTGAAGTACTCATTAAAAATCTCACCAATATTTCTGCCTCAACGCACATCTTTCCTGCTTTGTCCTTGAGTGAGTAAACGCTTTCTCTAGTTACCCTCTTGCTCGTTATGTATGAACAAAAAGCTTTGAGGTTTTTCTGAACCCTGCTCGCTAAGGTTATCTCATGACCCCTTTTAGCCCTCTTGATTCCTCATTTCAGAGTGAGCCTACATTCACAGTATTCTTCCAAGGCTTCTTCTATCTTCATTCGCCGAGGCATTATGTACACATCTTTTTTCCTCCTGGCTAGTCTCACAATATCACTTGTCATCCATGATTTCCTAATCTTGCCATATCTATCCATCATTTATTTCAGGAACATGTCTTTTCTGAACATTAATTAACTTCTCTACAAAAGCCTCCCACATATCAAATATGGATTTCCCTTGAAACAGTTGTTCCCAATCTACGTTCCCCAGCTCCTGCCGAATTTTGCTATAGTTGGCCTTCCCCCAGTTTAGCACTCTTCCTATAGGACCACTCTCATCTTTGTCCATGACTATTGCAAAACTAATGGAATTGTGATCATTATTCCCAAAGTAATCCCCCACTGCAATTTCAATCGCCTGGGTGGGCTCATTTCCCAACACCAGGTCTAATGTTGTCACTTCCCGAGTTGGACTATTTCTATACTCCTTTAAAAAAACCCTCCTGCTCGGTCCTTTCAAATTCTGCTCCATCTCGACCTCTTTCACTAAGTGAATCCCAAAGGTGTGAAAATTAAAATCTACTACCACCACCATCCTGTTGCTCCTACATCTTTCTGTGATGTGATCTATCTAAATATTTGTACCTCTATCGGTGTTGAAAGACCTGTAGTACAATCTCAGCATTGTTACTGCACCCTTTCTATTTCTGAGCTCTGCCCATATTGCCTCACTTCTCGAGTGCCCTCTTTCAGCACAGCTGTGATATCTTGTTTGACCAGTAACGCTTCTCCTCCACCCCTTTTCCGTTCCTCTCTACCCCGCCTGAAGCATTAATGTCCTGGTTTATTTTATTCCCAATCACGCCATTCCCTCAAACAAGTTTCAATAATGACAATAACATTATATTCCCAGGAACTTTTCCAAGTCCTAAGTTCATTTGCCTTACCTGCTATACTTGGTGCATTAAAACTAGCAGTGCCTCTGTGTTCATTCTCCGCTTCCTGCCTCCTTTTCCCCTCAGCCATGCTGATTTCATTAGCTTCCTTAGGATTCAGTTACTACCGCCTTTCTGTTCACCAACCTCTCATTTATTTCCCGATCTCCTGCCTCATTAGTTTAAACCCTCCCCAACAGCGTTAGCAAATGCTTCCCTTGGACGTTGGCTCCAGTCCTACACAGATGTAGACCATCCAATTTGTAATAGTGCCATCTCCTCCAGACTTGGTATCAATATGCAAAAAATCAGAACACCTCCCTCATGCACCATCTCTCAAGCCACGCATTCTTCCTGATTATTCGATCATTCCTACTCTGACAAGCAGTTTATTCTGGTAGCAATCCCGAGATTACTGCTTCTGAGGTCCTACTTTTTAACTTGATTCCTAACGCCTTAAATTCTTCTTGTAGGACCTCATCCCGACGAAACAATAATGTGGGGAGAGTTCATTGAGGCATCTAAAACAGTAGGGATGCTATATTAGACTGATGAATGGATTCTCTAACTTCAAGTAATGCTGATCTTGTTCATATTGATCGTGTGTTTTGAATGTCCTGCGTATTGTAACCTGTACGCCTTACTCTGTCCAAGTTTATTTTTCACCCTATGATCTGTGCTTCCTTGCTTACTGTGATCTGCCTGGACTGCTCGCAAATAAAGCTTTCACTGGACTTAGGCACATGTGACAGTGAATCTAATAAACAAATTATTTCTCACCCTAACAGTATCTCTTTTACAAATATGTGGTCGTCGCTAACGCTCACGTTTCAACGAAATTATCCCTCCTTGTCTCATAGCACTAACGATTAAGTACTCAGTTCCATCACCTGTCTCGTCGTGGTGTAATTATCTCATGGATTAAACTGCTGCTATTTGTTTGAGCTGTGTCTGTGTTAATGAGATCATGCCTTACAAAGGAGATCATACCTGTTCACAGTACCCTAAATACTCTCTCATCAAAGCCCTACAAATACAAGAAGACGGCTTTATTGATGGACTTGAATCATATTACAATGAAGGGCAGCATACTATATAAGATGTTCAATACTTACGACCTTGGTTCTACTATTTTCAGTGACTCATGATCAAGGACTAACAGTTCATTTGAAAAAAAAAACAACACTTCTCAACCTTGTACCATTTAATCAATACAAAATGAGACGATTGCTGTTTACTTCTCATATCCAGATCGTTTCTATGTCTTGCAAATTGTTGTGGTTCAAACACTGAAACATGCGATATCCCATGAGTAATTGCCGTCGGTCTATAAAAGTGAAAGAAGCTCCGTATTGCTTCCACTGACCAATTCCCAATCCATGCAGTATATCCAGCTCCCCTCGTCCGCACCTTATCAATGTGCTCTAACTTGCTTTGTTCACTTGTTAGCAACAATGCAAAACGTATTGTGTAAATTCAAGCATATATCACTCCCACTGTTTTTCTGTCGTGAATGCATCAACTAATGCAAACTCCACAGGTTTCTCAACGATGATTTCATGTTTATAAATCTAAACTGACTGCCAAATTACATCATGTTTTCCCAATGTCTAGATATAAAACTTATCACAGAAGATTCTAATATTTTCCTCAGATGTGGCATCAAGGTACACGTTTATTTTTTTTTGTTTCCCCTCCCACTTCGGTTTTAAATATTTAGGATTATAATAGCTATTTTCCAATCTGCAGGAACAAGAATTTACCGGGTCTAAAGAATTTTGAGGGTAATCAATACTTCTTTCCGTTTGTTACAACATTTAAAATACATTTGGATAAGTGCATGAATAGAAAAGGTTTGGTG
Organism: Hemiscyllium ocellatum; assembly: GCF_020745735.1. Classification (NCBI taxonomy): domain Eukaryota; kingdom Metazoa; phylum Chordata; class Chondrichthyes; order Orectolobiformes; family Hemiscylliidae; genus Hemiscyllium; species Hemiscyllium ocellatum. Next base: position 16,965,295 of record NC_083408.1, read on the forward strand.
GGATATGGACCATGTGCGGGCAAGTGGGACTAAGTTGGTTTGGAATCGGAAGTGTCAGCATCGACTGGTTGGAACGAATGGGTGTTTCTGTCCTGTATGACTCTATGTCTCTTTCACTTGCTGTATTGCCACTTTCTTGAAATCTCTGGGATCGAGCTCATTTGGTGCAGTCACTTGCGAACCTTCAATTTAATTAGTTTTTTTTTTGAGTAAGTTCTTTTCATTAATTCTAATCAAGCACAGTTTCTTATTTTCATCAGTCAGTCTGTCCCATCGTATTTCTGGAGGATTTTCGGTACCTTCCATTATGGAGACAGCATAAAGGTATTACCCTCAGCAGCAGGTAGAGACGGATTCCGTCACTGTGTGAATACATCGGAACAATGCAATTGGGAGATGATGGACGTGGCACCCACTCCTGCTCAGAAAGTTCGAGAATCAAAACTGTTCAATGAACCTGTCACTTCCTGGTCTCTGACAGCATGGTCCTCTCCCTCGTACGAGGTTACACGTTAAGCTGAAACAGTTGACACAAAGCTGTGACCGACTCATTTTAGAATCAAACTGACTTCACTCTTTGCATGTTTAATGAGAAGAGTTGACAGAATAAATTTTAACAGGAAATGAGTGGAAGATAGTTTATTCAGAAACAGCGTTGAGGCAGAAGTGAAGACTGGGGATATTGTGAAGGTGGAAGTGGACAGGTTTTGTAGTAGACGGAATATTAAGATAGAAATCAGCTCAAGATAAAATGGAGTAATCATGGTTATGAAAACTTTTGTTTCTCCTCGGTTGTTTGTAAGTGAAGGATATGAAATTCATGAATAGAAATGGAGTCTGTGGTTGAAAGTGAAGAAAATATTTTGGATCTTTGCCAAATATACATTACAGAAAAAAATGACGACATTCACAATGGGTTAGAAAATTAGAAAACCTTCCTTGGTGGAAGGTTTTCTCGAGTAGTTCGAGAAGGTTTAAATTAGTATGGCAGAGGGGTGGGAACCTGAGCTGTATACTGGAGGTGAGAGTCGATGCAGATGAGGCAATATCAAGAGGTAGACCAGTTAGTGGGAAGAATTTTCATGGGAAGGAACCAAGGTATCAGTTAAAGTGTGTTTGCTTTCACGCAAGGAGTATCAGGAATAAAAGCGACGAACTTAGAGCATGGATCAGTACCTGGTGCTATGATGTTGTGACCATAACGGAGACATGGGTTTCTCAGGGGCAGGAATGTTTGTTGGATGTTCCATGAGTTAGAGCATTTAAAAAGAATAGGGAGGGGCGGAAAGAGGAGGGGATGTAGCACTACTAATCAGAGAGGGTATCACAGCTACAGAAGCTTCCACTGTCGAGGAAGATCTGCCTACCGAGTCAGTATGGGTGGAAATTAGGAACAGCAAGGGAGCAGTCACCTCTTTACGGGTTTACTGCAGGGCCTTCAATAGCAGTAGGGAGATGTAAGAAGCATAGCTCGGCAGATTTTGAAAAAGTGTGGACGTAGTAGGGTTGTTGTAATGGGTGACTTTAACTTTCCCAATATTGATGAGAACCTCCTTCGAGCAGAAGATTTGAATGGACCTGTTTTTGTAAGGTGTTTTCAGGAGGGTTTCCTAACTCAGTACGTTGACAGGCCGACAAGGGGAGAGGCCATTCTAGACTTGGTGCTTGGAAACGAGCCGCGGCAGGTATCAGATCTTTTGGAGGGAGAGCATTTGTTGATAGTGACCACAACTGCCTCACATTCTACATAGCTATGGAGAAGGAGAGGATTAGGCAAAATGGGAGCATATTTAATTGGGGAAGAGAAAATAATGATGCGATTCGACATGAGTTAGGAAGCATGGATTGGGAGCAATTGTTCCATGAGAAAGACAGTATAGACATGTGGTGGCTGTTAAAGGAACAGTTGTTGCAAGTGATGAATAAATATGTCCCTCTGAGACAGGCAAGAAGTGGTAAGACAAAGGAACCTTGGATGACGAGAGCGGTGGAGCTTCTTGTTAAAAGGAAAAAGGTAGGTTACATAAGGTGGAGGAAGCTCGGGTCAAGCTCAGCTCTACAGGATTACAGGTAGGTGAGGAAGGAGCTTATAAATGGTCTGAGGAGAGCCAGGAGGGGGCATGAGAAAGGCTTGACGGAACGGATTAGGGAGAACACAAGGGCATTTTACACTTATGTGAGGATTAAAAGAATGGTCAAAGAAAGAATAGGGCTGATCAGGGATCGCATTGGGAATTTGTGTGTGGAGTCTGAGGAGGTAGGGGTAGCCCTAAATGTGGTTTTTTTGCTGCTGTCTTTACGAAAGAAACCAACTTTGTAGTGAATGAAACCTTTGAAGAGCAGGTGTGTATGCAGAAATGGATAGAGATAGAGGAAGCTGATGTGCGAAAAAAAAATCGTCAAACATTAAGATTGACAAGTCGCCAGGCTCGGACCAGATTTGTCCTCGGCTGCTTTGGGAAACGAGAAATGCAATTGCTTCGCCACTTGCGAAGATCTTTGCATCCTCGCTCTCCACTGGAGTCGTACCTGAGGAATGGAGCGAGGCAAATGTAATTCCTCTCTTCAAGAAAGGAAATAGGGAAATCCCCGGCAATTACAGACCAGCAAGTCTCACGTCTGTCGTCTGCAAGGTGTTAGAAAGGATTCTGAGGGATAGGATTTAAGACCATCTGGAAGAGTATTGCTTGATTAAATGCAGTCAACACGGCTTTGTGACTGGCAGGTCATGCCTCACAAACCTTATCGATTTCATTGAGGATGTGACTGGAAAGTTGATGACGGTCGCGCTGCAGATGTGGCGTATATGGAATTCAGCCAGGCATTTGATAAGTTTCCCCATGGTAGGTTATTCAGAAGGTCAAGAGGAATGGGATTCAGGGGAATATTGCTGTCCTGAAACAGAATTGTCTGGCCAACAGAAGACAGTGAGTGGTAGTAGAAGGAAAATATTCTTCTTGGAAGTTTGTGGTGAGTGGTTTTCCACAGGGCTCTGTCCTTGGGCCTCTATTGTTTGTAATTTTTATTAATGACTTGGATGAGGGGATTGAAGGATGGGCCAGCAAGTTTGCAGATGATACAAAGGTCGGAGGTGTCGTTGACAAGATAGAGGGCTGTTTTAGGCTGCAGCCGGACATTGACAGGATGCAGAAATGGGCTGAAAGGTGGCAGATGGAGTTCAACCTAGATAAGTACGTGGTGATGTATTTTCGAAGGTCGAATTTGAAAGCTGAGCACAGTATAAAGGATAGGATTTTTGGCAGTGTGGAGGAACAGAGGGATCTTGGGGTGCAGATACATAGATCTCTTAAAATGGCCATCCAAGTGGACAGGGTTGTTAAGAAAGCATATAGCGTTTTGGCTTTCATTAACAGGGGTATTGAGTTTAAGAGTCGTGAGCTCTTGTTGCAGTTCTATAAAACTTTGGTTAGACCGCACTTGGAATACTCCGTCCAGTTCAGGTCGCCCTATTATAGGAAAAATAAGGATGCTTAGGAGAGGGTTCAGGGGAGATTTACCAGGATGCTGCCTGGATTGGAGGTCTTATCTTATGAGCAGAGGTTGACTGAGCTCGGATTTTTTTCGTTGGAGAAAAGGAGGAGAAGAGGGGACCTAATTGAGGTATAGAAGGTAATGAGAAGCATAGATAGAGTCGATAGCCAGAGAGTATTTCCCAGGGCAGAAATTACTAACACGAGTGGTCATAGTTTTAAGCTGGTTGGAGGAATGTAGAGAGGGGATGTCAGATGCGGGTTCTTCAGAGCATGGAATGTGTTGCCAGCAGCAGTTGTGGAGGCAGGGTCATTGGGGACATTTAAGAGACTCCTTGACATGCATATGGTCACAGAAATTTGCGGGTGCATACATGAGGATCAGTGGTCGGCACCACAGCGTGGGCTGAAGGGCCTGTTCTGTGCTGTCCTGTTCTATGTTCTACAAAATGGGCAGAGATAGGCTCTCCAGGAACACGAACAATAGCGTGGATGGAATAGCAACCTACCTGAATAATCGTCAGTACACAGAGCCAATCGAGATGTTCTCACTACGCTGATGTCTCGTACACCACAACTTCCAATATAAAATCTGTCTCTGGGCACAACTGCCCTGTACATGCACAAGAAATACGGATTTATCTGGATTTTACTGGCACAGCTCTTAACGGTAATTAGTTACCGTTTACGTAATGGAATTCAATAATTTGTTTGCAAGGATGCAAACATCTTATTGCAAAGTTCGTATGCCTTTTCATTTTTAGATTTTTTTTTGCAGCCTTAGCCCAAAAACTAAATGTTTTGCCTAAAATTAACCTGTTCGTTGGGATTCAAAGGTTAGACACAATATGCATTTTTCATGGGCTAAGAACCAGAATGGAATAGAAGACAGACTGATAAGGTGTAAAGTGACATTTCCCCTCCCCCCCGCCACCCCCAATCCCCAATGTCTTCTTGACAGACAGAATAAAATAAAATGAAGAGAAGAAGGAACGGCAAATGACAATGTAAACAAAACAGAAAAATTTGAAATGGAATGGCCGAACAATGATTGATGTGTGTGTGTGTGTGTGTGTGTGTGAGTGTGTGTGTGTGTGTGTGTGTGTTTGTGTGTGTGTGTGTGTGTGTGTGTGTGTGTGTGTGTGTGTGTGTGTGCGTGCGTGTCTGTGTGTGTGTAGATTGATAAGATTGTTCATATGTGTGCAACATATTCAGAATGAGCAAAAGAGACATAGTTAACAAACATGATGCATGTGATTACAAAATTTATGAAATATTAATATGTTAATTAATCTTCAGCTGAGTTGTTATGTTCCACTTCTCTCAACGTACTCTCTGCCTCCTGTCTCTTTCTGGCATTCCATGATCTAATCTCTCATTCTTATCGGGATGGATGTTATACATTCCTGCTTCTGGTGTGCCAACATATTTCGGATAATCCATTTTCTACCAGGAAACATATACTGGGTTCTGTCAACAGTTGGTGCCTATCATAATAATGGAGATAAAAGTTCTGGCATCAAATCCAGGATTTCAACATATTAATCTGTTGCACATACACTGTATAAAGGACGACAGCACACAGGAATTGTCAAACCAAATACTGAAGTACATCGACTTCTATCAATCACGTGGACCTGTCTATTTTTTACATCTCCACGTCTATATTCTCTCTCTCTCTCTCTCCCTCTCCCTCCCTCTCTCTTTCTCTCTCTCTCGCTCGCTCTCTGTCTTTCCATCTAGTTTAGAAATCCCCCAATCGTTCGTCGTGTCCCATGTCTCAAACCTCCCTCTTTTAGTTTACATATATTGCTCACTTTTGGATGAGATGGCTTATAATTGAGTAATGTAACTAAAAAAAAACATGAGGGAGGAGTTGGCCAGAGTTAGGTGGAAGTGGAGCTGAGCACGGGAAGGTGGTGATGTAGCAATGTCAGGGGTTTCCGGAGATCATTCAGTAACAAATCAGAAATTCGTCCCAAGTAAGGAGCAAGATATTCAGTGGAAGACAAGGCATGATTACGAACTCAGGGACAGCATAAAGGTAAATAAATTGCGCACAATGTGGTGAAGATTATTGGGAATCTAGACTATTACGAAGCCTATAAATTCCAGCACAGATAAATAATAACAGCAAATGGGAGGCGAGTGTGAAATATGATATTACGCTTGTTAATCATGTAAAAGAACATTGACGGAGATCTTTCGATATAAGGGCGGCACGGTGGCACAGTGGTTAGCACTGCTGCCTCACAGCGCCAGGGACCTGGGTTCAATTCCTGCCTCAGGTGACTGACTGTGTGGAGTTTGCATGTTCTCCCCGTGTCTGCGTGGGTTTCCTCCGGGTGCTCCGGTTTCCTCCCACAGTCCAAAGATGTGCGGGTCAGGTGAATTGGCCATGCTAAATTGCCCATAGTGTTAGGTAAGGGGTATATGTAGGGATATGGGTGGGTTGCGCTTCGGCAGGTCGGTGTGGACTTGTTGGGCCGAAGGGCCTGTTTCCACACTGTAAGTAATCTAATCTAAGTAATCTAATCTAATATGTAACAAGGAAGACAGGGAGTAAAGAACAAACAAAGGAATGTTGGAAAATGAGACACGAGAATCGAACACGAGAATCGACGTTTCAGGCGTAAGCCCTTCTCCTGAAGAAGGGCGTATGCCCGAAACATCGATTCTCCTGCTCCTTTGATGCTACCTGACCTGTTGCTCCTTTCCAGCAACACATTTTTAAGCTCTGATCTCCAGCATCTGCAGTCCTCGCTTTCTCCCTGTGTTTTACCAGCTTCAAGTTTATTAACTCTGGCCTCCTGCACTTGTAGCACTTACTCTCTCCAAGTTGTGAAACTATGTAGTCTACATATAAGAGGAAATATGTTTGGACATTTGAAAAGATCACTGACTCATTCCTCATTTCTTAACAACCCAACACACACTTTCCATATGAAGCAGCATTTCACTTGTACTCTTTCAATCCAGTCTCATGTCGTTGCTGCACACAATGCAGTCTCCTTTACACTGGGGAGACCAAACAAAGACTGCATTGAGGAACACTACCACTCTGTCTGTAGGTAGAGCCCTGACCCTCCCATTGTTTCCCATTTAAATAACCTACCTTGCTCCCATGTTTACATTTCGGGCCTGGGCAGCTGCAATTTTCCAGTGAGCACAACCCAAGCTTGAGTAACACCTCAATTTACACTTTGGTACGTTACAGCCTCTAGGAGTTAATATTCAATTCCATAACTTCACAGCCGGACGCCTTTATGGCTGTTCTCCAATCTCCATATATTCCTTCTTCTGGTCTTCCAATGAACTTGTCCTGTTTGTGAATCGTTTATCTTGCACTCAATTAAGGAACCCAATTCCCCCTATTACAAACTAATTTATACTCATTTTACATTTTATTCTGTTTTACCACAAACAAAAGTCCCTTCGTCAGTGGCATTGCGCCTCCAAATCGTCTGTTTCCCGTCACCCCTCATCTACCTCGGGCAAGGCATTAAAAAACCCAGTTTCCAATCCTTTACTGTTCTGGACTTGAAACGCTAACTCTGTTTCTCTGTCTCCATACATGCTACAGATCTGCTGTGCTTCTCCAGAAATAAACAAAACACATTTTCAATAAAACAACTAACTGTGGCTATCAGAAATCTGAAACCAGAACAAAAAAAAAATGTGAGCCTTGAAGAAAGATCACTGGAACCAAAATTAACTCTACTTTCACTCCACAGATGCTGCCAGGCCTGCTTAACGTCCCAGCAATTTCTGTTTTACAGCACGTTTCAAAGATGTGTCTCAAAATTGCTCAAAAAACCCTGTTCAACCTAAAGCAGCATATACCGGGAAGTGAAAGATAAGACAAGATACACAAATTCATTGTTTATGAATCTACGTAAGGCTGGCATCACTGACACGGCAGAGCTCTTACTCTTATCAGGGAGAGAAACAGAGGGAGATGTATTCACTCCGAACACAGAAGGTAGCACATACTGGAAGTATGAGCCTGTTATGAAGGAATATGAAGAGTCCCTTCAGCTCCTCAAAAAGTTACACAGCATCAGGAAGATTTCACAAGGCCTCAAGCTCCTGATGTATCATTAGGAGGAGGAGAAGCAGGTCTTGAATATGTGAATCAGGATGTTCAATCCATTGAGACGATAGTCTAGGAACACGATGCGAACGTTCAGCAGAATGAGTAAACCAGGAACAGAATTATTCCATTCAGACACTCATGCCTCTTGCACAGTGATTGGCGATTGGAGCAGATCTTTTAAAGCTATGCGTCTGTTATACAGGAACACCGGAAAGGGAATTTAGAGGTTACAGAAAGGGTAGGAATTAGTATAATCATCTGCAGTAATGAATAATATTAGTGACCAAACTATTGGGAATTAAGGGAAATTGTGAGAATTCATTCTGAATTAATTAAGAAAAGGGAATTGCAAAGTCAAAATGGAATACATCAGAATCAGCATGATTTTTAAAAACAATGTATTTCTTCGAGTCCTTTAAATATGTGACAAGCAATGTAGTCAATAGGGATCCTGGACGGGATAGGGGAGGGGTCGGTGTTGGACTGGGTTGGGGGACTGGGCGGTGGTGGACGGGGTTGGGGGTAGGGGCAGTGTTGCACTGGGTTGGGGAAGTCTTGGTGTTAGATGGGGTTGGCGGAGGGGGCGGTGTTTGACGGGGTTGGGCGAGCGGGCGGTTTTGGACATAGTTGGGGAAGGGGCGGAGTTGGACAGTGTTGGATGAGTGGGCCGTGTTGGACGGGGTAGGGGAGGGGGCGGTTTTGGACGGGGTTGAGGAGGGGGCATTGCTGTATGTGGTTGGGGAGAGGGGGCAGTGTTGGACGGGGTTGGGGCAGTAGGCGATGTTGGGAAGCATTGGACAAGGGGGCGGTGTTTAACGGGGTGGGGAGGAGGCGGTGTTGGACTGGGTTGGGTGGAGGGGTCAGTGTTGGACTGGTTTGATGGTGACGTTGGGGTTGGAGTGGTGCGAGTGGGGGGATGCGTGTTGTGAGGGTGACACACTTACCGGTGTGTACCATGTGGTGCTCCATGTTCCGTGTGTGTGAATCTATTGGGCTGCTGTCCACTTCCCAGTGTTTCCCATTTGTTGCTCCATGTTGGATAGGAGTTCATACATGGGAAGTGTTGATCCATCTGATGTTCATAGTAGCACCTATGCCGTCAGTACAAACGGGATATTTTGATACAGTTGTTTGATGGTGGTGAGTGGTGAGGGGGAGGCTGTTTTGAGGGGGACGGCCTTTATCTGAGATTCCATCCTTTCTATCCAAATGGACATCCGAGGACGATGGGAATGGCTGTTTCTGAATGAAGAGGCTGTGGTTCGCTGCCAGGACAGTGGGTATTCACGAGCATGATGTACTGTGCATGGGCACACTGCCACATTAATGTGGTGAGATTTCCTTCAGCTCCTCTACCTCTCCCATTGACATGGGGACCCTACAGAGCTATGTACAACATCGGGAATCCCACTGTACTGGGAAAACAAGGATACACTCTGCTGAGGAGAAAACATTCACCTCATCCACCACATAGATCCTCCATCACTGAACGGTGACATTGATGCTGAGATACTGGGAGATGATGGCTATGTCATCCACTCCTGCCTGGATTGTTCTGGATCATAAAAGCTGAATGAAGTAGTGATACTAACAGCACCGTCCTCCCCCTGGTGTGAAGCTGCAGGTCGTGTTGAAGGAAGTGACACCGCTCTTTGACCAGCTCCTTGTTCAGTCAGGGTCCCCTCACACTCTGCTTCTGGCGTTAGTGTCCCTTGGGAAGCTGGTCTTGGAAAACCCGGAGTGGATACAGCAGATCCCTTTCCCCACACACACTCACTCCGTGGTTTCAGAGCTTCCCCTCTCTGTAGCCTGTGCTCCATTTTCTGTTCATGTTGCAGTCCTATATTCTGTAACTACAGTCCCCATGCTCCATTCAGAGTTGGATCACAAAATCCTCGGGTATCCCGAAATGTCCGAGGGAGCTCACAGCACAACCACCAGCAAACCATCCCCAAAACCTCCACTAACCTTTGAATAACAGGACACAAACAGAAGTACCCCAGCTGCAAGTATTATGGACCAGTCCAGACCCCCTCAACATGTTTTCCTTTTTTTTAAACATAGATGTGAATTGGATGCTCCAGATGTGTTGTGACTGGTCAACCCACTCAAAGTTAAGCAAAACGCAATCAATTCAAACGCTCTAGTTAATACACAATCAAAAAGAAGAACAATTGTGGATAGCTTCTCCACTGGAACACGTATGCAAACAATAAATACAACACATTCTATTAATTTACTGTTCTAATACAGGAACATACCATAAACATGCCTCTTGACAAAAAGGTAAATTCATACACAAATCTTACGGGCAGTTCTCCAATCCAGGAGGAAGCAACTTCAGAAGAGTTTTCAGAGAGAAGAGCAGATCGGGATCATGTACTGAAACTTCCAACCCTTCTGCGATCACCAGCAGTTTCTGAATGCTGCAGCTAAAAACAAAACGAGAAGACCTGTTCTGGGAGGGCTGGCCACTGCCCTTCCATTGTTAACACCGCTTTAATAAAACCTAAAGGCCTGTTCAGTTATTTACTTCTGCCATTTTCAAGCGGCAATTCGCAAGTCTGCATTTAAGTGCTCTCTTCAAAACCCACGAGGAAATAACCTTTTTAAAGTGACAGTATGATCATAACTCTCCCTTTGAAAAAAGAAACGAACAATCAATATACAAAGATAGCCTCATTGTAAACCCCTTATTCTTATTGTTATATTGGACTACAATACATATATATTGCATTGACATTAAGCATTCAAACATTCAAACTCCATTCTATTTCAGTCAGTTTACCGCTGTCAGAAAACGCCTCTGCCTTTCTTCATCCAAGTCTTGACACCTTACCAGCAAGGTCGATTTCTCATCCTGTCACCTGTATAACTTCTACATTGAATGACAGCAATAATAAATGTTATCTGAGCAGACTGGACGTTTTCTCCTTAAATTTCTCCAAAAATATCTTGGTGTGATGGTCAGTATATCGATTTGTCTCAGCTACGTTCTTGACAATTTAAATGCTGAAATGTTGTAACGCCAACAAGGAAGCTCAAGGCCTCCTTCCCAATTGTAAAATATTCCTGTTGATGGTTTCACCCGGCACTCCAACTACACGATACATAATTGAGCAAGTCTCATCTCTCCGATCGTCCTTCTGAATGATATAACTGCTCATGTCTCAGCTTAAAAGATTTACGTGCCTCTGCACCTCTTAATACTGTACCTCTTTATGTGCTATTTCTGCCCTACGCCAGTCAACCTTACTCTCACAGGTATATGTTTTAAGAAGATCTTGTACATTCTTCTCAATTCCTAACAGAAGCCAAACTTTGATTTATGTGCCAACTGATAATCATCAGTCATTTCCGATTCTAATCTTGCCATTTTAACTCTCTGCTCTCACACAAGAGTTCTCAGGATTGCAGGAAGTGAATTTTTGAACTCCTCCCAAGTAAGAATCTCTTTAGGAATGCCATAAGTTTGCTCTGCTTTTAATATCCTTATAAACCTTTCAAAATTACTTTGCCTGATTCTTTCAACTCAATGTACGTTTAATCAGGGACGCTCTTTTGGATTCCTAAAACGCTGTCTCTGGGCTTCTGGCCCAAGCTCGGATGCACTTCAGATGTGTTTCTTCACCTCCTCATTCTGGTCAGCTACCTCCTCTGATAGGGATGGAAATACCTCAGTCCTTACATCTACCAGCTTTGTTTGGATCAACTAAATTGATATGGTCACTGGTCAGTGATTTGGCCACTTTCTCAAACGAAATTAAAAAGGCTTTCACATCCTTCTCATCAAATGTAGATCATGCCTGGATGTATTTAAACAGATCCACATAAGGACTTTGTCTACCATAAGTTTGCTTCTCCTCACTATCCTCCCATCTCAGCCTACCATCTACCTTCATGTCTGCTTTCAAAATCGACTTTCCTCTCAAATTGTTAACTTTTGAAGTTGAAACTCTCTCTCTTTTTACATTTCTTCTTTATTTTTCTGTCTTTCTTCTCCCTCTCCTTTTCTTTTAATTCTACTTTGAATCATATTTCAAACTGTTTCAATTCCTTTTAATGTTCAAGCTGCCACATCTACAATTGAATTCTACCCATTTCCAAACATTATGATGGTGTTACCATCAAAATGTAAATGCCAAGCTAAAGCTGTAATCATCTCTGTTTTTATCAGAGAACGTTGTTGTGCATTGATGGGCCAAATGACCTGTTTCCACACTGTAGGGATTAACGTTCTGAACCCAATTTGGAATTGTCGATTTAGAACCTGGTTAAAGTGCCCAGTTTGCTATGGACCAGACCACACAGCCTTAAAATACTTTAAGATGGTAGCCTGGACGCTAAGATTGTCTTATAGTAAAGGTAGATGTGAAATGGATGTTCCAGATGTGATTTGGCTGGACACAGCACGCAGCTTAAAGCAAAACACAATTTATTTAAGCATTCTAATAAAAACACATACAGTAAAGAATTGGGAAGTAGAATAACTTAACTACTGGAAATCTTAACAGAATAATAGATACAGTACCTTCTACTAATGAACTGTTCCAATGTACTAACATCCCATAAACTCATCCCTTGGCAAAAAGACACATACAAAGCCAATCAGTCTTGGATGTGGTTCTCCAATCCAGGAGGAAACAGCCATCAAGACAGATTTCAGATAGAATAGCAGCTAGTGATCATTTGCTGAAGCATGAAACCCTTCTCCCACCCAAGCCCCTGGTGATTGTTCTGACTCAGAAAAACTGGAAAACCTGAACTGTTGTTGTCACGATTTTTAAAAAAGTCCTAAAAGCCTCCTAAGTTATTTATTTCAGCCGTTGCAGTCAGCAGCTCGACCTTTAAGATCTCACTTTACAGAAAAGGTGCAAATAACTTTTCTAAAGAGACAGCATTGTCAGAGATGTTAGACACCTTTACAACAATACTCAAGGGGCTTCTTCGTGTTACTAACCACACGATCAACTCAGAGTGACAAACACAGACGTAAGCCATTTAGGGGACAGGGACAGATAATTTTTCAAAGACGTGAGTCAAAACTGCTGAAATTCCTATCCAACATGGAGCACCAAGTGGGATACACTGGGAAGTGGACAGCAGCCTGATACACTCACACCCATGGAACATGGAGCACCACATGGGACACACCGGTAAGTGTGTCACACTCACAACACGCAGTCCCCCACTCCCTCCACTCCAACCCCAACCTCACCATCAACCCAGTCCAACACTGCCCCCTCCCCAACCCCGTTAAAAACCGCCCCATCGGCCAACGCTGTCCAACGCCGCCTACTGCCCCCAACCAAGTCCAGCACTGCCCCCTCTCCACAACCACGTACAACACTGCCGCCTCCTCAACCCCGTCCAAAACCGACCCCGGCCCTACCCACTCCAACACCGCCCACACACCCAATACTGTCCAACAATGCCCCTTCCCCAACTCTGCCCAAAACCACCCGCTGGCCCAAGCCCGTCCAACACCGCCCCCTCCGCCAACCCCGTCTAACACCAAGACCTCCACAACCCAGTCCAACAGTGCCCCTACTCCCAACCCCGTCCACCACAGCCCCCTCCCCAACCCAGTCCAAACCGACCCCTCCCCATCCCGTCCAACACCGCACCCTCCCCAACCACGTCCAAAACCACCTCCTCCCCCAAACCGACTCAACACTGCCGCCTACCCAACCCCGTTCAACACCGTACCCTCCCCAACACCGCTCAACACTGCCCCCTGCCCGACCCTGTGCAAAACCAGCCACTCAACGGACACTGTCCAAAACCGCCCCAACACCCAACCCCATCCAACACTGACCCCTCCCCAACCCGGCCACAACCGCCCCTCCTCCAACCCAGTCAAACACTGAAACCTAAACATCCCGTCTAACACCGCCCCTCCCCAACCCCATCCAACACCACCCTCTCCCCAATCAAGTCCAACAGTGCCAGCTCCCCAAACCAGTCCAAAACCGCCCCCTACCCAACCCCATCCAACACCGCATCCTCCACAACTCTGCCCTCTGCCGCCAATGCTGCCCCAACCCCAGCCCCGTCCACCACCGACCCCTCCCCAACACCGCCCCTCCCCAAACCCGTCCAAAACCTCACCCCTCCCAACCCGTCCCATACCGCACCCCCTCACAACCCAGTCCAACACCACCACCTCTGCTAACACTGCCACCGCCACCAACGCTGCCATTTCCCCCAGCCCTGTCGAACACCGCCCCTACCCCCAGGCCAGTCCTACACTGCCCCCTTCCAAAACACTGCCCAACAGTGACCCCTCCGCATCACCAGACCCTCCCCAAACCATTCCAACACCGCCCCGTCCCCACAAACCCGTCCGACCCCGTTCCTCCCCACAATCTAGTCCAAGACCTCACCCCTGCCAACCTGGTTGAACACTGCCCCCTCCCCACAAACCCGTCCAACACCGTCCCCTCCCCACAAACCCGTCCAACACCGCCCCTTCCACAACCCCGTCCAAAACGGACCCCTCCCCTCACCACGTCCAACACCGAACCCACGCCTAACCCCTTCCAACACAGCCCTCTTCCCCCACCCCATCCAACACCGATCTCTCCCACAACCCCATCCAAAACCGGTCGCTCCCCAACCCCGTCCAACACAGCCCTGTCTCCCAACCCCATCCAACACTGGCCCATCCCCTAACCCCGTCCAACACCGCCCCTACCCCAAACCTGCCCACTCCCCAATACAGTACAACACTGCTCCTCCCCCAACCCCGTCCATAGCATCCCCTCTCCTGCCCCGTACAACACCCCCACCCCGTCCAATAATGCCCCATACCACAGCCCCATCCAACACTGTCCCCCCCACAACTCCACCCCGTCCCCAAACCCAGTCCGACATTGCCCCCTCCTCCTACCCCGGCCAACACAGCCCCATCCACAACACCGGCCCCTCCCCAACCCCGTCCAAAACCACCCCCTCCCCAACCCTGTGCAACATCGTTCCCTACCCCAACACCACCCCCTCGCCCCAACCAATCCAACACTGTCCCCTCCACAATCCCATCCAAAACCGCCCCAGCCTCAACCCGTTCTCTCTCACTCCCTCTCCCCTCTCTCTCTCCCCTCTCTCTCTTCCCCTCACTCTCTCGCCCCCCGCGCCAGTCTCTCTCTCGTCGCCCTCTCTCTCGTTCCCCCTCTCTCTCTCACACCGCCTCTCTCGCACCCTCTCTCTCGATGCCCTTTATCTCTCCTCCTCCCTCCTCTCTCTCTCTCTCAACCCCCATCCTCTTTCGCCCACCACGGTCCACTCTCTGTCACATCCCCCTCTCTCCAGCTTCCACTCTCTCTAGCTCACTCGCCCCCCTCTTTCGCCCCCCTCTATTTCGTCCCTCCTCTCTTTCACCCCCCTTTCGCGCCACCTCTATTTCGACCTCTTTCTTTCGCCCATCCGCTTTTGCCCCTCCATTTGCCCCCTGTTTCGCAACCCTCTTTCAGCTCCATTCTCCCCTCCTTTCGTACCTTCGTTCTTTCGCCACCTCCTCTTTCGCCATTCCTTTCGCACCCTCTCTCTTTCGTACCCCTCTCTTTCGCCCCATCTCTTTCGCCACCCTCTCTTTCGTCCACCTCCCTTTCGCCCCCCTCTCTTTCGTCCCTCTTTCTTTTGCTCCCCATCTCTCGCCTCCCTCTCTCGCTCTCCCCCTCTTTTGCCACACTGTCGTCCCCTCTCTTTCGCCCCCTACTTTCACTCCCCCTCTCGCGCTCCCCTCACCCATCCTCTCTAACCCCGTCTCTCTTGTCCCCCCTCTCACTCGCCCCCTTCTCTTTCTTGCTCCCTCTTTCTCTCTCCTCTCTCTCTCGCCGCTCTCTCTTGGCCCCTCTCTCTCTTTCTCACCCACCTCTCTCTCTCTCTCTCGCCCACCTCTCTCTCTTGCCCACCTCTCTCTATGCCCCTTTCTCTTTGTCTCTTGCACCCCTCTCTCTCCCCCTCACCCGATCTCTCCCTGCTGATTCACTAATCCTGCACATTCTGTCTCTGTCACCATCTCGTCACACTGTCTGTCTGTCTGTCTGTCTATCTGTCTGTATGTTTGTCTGTCTCTCTCTCTCTCTCTCTCTCTCTCTCTCTCTCTTTCTCTCTCTGTCACTCTATCTCTGGGCCCATCCACCCCCCCTTGCTCACTTTCTCTCAAGTCACTGCCGACTCATCTCCCTCTCTCTCGTTCTCACCCCTGCCTCTCTCTCTTACCGTGATCCCCCTCCCTCTCTTGCCCCCTCTCTCGACTCCATCCCTCTCTCCTCTCTCTATGCGGTTGCTCAGCTCCTCTCTTTCTCTCGCTCAGCCTCTCTTTCTCACACCCTCTCTCTCTCTGCCTTTCTCCCTCTACTGCTTACCCTCTATCTGTCTGCTCTCTCCTCGTATGTCTCTCTCTCGTCATCTCCCTCTCTCACCTCCTCGCTCTCGCCCCACTCTTTCGATCCCTCGCTCTCCTCCTCTCTTCCCCGACCCCTCGTCCTCTCTCTCTCGACAACCCTCTAGCACCCTTCCCTCCTTCTCACCCTTCCTCTCTCTTTCCTCTCTCTCACTATCTCTCCATCTCTTTTTCTCACATGCCCTGTCATCTCTCTCCCCATCTCTCTCTTTCTTTCACACATGCACACCCAGCTCCGAACCTATCTCTCTCTCTCCCTTGCACTCGCTGAGTCTCTTCTGTCTCCTTATTCTCTCTCACCTTTCTTTTCTCCCTCCCTCCCTCTCACTCTCTCCCTTTCTCTTTCTGTCTCGCCCTCTCTTGCCCCTGCGCTCTCGCTGTCACCTTTTCTCTCTCCCACCCCATCTCTGTCAAACCCCCTCTCACGGAGCCCTCTCTCCTTCTTGACCTTCTTCTCTCTCTCTCTCTCTCTCTCTCGTATCTCTCGCCCTCGCTCTCTCTCTCTCCACCCATCATTCTAACTCCACCCATCACTCTCTCTCTCTCTCGTCCTCTCTCTCTCTCGCCTCTCTCTCTTTCATGTCCTCGCTCTTTATATTGCCCTCTCTCTCTTTCTTGCCCTCACGCTCTCTCTTCGCACCTCTCTATCTTCCCCTTTCTCTCTCCCTCGCCCCCACTCTCTCACACCCTCTGTCTCTCGTTTGCCTCCCTCGCTCTCTCGAACCCTGTTTCTCTCTCTCTTGCTCCCTCTGTCTCCCTTGCCCCCTATCTCTGCTACGCGTTCTCCCTCTCGTCTCCCCTCAATCTCTCTTACCCACTCTCATTCTTGTTCTCTAAATGCCTCCATCTCTCGCTTTTTCTTTCTCTCATTCCCCTTTCTCCTTGCCGCTACTTCTCTCTCTCCTGCCCTCCTCTCTCTCACTCCCTCTCTCTCACCTCTAAGTCTCTCTCGTCCCATCTTTCTCTCTCACACACACCTCATTACTCTCTCACCCACTCTAACTCTCTCTTGCCCACTCTCTCTCGCCCCCACATTCTCTCGCTTACTCACTCTCTCGCCCTATTCCTTGCCCCTCTCTCTCGACCCTCTCTCTCTCTCGACCCTCTCTCTCTTGCCGCCTCTATCTCTCTCGTCATCCCTCATTTTTTCCCCTCCCTTTACTCTTACCTCTGTCTCTCTCTCACCTCCTGACAATCTCACCCCCACATTCTCTCACTTTCTTCCCTCTCTCCTCTTCTCTCTTGAGCTTCCCACCTCTCTCGTCCACTTTCTCTCTCCTTGTCCCTCGCTCTCTGTGACTTGTCCCCTTTCTCTCTCTCCACCTCCTTCGCACCTCTCTGTCTTTCTCTCTCTTTCGCCCCTCTCTCTCGTTATCTCCTCCCCTGTCCGTCTGTCTCTCCCTCCCTCTCCCTATCTCTCCCTTGTCCGCTCTCTCTCCCTCCTCCTTCAATCTCTCCCCACCTTCTCTCACTCTCGACTCCCCTCCCTCCGCGTCTCTCTCTTCCCATCTCCCTCCGTTTCTCTCTGACTGTATCTCTCTCCCTCCCTTCCTCTTTCTGACACATTCTGTCTCCCTAGCTCTTCCCTCTCCCTCTGACACAGATAGTGGTGATTGGTGATGGTGAGGTTGCGTGTGGGTCGTGGGGTGAGAGAATAGAGAAATGTGGAAAGTGCCAAGAGGGGAAAATGGGGTCGAGACGGCAGGGGAGAGAGGGGAGTGTGAGGGGGAACGAATAGTGGAGGAATGTCGAGAAACCTGGGTTGGAGGGGTGCCTCGAAGGGGACAAGAGAGAGTGAAAGTGAGAGGAGGTGAGAAAGAGACAGTGTGTTGAAAGAGAAAGATAGGGAGAGAAGTGATGAGATCGCGTAGGGGAGAGGAAATGGGGCGGCCAGGTTGGACGGTGGGGGACAGAGGAAGTTAAACCAAGCTCCAGAGCTCCGGGCGCGGTGCCCTCCCCTTCCCTGAGGGACAGCACTTGGGGCTGAGTCTGTTTCTCGCCAGCTCAGCTTCTCCAACACAAAGATACACAACAACATTGGTCACTCTGCTGCTCAGCACTCTTTAATGAGCATTTTTATTGTTTACAAATGGAAGTGATGGATACACTCAGTGAGGTGGTGCCTTTTCTCACTGGCCCCTGAGTGGTGAGAAACATTAAAATGTGTGGGTGG
This sequence comes from Hemiscyllium ocellatum, assembly GCF_020745735.1. Classification (NCBI taxonomy): domain Eukaryota; kingdom Metazoa; phylum Chordata; class Chondrichthyes; order Orectolobiformes; family Hemiscylliidae; genus Hemiscyllium; species Hemiscyllium ocellatum. The sequence continues at coordinate 16,983,462 of NC_083408.1, forward strand.
AAACACCCCCGCCCCCCGGGGGATAAGGATGGACAAACCAGAGCTACCCTCAGTCTGTTACCATAGCGACAGGCTGCTCCATCGCTGAAACACTGAACTGAATTGAGAAAACCCCGGATGGATTGATTAATGAGGGAATTTGATTGATGGATGGATTTGGGTGAAGGGATAACACAGTAAATTCTTCAGCTGCTGCCTGAACTTAGTCTGGGTCACGGTATAAATTGCGCTGTTTGTGCAGCAAATGAGGAGCTGCAGCATGAAGCCCAATTCCTGCACAAAGGGATGGATATACACAGGGGTATCCACTGTCCAATACATCCGGGCTCATATAGAACACAGCATTAACGTTGACCATAACAGGATGAAATTGGCCGAGATGACAAACAGTAAAATGATGGATTTTTTTTCGGTTTCTCATTTCTGTGTCAGAATGAGCGTCCCCATTGGTTTGAGCGCGGATCTCCTGCGGGCTCTGCTTGTCACTAAAATGTGTCTGACGGTGAGAACATTGAGCAGCAGAATCAGGAGAAATAGGACACACGGGGTTAGAATGTGGTGGAGGGACTCGATCGTGACCCAGACACTGGAGTAACGAACAGCGTCTGTTACATCACAAAACCAGGGGATGTTCCACAGCCAATACCGATCCGTGAGCACAAAATACCAGGAAATGTTCTTTAAACAGCTCAGCACAGTCACTGATCCCAGAACCACAGCCGCTGTTTTTCTCACTGCAATATTTACTTTTCAGCTTCTGGCAACAAATGACCACAAACCGATCAAAGGTGAAAGTGATGGTGAACCAGACAGAGCAATCAGTGGCTGCATAATGCAGGATGGCATGGATATTACACACGGGGATGGAGTCTATCAGTAAATAAAACTGTTCCCAATAAACAATGGAAATGTGTCTCAGTATCAGGTCGAGGATAATGACCAGGAGATCCGCCGTTGCCATGGCCCCCAGGTAACGTCTGACACATGGACACAATCTTGATAAAGCAGGACGTAGGTGGTCACTGCTTTAACTGTGAGGAAGGAAAACAAACAAATTATTCATCAGCCTGGAGGCAAAGGGACCCGTTTGACCAGGGACCCAGTGAGATTTTCAAATGTGTCCCTGTATTCAGGGATTTGTTAAAATAACTGGAGCTGGAATAACAAATTGGAAGGTGTGAATAACTGACAAAAATAGGTCATAAATCACAGGAAAAACTCCTCCCCGAACACACAGAGACATCCATAAGTACAGATGGTTTCTGGAACTTTCCCACACAATCCATCACGCGAGACCAGACACAGGCTAGTCCTCCCCAGTTCCTTATACGGAGGGTGGAAACGTTGCGGTCCTGAATGATTCGCTCCCAGTTTCCTGAAGACAAACGGAGTTTGGAAATTCCGGAATTTGGTCGATTCAATGTCGTGAAGAAATGTTAACGCAGGGGAATGTGTTTACCGCTTTATCTGCCTGAGCGGCCTTCGAAACAATGTCTCCTTCTCCATGATACGGGATCTCTTCCCTCGGGATATTATTGTTTGTTCAATTCACTGACGTGCGGCCGTTCAGAAACAACGTCAGGGACAGAACGTTCCAGGGAATGTCAGTTATGGAATGTTGGGGACAGAACGTTCCGGGGATCTCCATGACCTGTCCATCACCTTTCCCCCCCTATCCACTCCACCAACATAATGAACTGCGCACAGGCTACAAATCTGTCCAGCACCTGGAGCTGCACAGCCCACATCATTGCATTATCTATCAACCTCAATCAGATAGTCTGACCAGCACAGGGAACTGTGCAGTGATCACCCGTGAATTAATCTGTAAACCAGGAGCGGTTACCCTCGCAGCATGTAGGACTGTGTATACCACCCCTGTGCTTTGATCTGTAAACCAGGTGCAGTTACCCGTTCAACATGTAGGGCTGTGTACACCACCCTAGTGCATTGATCTGTAAACCAGGAGCAGCCACACTTCCAACTTGTCGAACTGTGTACACCACCCCAGGGCATGGATGTGTAAACCAGGAGTAGTTACCCACCCAGCATGTAGGACTGCCTACAACACCCCAGTGCATTGATCTGTAAGCCAGAGCAGTTATCCTCCCAGCCTGAAGGACTGTGTACACCACCCCAGTGCATTGCTCTGGAACACTGTGTTAAATCCCTGCCCAGTGTGGTGAAACTTGCAGCCCATTTTGGAAGTGACAGGATGTGCAGTTCCCATCGATTTACAGGTCCGTCTCTCTATTGTGCCATGAAAGGGGGTGCTGTGGATGTAAACAGCACATGCCAGAGAGAGATGGCGGGGGAATCGGTTTAAATACCACCGCATGGGAGAGGTTTGGGGTATCGACAGAGAGGGGAGACTGAGAGACAGTGTCATGGAAGGATGTGTTCCCAGGTTTCAGAATGCTGAAATGTAGACAATTCAATAGCATCCTGTAACATGACCCCGTCTTTCCAGGAAAGATGGGAAAAAGGGATATTGGTGTGAGGTCAGATGAACATTTGTTCTGTATCTTCGTAACTGGAATTAGGTTCGACAGAATCTATGACTGATTGGGCAAATTCTAACAATAATTTATCTTTTTTGATTTTCATTGGGTGAGATAGGGATTGTCTGCACGAGGCTGAGCTAGTTTCCTGGTGCTATGTTGTCGGACTCACCTCATTAACTACTCACCCACCTCATGGCGTCCTTCTCAGATAATGCCTGCCCAATTTCCCCACCCATTATGGCTGGAGGTACTCACCATCGCCCGGATGCCCCTGGATATTCTATCATCCCTGGTACAGGTGTCATCTTTAACAAGCCAATGGGCACATGTTTGAGCATTCTCCATTAGAAGCTGCCCTGCACAGTTTTACCTGGGCATGGCAGATAAGGGAAAATTACACCACGGTTTGTCGACAAGGGTTCAGTGGTCCTGGTGGTTGAGCTAGTACAGAGGGGGACCATTAGCTTCCCGGGGTGTGGGGGGCACACCACCAGACCCACTGAGCATGGTCTGAGCTCACCACCCAGCTAAGTGCAGTATTTGTGGTCTGAGGAAATGTGCAGAAAAACAGGACAAGTTCTGTCAGGATAAGGCTCACCGTATTCTCTCTGCTCCCTCACACTCACGGTATATCCGTTATAGCACCGTCCCCTGAACAAGACTCTTTTTCTCTCTTTCTCTCTCTCTCTCTTTCTCTCTCTCTCTCTTTCTCTCTCTCTTTTTCTCTCTTTTTCTCTCTTTCTCTCTCTCTTTTTCTCCCTTTATCTCTCTTTCGCTTTTTCTCTCGTTTACTCTCTTTCTGTCTATCTTTCTCTCTCTCTCTCTCTCTCTCTCTCTCTCTCTCTCTCTCTCTCTCTTTTTCTCTCTCTCCATCTTTCTCCCATTCCAGGAGAAGCAGTTTGGAATAGGACAGAAAGGGCCATGCTGGGTGGTGGAGTGCCCGATATCCGTTCCCTCACTCCCCACATCCACCCCCTCAGGACGCATCGTGTGGAGATTCTGAAACATCCACATCCCACCAATCGAGTAAGGAGCAATGTTCAGTGAAGGGCAATTCTCACTTTAAACCCACTGGCAGCTCCTTTTCCCCCTGGCCCACTTTAGAAGCCGTGGCCCTGATACCATGTCCCTTTTGTGTCGAGCTGTTACAAATGGAATCGCGAGGGTCTCGTTGGGCAGGAGCGTGGGCTCACAACACATCGTCACCACTACCTCCCAGTAAGAAAGCATGGAGGCTCCCTCCTACACCTCTTCCTGTAAACAGTTCAGATACTGAAACTAATCTGAGAGAGTTACTGCTCTCCCCACTTGTCCTGACATCTTCAACAATCTGTGCTCATATACAACCATGTCCCTCTGCTCCTGCACCCCCTTTAAAACGGTACAGCCTTCTTTAAACTGTATTTTTATTGTCTTTCGTACCAATGGGCAAGGCCTGACACTGCTCTACATTGATCCCCATTTGCCATAAACCTGAACACTAACACCATCGTGTGATTGTACTATTAGAGATCCACACTGTCCCCCATAGACTTCTGAGGTCTTCCAGCATCGATGCCATCTACAAACATGGAGATTGTTAGACCGTCACAGTCCCCATGAGACAACTGAAATCCTGCCATACTCACCAATGTGAGCAAGTGAAATAATGCTATATTCCCATGGACGGAGTCGAGTAGTGACATGTTGTCAATGGAGCAACCAAACTCCTGACACATACGAGACAGAATCCATGAAATATTGACAAACCACAGAGCAAGAGAAGTCCAGATAGGTTCCAATTATCTTTATTCATCAAGGTGTAATGTGATGAAGTTGAACGCATGTGCTGTACCTTTAAGCGAGGGTGAAAGCTGTTCTGTGCTGGGAGCTTACAAGCTCCTGTGGTATGAGAAGATGGCAGACCCAGAAGCAGTATATTGCTATAGAGCTGGAGTCGAGTAATAGGCGGTTAAGATAAAGGGAGTCTCAGAGTTGTGAATAGTTGATGTAAAATGTTCACTTTCAGAGTAAAAAAGAAATTAAATTTTGTATTCAAACAGTGGAATTTGGGAGATCTGTTACTCATATTTTAACAGTTTGCGAGGCGAATGGAGCATTTCTTTATGTTTAATTTAAGTTACCAGATGAGCTTCACGCCGTGCCATAGCAATTGCTGTGTATGTATGTGTGTGTCTCTGTGTGGGACAGGTCTGGCAGTCTCTGTGATGTTTAAATTGATGCCATGCCACCTCTGCTGGCCTCCACACGCCACTGTACCGGCATTGGCAGAGGGTGAATACCAACAGGGATACATTCAGAGAGGGAGGGGGGGGAAAGGGCAGCTGCTCACAGCACCATGCAAACTGATGTCTTATCCATATACTGACCTAAATATCTTTAAACGTTGTAACTGTCCCTGCTTTCACCACTTCCTCTTGACGTTCATTCCACACATAAGCCAGATTCTGTCTCAAATATTTACCTCTCATGACTTTTGTAAATATTTTTCCTCACACTTTAAAATATCCCTCAGTTTTGAATCCCCAACTCTAGGGAATAGACATTAGCCCTTCAGCTTATCTGTACCCCTCCGGATTTTATAAACCTATGTGATTTTTCCCCTTAATCTCATCATCTCCAGTGAATAAAGTCCAAGCCTACACAGCCTGTCCTTATAGCTCAATCCCTCCTTTCCCTGCAACATCCAGGTTAATCTCTTCTGAACCTTCTCCAGCTTCATAATATCAAGGTCAATATTATCAAAAGGAATAGTCAAGGTATTTTCTAAGGGTATGGGGAGAGCAAAACTAGAGGACATAGGCTTAAGGTGAGAGAGGAATGTTTAAAAGTGACCTAAGGCGCAGCTTTTCACCCAGAGGGTGCTGTGCCTAAGGAATGAGCGGGCAGATGACCAGACTAGACGCAGTATTCCAGAAGGGGCCTCAACAATGTCCTGTACAACCACAGCTTAACGTCCCAATACCAATACTCAAGATATGACCTATGAAGACAAGTGTGTTAAGCACCTTCTGAACCACACTATCTATATGAGATGCAAATTTTAAAGAATTATACCTGACGGCCTAGGTCTCTGTTCTACAACACTGCCAAATACCCTGCTTTTAATTGTCTGGATCCTGCTCTTCTTTGATTTACAAGTCCCATACCTCGCATCAATCCAAACTGTGCGATATAGGTAAAGTAGTGTTACTTCTGCTATTTTAATTACTTGTGCAAGGTAAATGAACTCACACCAGGGCGTAATTGTTTCAACCATGAGCTGAGTCAACAAGAATGCAAACTATGTGGAGGAAATACATAATTGTTTTTGTATTAGCTAAAATTGTATGCAAGAATGAAACGTGACGGCAAAACAGCAGTAGATGTTACAGACAAATAGATAAGTACTGTGAGAATGTAAGTTAAGCCAGATATGCTTGCACAAGAAGTAGTTATAAGCATCTGCTTCCCACTTTTACAGAAACATGGGAACAAACCCCAATTAAAAGGTCATAAGAATCAGTATGGTTGGGGAAAGCACAGATGGAGGGAGTAGGGTAATGGTGAAGAAAGGATATACCTAAGAATGGGCCACCGCAGGATGTGGTCAAACGGCTTTTTGAGGCCAGAAATAAGCATTTTGTCACAGACAAGGGCGGATATGGCAACAGATAAACAGGAGTAATGTGTGCCAGTCTTAGAGAAGTGGAAGATGTAAACGGGAGGAGCAATGGGATAAAAAAGGGAACCAAATTAAGTAAATATCGTGTATTAGTTGAATTCAGTGTCTGTGTGTCCCTGCCTTGTAGACAGTGGACATCGCATCCTCTTACAAGAGTAAAATAAATGACACTACTGATTCAGATCTTGTCTCGGACTGAAATTATTGAAGTGATTGAGCTTTGTTTCTCACAAAACTAAACTCCACCTGCCACCCCTCAGCCAACTGTGTTATGTTGCTATCACCTCTCCCTCCCCCTTCAATTTCAAAATGTCCATCCCTCTCCAGAATGCATGCACACTCCGGCCTTGATTTTCACAAAGACCCTGAGCTTGGTTTGCCTTGTGTGGTTCGGGGAAGAGGGGCAGATTGCAGAAACAGTCAGTGCGGAGGAGAGGCTGGACATTAATCAGCGACCTGGTATCATTTCATGGTTTTAGGAAGAGGAAAGCCGCATGTGAGAGTTTGATAGTACTGATCGGTGCTTTGGAACCAGCAATTAAGCTCTCTCTTCGTCTCTGGTGTTCAGTAATAAATATCCACTTGCGACCCTTCATTGGGCCTAGTGTGTCTGCAGGATGTCTTTCCCTAATATTGCAGACTACAGATAATAGCGATTAAAGATGTTCGTCGTTAATTTCGATGGCACAGGACCTGCACTCAACATCCTACAGTCGAGAAAATATCTTGCATTTTTATAACAATACAAAGTGTAATGGTAAACTGTTTATAGTAAATCCATAGCGAGCTGAAAGCTGGCACTTTAAGTGGTTCGGTAGTGGGTAGTGTCCCTGCCTCAGAGCCAGAGCGCTGGATTTGATTCCAATTACTGAAATAATTTGATAGTGTTCCGAGCTCTGGACAAGAAGGCCTGGATTCAAGTCCTGCCTGTTGCAGAGGTATGTCACAGCATGTCAGAACAGGCTGATGAACAAACACACAGGAGAATACTGTAACAGCTTTATGGGTATTGCTGAGTGTTGCTAGTGTCCCTACCTCAGGGCAAAAAGGTCTGGGTATAAATCCCACAGAAGTGTTTCATAATACATTTGAACAAACAGATTAAAATGGATTTAGATTTGTGACCTAATGGAGAAAGAAGAAGTGTAAGTATTGAAATTCAGAATTTCGGCCGAGTATGATTTAAAGGACAGTCATTCGTGTTGATTGGAGTCACAGTTCGCAGCAGTATAGGTTTTTTAAAAACAGAATGGTCATGGATAGTGTGAGTAGTCAGGGTATTCCCCAGGTTAGTGGCGTCCAAAGCTAGAGGGCATTGGTGGAAAGTGAGACAGGAAAGATTTTGAAGAGGCCTAAAGGGCATTTTTCACACTGAGAGTAGTGTGTGTATGGAATGAGCTGCTAGAGGAAGTGGTGGAGGCTGAAACAAATACAGCACGTAAAAAGTATATGGATCATGACAGGCCTGCCGAGCTTTTCCAGCAATTCCAGTATTTGTTGAAAAAAATGCATCCATGTTAACACAGGTATTCTGTATACGTGACACATTTTATTTTTTTTCATGACGCCGGGACATATAAACATATCTTCAAATCGACCAAGACCATTTTCTGCTAAGGGTATGGCTCTGTGTATGACAGCAGCAATGATGCTCCGACATAGAACAGGAAATGTGATGGAGACATAGTTTGGACAATGTACAAGGAGACCTCACATGGTCCACTTTGGTAGAGGATGACATTATTGTGTGATTTAACACAAATAGAGAGAAATTGTCTTCTGCCAGAGAAGCAACGGCCTATTCCACTATCTCTCATTCATTATTCCCCATCACAGCAATGTGCACGAGCTAAAACAAAACCTCTTCTGTCATCGTTACCATTCTTATTTTTCTAGAATCCCTACAGTGTGAAAATAGGCCCTTTGGCCCAAGAAGTCCATACCAAACTTACAAAGAGTAACCTTCCCAGGCCCGTTCCCTTACAGTTACCCCTGAAGAGTGCACCGAAATTAGAAATCGCTGAAGACTATAGACAATTTGACCAATCCGCCTCAAGTACACAGCTTTGGATTGTGGGAGGAAACTGGATCACCCATTAGAAGCTCACGCAGACAAGGCGTAGACTCCACACAGTCACCCGAAGCAGGAATCGAAGCCAAGTCCCTGAGTGTTGTGAGGTGGCAGTGCTAACCACGGAGCGACTTTGCTAACCATTAAGTGATTCCTGACCCTAATTCACTGGAACCTCTTCACTGCCTAATGACAAGGGAATTCAGCCAAATCCAACTGTTCCAGCACGAAATCGCATTGCTAGCAGCTTGTGTGAGGAGAATCACATCTTGGACAATGACTTTTTTTTTCCTTTTGTCATGAGTTACACTAATATCTGGACAAGGTTCTTTCAATTGGAAATTGCAGAGATTTTGGTGTGTGTGTGTGTGTGTGTGTGTGTGTGTGTGTGTGTGTGTGTGTGTGTGTGTGTGTGTGTGTGTGTGTGTGTGTGTGTGTGTGTGTGTGTGTCTGTCAGTGTTTTGGGAAAGGGAATTATCGATTCTTTGTTTGCAATATCCAAACAATTTGCCACGCATTTTTCCACCACAGTTGAGTAACATTGCTCTAGATCATAAACGTGCTATTTGAGCAGATTAAATAAACTAGCCTGATTTGTCCCTAAAGCTGACACTGACCCAGTCTGAGACCGATATCACCATTAGTCCATATCATCAACCTGGTTTACATTTACCTTCTGTTATGAGCAGTGTAGCAGTGAGACTAGAAAATGAAACAGTGATACCAAAAGCCGGGAACTATAGACTGGTGAGCCTAATGTCAGTGGTGGGGAAGTTGTTGGAGGGGATTCTGAGGGACAGGATTTACATACATTTGGGAAAGCAAGGGCTGATCGGAGTAGCCAACTTGGCTCTCTGCATGGGAAATCATGTCTCATTAAATTGGTTGAGTTTTTGGAAAAGGTGGCAAAGAAGATTGATGAAGGCAGTTTTGTAAACATTGTCCAAATGGACCTCAGCAAGGTGTTCATAACATTCTGATTGGTAGACAGATTAGGAAGTTTCGGTCACATGGAATACAGAGGAAGCTAGTCAAAATTGGCTTCAAAGAAAGGGGGTGTTTTTCAGACTGGAGGCTTCTGAGGAGCAGTGTGCTGTAGTAGTCAGTTCTGAGTTCACAACATTTCATCATTTATGTCATGGATGTAGATGTAAATTTCGGAGGCATAGTTAGTAAGCGTACAGATTACATCAAAAAAGTTGTGTAGTAGATTATCTCAGAGTACAAAGAAACCACACTTAGATTGGCAAAATGGACAAGGAGTGACAGATGAAGTTTAATATGGATAAATTCAAGGTTTTGCATTTTGGGAAGGCAAATCAGGACAGAAGTTATACACTTAATGGGAAGGTCCCGGGGTGTGTTGTGAGAACAAAGGGACCTAGGAATTAAGGTGCACTGTTCCTTGAAAGACGAATTGCAGATAGACAGTGTGGTGCAGAACACATTTGGCACATTTGCCTTAATCAGTCAGAGTATTGAGTATAGGAGTTGTGGTGGCATGTTGTATCTGTACAGCATTTTGGTGAGGCCACTTTAAGAATACTGCATACAACGCGATTGTCTGCAGAAAAGATTTACACGGATTTTCCAGGACTGGAGGTTTGAGCTTCAGGGAAAGGTTGATTAGGTTGAGGTGTTTCCCCCGGAGTGTCAGAGGCTGAAGAGTGACATTATAGAGGTTTATAAAATCATAAGGGGCGTAGATATTCTGAACAGCCACATTCTGCTCCCCAGGGCAGGAGAGTCCAGAACAAGAGAGCATATGTTGAAGGTGAGAGGGCGAATGATTTAGACGGGACCTGAAGATAAATGTTTCACACAGAGAGTGGTGTGTGTACGAAAAGTGCTGTCAGAGGAAGTGGTTAAGGCGGTTATAATTGCACATTTAAAAAGTGTCTGAAAGAGGAGGGATATTGGCCAAATGCTGGCAAATGGGACTGGATCAGATGTGATATTTGATCAGAGTGAACAGATTGGACTAACGGATCTGTTTCCGTTCTGCATGACTCTCTGATTCTATAAGAGGGATGATGAAAAATTCCGAAAGGACCTTTCAAGTGTGAATTCTCTTCACTGATAGTTTATCATGCCTCTATGGTCACGTTGATTGAAAGCTGTATTAGCTAAATATATGCCAGGGAAATGAGTCACAGGTATTGGAGTATAGATAGGAAAGTGGGGCTGAGACCACATCCTAATCAGCCACAATCTTAGTGCCTGGTGGAGAAGGGTCAACGTATCTAATGACCCACTCCTCAGTCCCATGTTTCTGCGTTCTATTCAGCCCCTCCAACTTGCTAGGCAGTAACAGATGGCGGCCACTTACTCCTATAACCTGGTGCCCAGAAACGGAGGGGGCCATTCAACCTCTCAAGATCGTCACAAACGTTTTAAAGTAATTTGGGAAATGTAATTAAAAAAACAAGGCACGAGTATGAAAGATTCCCCTCATCTGTCTTCACAGAGTTTCCCCTAAATGCAACTTGTGCTTCGTTTGTTGGTCATGTTGTAGACCCAGCCCATATAACTCACCAGTAATGGCTCACAAAATCATCTGTTCTTCCTGACTGTAATTTTCAATTGCATAACACGTATAAAAATAACGCCCACTAACATTCCAATAACAGAATGTGAGAACATCAGAAACAGGAGCAGGTCGTTCACTCCCCAAGCCTGCCTTGGCCTTCACTAAGATCGTGGCTGATCTGTTCTCGGTCTGAAATCCTCTTTCATATCCAATTCTTCATAGCCCTCAACTCTCTGACAGGTCAATGTCCATCTACCTCCTCTTCAAATGCTTCCCAATCTTGCTTCCCAACACTCTTGAGAGAGAAACCATGACATTCAATAGCCCTTGTTTGAAGAAAACACGCGCTGCTCCTATATCATGGCCTACTGATGTGAACAAAAGAGGTTGGCTCTGTGGTTCAGGTAAAAATGACTGGACCTGATATCAAGGCAGTGGTTGGCTTTTGTTGACATCAAGGAGCTTAACAAAACTAGACTTAATGGTAATTACAGTAAACTCTCCAGTGTTTGGAGTTAATCATGGCACAGAGGAAGATGTTCATCATCACAGTCCTGGGTCAACTCTATGGGATATCCTCAGGGTAGCTTCATCTACACAACATCTTCAGTTGCTTCATCAATGTCTCCCCGCCCCTACCCTCCCCACCATAAGATCAGATGTGGGGATGGTCACTGCAGATTTTACAATGTTCAGAACATTTTGTCCCCCGTCAGCTCCTGAGCTGATTTATGTCCATGAGCAGCAAGACCCAGAATCCATTGAGGCTTGTGTTGTCTAAGGGTCCCTAACATTCATGTAACAGCACTGCCTGACACTGCATATTGCCACAGTAAAATAAGAGTTCATTAAGCATCTCACGCTGTTTTCACAGGAATAAAAGGAAGTCGTTCAGCCCATTGATACTATTGGGGAAGAACAGGGGCAGCCCACTCAGTGCCTCCAGCCTATTACTCAGGAAGAGAAGAAGTCCAGTGCGATGGGATACTCCAGGGCCGCTCTAAAGTATTTGAAGGCGGTAACCTAGACCCCTTTTTATTTTAAATGAAATGTAAAGTGTTTGTTCGAGACCATTTTATTAAACATGAAAGATAAAATGAAACCAAAGAAAGATAAATCTAGAATAACTTAATTCTATTGGCCTAGTTAACAGAATAATAGATCTAGGAACTATTACTGATGAATTGTTCCAATATAGGAAACTCCCGTAAACACAGCCCCTGGCGGAAAGGAATATTCAGACACAGATTGTCACAAACATTTCTCCAATCCAGGAATTAAAAACAGCATCAAGAGAAAATTTAGGGGGAGTAGCATCCAGGAGAGGTTCACTGAAGCTTCCAACTCTGTGGAGACCCCAATAGTTTCTGATGTCACTGAGAAACCAAAACCCAGAAATCCTAATCTATGAGAGGTGGCCACACCATTCAGTCTGCATTAGAATAAACCCAAGGCCTCCCTCGCTGTTTACTCATGTGTTCTTAACTAGCCAGCTTGGTAACGGTCGTTCAATCTCTCTCTTATAAGAAAGCAAGACAAAATAACCTCTTAAAGCTGCAGCATCATCACATTTGTCAGCACATCGACCTGTCAAACAAGAACCTGGGGAAACTCAATCAGGCCCTTGGCCCTATCAAATCGGACGAGGAAGAAGCCATTCAGTCCCTTGGGTCACTTACACAACAATGGGATGAGGCCATTCAGCCCCTTGAGTCACTTTCACAGGAACAGTAAGAGGCCATTCCCCTGTCAACGTACTTAAACGGGGCAGAATTAAGTAATTGATGCTGATTCCTGATGAATGTCTTATGCTCAAAACGTCGATTCTCCTGCTCCTAGGATGCTGCCTGACCTGCTGTGCTTTTCCAGAAATCCACTCTCTACTCTGATCTCCAGCATCGGCAGTCCTCACTGTCTCCTAATTGATGCTCTAACATGATGACCAAGTGGAGCAGAAGCTGCACAGACAGATTGCTCCGCGTTGTTCCTCATGGCTCCATTGCTCGTGATACACACGTTCGACTTTAACGTGGTTTTCTAGTGGTGAGGACAGAAGCCTTGTGTGAAGTCTCAGGACCGCATCTTTCATCTCCGAGAAGACAGCCAGCTGTTCTCTATGTAGGCGGAAGCTGCTGGGAATGGGTACCTGTTTCAGAATTAAGATATTCTGGCTGCTGTTGGAGATTGTGTGCGACATGGCATTCAGTACGGGTTCACATGTCGACAGCACAATAACATGGGGAGAGTTAATTTAGGCATATAAAGTATTAGGAAAGCCACTTTGGACTGATGAATGGACTCTCAAAGTTCAAATAATGCTGACCCTGTTCATGTTGATCTTGTCGATTGCATATCGTGTGCAGTGTAACCTGTGTGCCTTACTGTGTCCAAGCCTATTTCCATCCTATGATCTGCCTGTCCATACTTACTATGATCTGCCTCCACTGCTCATAAACACAGTTTTTCCCTGTACTCAGGTACATATGGCAATAAATCAAACCAAACAATCCTGGTTAAAGTATGGAATTTCTTATCCTACCATTGTCTCTTTTGGAAATAAGTGGTCGCTGCCACACCTCGTGTTTCAGCGTCACCACTTCTTCGTCTCTCATAGATCTACAGATTAAGCACTCACTCTCTTTTCTCAATCCTCATGTTACCAGCATCTTTGTCCATGGTAATGAGATCGTTCCTTACAAAGGTGATCAAATCTGTACAGAGCACGCCAAATACTCTCTCAGCAAGTCTCTACAACAGCAGGAATATGGCTTTTCTTATGTATTCGAATCATCTTACAATGAAGGACAGCATACAATTGATTGCACCCATTACTTACACAGGGTTTGATTCGGACCAGTCAGCATAGCCAAGTGAGTGTGAGAACATGCTTCCCAAATTTGTTAGAGCACTTTGATGAAATGACCAAGAAGGTTGATGAAGACAGAGCGGTGAACATAGTCTCGATGGATTTCAGTCAAGCCTTTCAGTAATATTTCACATGGCAGACTACTTGGGAAGGTTCCATCACGTGGAATGCTGGGGAAACTGGCCAACTGGATATACAGTTGGCTTGATGGTGGGAAACATAGGGTTTAGTTGAAGGATGCTTGTCAGACTGGAGGCTGGGTCCATTGCTCTTTGTTATCTATGATTTGATTGAGAACGTACATGACATGATTAGCAAGTTTGCAGGTGACACTAACATAAGTGGTAGCGTGATCAGTGAGGAATTTTATCAGAAATTGCAGCAGGACCTTAATCAGGTGGGGAAGTGGGCCGAGAAATGGCAAATTGAATTTAATATAGATGTGTGACGTCTTGCATTTTGGAAACTCAATTCAAGGTAGGAGTTTTATGGTGAATGGGAGGGCCTTCTGGGGTGTAGTGGACAGAGAGACCCTGGGGTTCAGGTGCGCGGTCCTCTGAGAGTGGAGTCACAGGTTGACAGGGCAGTGAAGAAGGCTTTTGGCACATTGGCTTCCATCAGGCAGGACGTTGAGTATCGAAGTTGGGAATTTATGATGCATTTGCACAGGACTTTGATAAGGCCGCACGTAGAGTATTGTGTTCAGTTTTTTCCACCTTGTTTTAGGGAGGATGTTATGAAATTAGAAAGAGTGCAGAAGAAATTTCCAAGGACATTGCCAGGACCCAATGGTCTGAGTTATAGGGAGAGGTTGGACAAGCTCGGACCTTTTCTTTAGAGTGTAGGAGACTGAGGGGGGACCTTATAAAGCTCAATAAGATCATGAGGGGTATGGATAGGGTGAATGCGCTCAGTTTTTTTCCAAGGTGTACAGAATAGAGGATTAGATGGGATCAGTTTAAGTTTAGTGGGGAAGGAATAAAAGGGAACCTGGGGGGCCACGTCTTTGTACAGAGGGCTGGGACGTGGACGAGCTGCCAGCAGATGTGGTTGAAGCGGGTACATTAACAACATTTCAAAAGCATTTGCATAAATATGTGGATAGGAAAGGACTGGAAGGATATGGGCCAACTGAAGGCAAATGGGGTTAGCGTTGATGGACATTTACAACGAAGAGTCGAACCCGCCTGTTAATTAAAACCAAACACCCAGAAAAAGCTCGCTTCACATCGTAATCTGTTAAAATATGAGCGACACAGATATTCTACATTCCACTATTTAAACAAACATTTAAAATTAGTTTCTTAACAATAATACTGAACACTAAATAACAACTATTCACAAGTACAAGCTCCTCTTTACTTAACGACTTGCAATCTGACTCCAACTCTGTAAAAATATGCCGTTCCAACAACCCACATATTAAACATTACAATCTCAAGACCATCTTCAGTCTCCATCTTCTCTGCTGAGTTCACTCTTCCAGCTGCTGATCTCCCTGGGTCATTTTGCTTCCCTGCAAGAAAGTTTGACATGAACATGTATCTTTGATAGAGAGTGTTTGAGATGGTTAATTAACACTCCTGCTCTACAGCAGTTACTCTGTTGTTGGATGGCAGTGGTTCTCCCTCTCGTGTTCAAAATGCTGGGTTTATATACTCCCCATGATACAATATTTCTCATGAATTGATTGCTTTCCAGTTGTGCAAACAATAATATTCAAATCCCGTTGGCTTCTGGTATCATGAAAGTTATTTACACTCTTTGGTTGCATTTGAATTGCTGTCAAAACAGCAACCAAAACCCAGGTATCCATTTCCCAGGTAATGGTGACATGTGGAACAGCCTGACCATTAGGTGGCATCTATGGCTGTGCTTTCTATTCAGCAAAACCCGTTCTGTCTTAAAGTGACCAGACAAGCTTTCGGTTTCATAACACCTCTGCCTTCAGAAAAGAAAATGAACCCTCAGAATGAAAAGATGGCATCATTCCTTTTACTCTAATTAGTAATCCCATTATTTTGAAATACAAAAGTATTAATCTCAGTTATACCATTCATACTAATTCTGTACACCTATATAACACTGGAATAAGTCAAATCTTATCTAAACGTTTTCCTTGAAATCCGCGTTAACACATCTGCTATCACATTTTCGGACCCATAGCATGTTAATTTTGTAAGTTTAAAGTCGGTAACATAAGACTCTAATGAAGTAGTCTGTTATCCTGGTCTTCAAATATTCCAAAAAATGCAAAAGGTTTGTCGTTGTCCACAACCATCTCCGACAATTAGTTTTTCATATAAACATTAACATATTGTCAGGCTAGTACTAAACTTAATCATTCGTTTTCAATAATGAAGATTTTGTATTTTTTTTCTGGTGGATATTGAGTTTTTTCAACAAGTAGTCAATTGTTCATACAATTCCATCATCATCTTTCTGTATCAATACATCTCCGCGCCCTATATCCCGAGCATGAAACACAACTTTCAAAGCGTTTCAAAATATTTGGTATCATCAAACCTGATGCGGTGATTAATCCTGGTTTAAAGTTCTCACATACCTCCTGGCATTGTTCTGTCCACCACAATTCTGCGTTCTTCCTTAGTAAATCCATCAGTGGTGCGAATACGCTGCTGAAGTTTGCAACAACCTTACGATCGAATCCACTCAGTTCCAAAAACCTAAGAATTTCTTTCTTCGAGGATAGTCGTGGAGATTCATCAACGCCCTTTGTCTTTGTGTTCCATGGGGTCAACCTCCCATGTTTAATGTAATATCCCAAGTACGTCACCTCTGCCTTCACGAATTTTGTTTTCTTTCAGTTATGATCAAGTTTGCTACTTGTAATCGTTCAACATGCTCTGCCAACTGTAACATGTGAGCTTTCAATCACTTGCTAAAAATCACTACATCATCCAGATAAACTCCACAATTTGTTCATCTGGCACAACTCTGTTCCTAAGTCTTAAATGTGGATGGAGCATTATTAATTCAAATTCCATACTCGATAAAGATTTTATCATATCCAGTATCTTTACCAGATAGTTTAACTGACTCAACATTTTTTTTATTTGAAAGGGCCACTAAACCTGGCTTTGAAGGGATTTCCTACCACTGGTGTCGATGCTAATACGTCATCCCCATGGGGAATCGTCAAAATTTCAGAGTTGTTATCTGCCTCCTGCTTCATTCCATGCTGTGCCCTCTTCCGTAACTGTTTAGTTAACTCACCTACTCCATCTAATCTCTCCCTCACCTCACGTACATAATCCAACTGTGAGATCTCCCACTTCGGATGTCAATTTATATTTAACTAACTTCAAAGGACCCCTCACTTCATGCTCGAATATTAACTCAAAGGAAGTAAACTGAGTAGATTTATATGGGGCATCTCTAATGGCAAACTTTTGTCCCCATCATTTGGGTAATCCTCACAGTATGCTGCTAACATGGCCTGCAGTGTCTGATGCTAACTTTTCAAGGCTCCCTGAGATTCAGGATGGGACCCATCTGATTTGAAGTGCTGTATATCTAAGCTATCCATGACTTCCTAAAACAGCTGAAAAGTAAAATTAGGCTCTTGGTCTGACTAAATATGTCTGGGTAGGCAACAGCGAGAAAAGAAAGCTACCAATTCCTCTACCTCCCGATTTGCCTTAACACTTGGTAATGGAATTGCCTCTGGAAATCGGATAGACACATCCATTATGGGCAGCAAACGTTGGTTTCCACTTTTATTTTAGGAAGGGGAGCAGCATAATTGATCATAAGCCACGTGAAAGATTCTTCGAATGCAAAAATTGTCAACAAAGGTGCTGGATTTATTACTGCCTGTAACTTACCTACCATTTGGTATGTATGAAATGTAAAACAAAAATTAACCACGTCCTTGTGCATTCCAGGCCTTTGGAAATGCTTCCGTACCTTAGCCTGAATCTTCTGTACACCTAGGTGATTGCCTGCATTTAGTTCATGTGGTACCCATAACACTGTATGCTACCGGTAACACAATCTGGTGCACGTCGGCCCGTTTCCCTTCTGAAATAACCTGTCGTGGTCTTCATTTTAATTGTAGGATTCTACCTTTCAATTAAGAACGTTCGATAATATATTCTGATTTACTTTCTGTATGTGTGCATGTGTATATGTGTGTGTACGCATGTATACATAAATCTGCTCTCAGACTATTAGCCTTTCAGGGCTAAACACCACACTTGACGTCTGCCTGTTCAGGTTTGTTTCTGCACTGTGACATCAAACAGGATGTCAGTTAACTGCACATCAAATCCTTTGGCTTTTTCTGTCGTTTTTCCTCCCTGCTGTAACTTATGTCAGTGGGATCTCGTTACTATATAGTCTGGAAAAAAATCCTGGATATTTTTTCTTTTAACTACCTATTTTCCTAGTCTTCCTTTGACTTCTCCAACACAAGGGGTGTTTTTCTCACCTTGAATCCTGCCGAATCATTCCCAGGAACAAACTGTAACCGTGGAACTGACACTCTGTTACTGACTGTCACTGTTACTTCCTCAATCTTCATTTGGCACTTCAACCTGATGTTACACAAGGGAGTGATTAATTTCTGCCCCTATTCCACAAGTTATCACGCTCCTGAGTAAAATTTCAGGAAGAGTGATAATAATTCCATCTCTTACTATTAGAAGCTGAGAGAAAGTGAGGACTGCAGATGCTGGAGATCAGAGTTGAAAAGTGTGGGGCTGGAAAAGCACAGCACGTCGGCAGCTTCCAAGGGGCAGGAGAACCGACATTTCAGTCACAAGTCATTCATCAGGAAAGTGGGAGGTAAGGGAGGGGGGAGGGGATGAGAGATAAATAGGAGGTGGGGGTGGAGCTGGTTGGGAGATAACTTGGAAGGCGACAGGTAGATGCAGGTGGGGTGTGATGGTGATAGGTCGGGGAGGAGAGTGAAGTGGATTGGTGGTAGGACAGCCGGAACCGTCAAACTATACAGAATTAACATCGACTTCACCAATTTCCAAATCTCCCCCAACCTCATCCCAGATCAAACCATTGAATTTAGCAACGACATCTTGCACTGTCTTAATTGTCCATTTTCCTGCCCACCTTCCAGTCCACTTTATCCTCTGAAATATCACTATCACTCCCACCTACAGCTTCTTATCGCCTTCCCAGTGACCCTCCCGCCAGTCCTTCTCCTACCCTCCTATTTATCTTTCAGCCCCCTTGTCTCCCGGCCAAATTCCTGACAATCGGTTTATGCCTGATATGTCGATTTTCCTGTTCTTCGCATGCTGCCTGATCTGTTGTGATTTTCCAGTGTCCCACTTCTCATCTTTTAGAGACTGATCAGATCCTGTGTCTCAAAAAATCATTACTTCTTGCTCTTCTCCCCCTGTTCTTTCTGAGTAAACTTTATCCACAGAGGCGAATTCTTTCAGAGATCAGACACTGCCTCCACATCCAGCCCCTGCCTAGGCTGTGCACTCTCCTGCAGCGCCTCGGCTACACTTGGGGTCTCGTTTACCAGTTCCACTAATGTCACTGGCCTAGCCTTTTCTACACATCTTTTTCCTAAGTGTCTTCCTTCAAAGCCCAGCACTGTGTGTCCCAGCTTACAGCAGTGAAAATAACTTCTTCCCTGTGTCCTTCTTAAACCATCAGCACTGTAATTTTGTGTGTTTAACTCCCTTATAGTCAGAACACCCGAGGCTTTTCATCACTTTTCAACCCCCCTGGGCTTATTTTATCACCTGTGGTAAATTATTGCCAGTGTGCTCTATTGTTCGCTTTGAGGGTAGGATCATCACTTCTCCTATTTTTTTCCCCTCACCGGATGAAAATCCTCCCAGATGCTAAATTTCATGTCATGCACCAATCCGTATTTACCAGCCATTTCTGCCGCGCTTCTCACTTGTTGAAATTTCTGTTCATTCACCCTTATTCTTGCTATCTCTGGAAGTGAGACTTTAAACTCCTCCAGCAGAGTAATCTCCCATCGGGCCTCACAGGTCTTAGCCATTTTTTAAGGGAGAACCCATCTATTAAAAATATATGTGTTTAATTATTTCAAATGCAACATAAGTCTGACTTGGTTCCATCTCTTTATTTCCTAACATTTGTCTATATTCTTCATATTACCAACGCATAACCACTCAAAGTAGCTAGTTTGTCATCTGCATAATCTCTTGAACCCTCATCTGATAGCGATGCACATACCTCACTAGCTGTGCCCACCAGCTTAGTCTGAACTAACATTATCTACAAATTCCCTGGACACACATCTGCCGAGCCATTTTTTTTTCAAATGAAATAAAAAACAGGTTTTGACATTTTTCTCACCGAAACATGGCAATGTATTCACATAGCTGTATACATCTCGACGTTCCCCCTTCATCTTCATCCTGTGAATGCAACTTTCTTTTCTAATTCTCAACTCCTGTATTTCAAATTCTCTTTCACTTTTTCCTCGTTTTCCCTTTCACTTTCTTCTGTCTCTGTTTCTGTGTCTTTTTCATCTTCTAACTCCAGTTGCCACTAATGCAATTCAAGTTTTTTTTCCTAAGTCTACTGCAATTGCCTGTTTCTCTGACACATCCAAGTTCTTGATCAACTCCATTAAAATTTCAAGTTTTCTCTTGTCCCTGGTTAAACCCAACCTATTTGCTAATTCTAAAACTATATCATTCTGTCTTTTTAATCTTCCTTGGCAAATTTGGAAACCTCTTTAGTCATGTCAAAAGCTATTTCTCTCACTTTTAATTTAACTAATCATAAGTTAACAAAATTAAAGAAATTTTCCCACCAGTTATATTTAAAGGTCTAGGTCATTAATTGCCACGTGTTGGAATTTGCTGGGACCTTTTGTATCCCATTTCTGCTTCAGTCTGTACAAATCCCATGCGGCAAGGCCCCAAACTGTTATGACATCAATATCGAAACCCTCTGTTAATTGAAACTGCGCACCCATAAAAGCTCACCTCACCTCATATTCTGTTAAAAATGAGCGACAGAGAACTCCCAAATTCCACTAATAAACGAAAAATATCAATTTCCATGTATGCATGTTCGCTTGATGAACTTGAAGCTTTGTTTTCAGATGTTTCGTCACTATGACGAGGTAACATCATCAGTGAGAGTCTCTGCTGAAGTGCTGGTGGTATGCCCCGCCTCTTATATTATAGATCTTGGTTTCTTAATTTGGGTTATTTCATCTCCGGTTCTTTTTCTTTCGAAGAGAAGGTCGGTAAGATCTAAATTGATGCGTTTATTGATGGACTTCTGCACAGAATACCATTCCTCTGAGAACTTCCTTTCGTCTCTTACTATGTGCGTGTGTTGTCCCAATCAAAGTGGTGCCTTTCTCTGTCTGTATGTATGAAACATAGTGATCGTGGGTCGTGTCCTTTGGTGGCCAGTTGGTGTTCATGTATTCTGGCTACACGACAACAGGAACATTTCAATGGCAGAAAAACATTTTTATATACATTGTTTAATCAATGCGTGTGTGCAGATAGAAACATTTTTCATGTGTGCACAACAGTCTAAATGAACAACGGCGACACAGTTATCGAAAAATAATGCACATGATGTTTAAAATTTACAAAACATTATTTGATTCTCATCTAAAGCGATATGTCCCCATTCTCTCAATGTTCCCTCCTTTTCTGGAATTCTCGACTCTAATCTCTCATTCTTATCAGGATGTGTGTTATAAATTCTTGCTTCTGGTATCCCAACTTATTTCAGTTAATCCCCTTTCTACCGGGAATTAATATGTTGGCCTGCTGGATTCTTTCCAAAGTTAGTGTCTGTCACATCATTGGAGATAAAAATTCAGCCATCAGACCCTGTACTTAAACACATTGCTCTGTTGTACATGCACTATTCAAAGGACCACAGCACACAGGCATTACCAAAACATTGGTATGCACATGTAATAACCTTTCAAAAATCAAGTTTTCTCATTTTTCAAATTTCCTCATCTATATCCTCTCTCTCGTTCTCTCTTTGTATCTAGTTAAGAAATTTACCAATTATTCTTCACATCCCTTCTCTCAAAACTCCTTCTTTTGGTTTATATCTATTGCTCTCTTCTTGATATAATGTGATTACAATTGAGCAATGTAACGTCAATGACATGTGGGAGGAGCTGGCCAGAGTTAATTGGAAGGGGAGCCGAGCAAAAAACGCCATGGAGGAGCAATGGCAGGAGTTTCTGGGGATAATTCGGAGGATAACAGGAATTCATCCCTAAGGAGATGAAAAATACTCATGGGAGGACAAGGCAGCCTTGAGTGATAAGGCATCAAACCAAAATAGGAAACATACAATGTGGTGAAGATGATTGAGAATTCATTGACTCTGAACCTACATAAGGCTGACATCACTGACACTACAGAAATCTTAAACATGGTCAGGGAGAGAAACAGAAGGAAAGACTTTCATTTGAAACACAGAAGATGGTATTACTCAAGGAAAAAAAATTCAGATTAATTGAACAATTAGTTTTGCAGGAAGTTTCAGACTGGAAGCATGACCGGGGAGCGTCCCTCTGCAGAGTGAGAGTATGAAAATGGAAGTATTTCCTCATCAGAAACCAGAGTAGGTCACTGAATACGGGGCTGATGGGTGAATTGGTCTTGATGTGAATTAAGGGGCAGAAAGCAGAATTGCTTTGCAGATATTGTAGCTCAAAACTGCGTATTTATATCGTGCTGTAGACCACAGCAGAAGGAGAAGCAGAACAGCATTCAACCACAATCTGTAACATTTAGCACAGGGATAATCTCCTCAGTCTGCCATTACCACCGACATGATATATGTTTCAGTAATGACTGTGGGTGAACATGTCAGGGTTAGAACCGTGTGATACTAACCTTGATGCGACTACATTAAAGCTACCACATTTGATCAACAGATCTGATTGAATCTCTGCAGTCCTGCCACATTCAGTCATAAATGTTGATGGACGATTAAACAAATGACTGGAGGACAGGATTCCATAAATATCCCTTTATTTCATAACATAGCTGCCCTGTACTACAGGGAAGAAGGGCTTATCCTCGAAACGCCAATTCTCCTGCTCTTTTGATGCTGTCTGACCTGCTGCGTTTTTCCAGCAACACATTGTTCAGCACCAGTGTTAAACACAAGGATGTAGTACGTGCACCATTCTCAGCCAGAAGTGTTGAGTTGATGTTCCACCTCACTCTCGTCATGATGCCATCAGAATCACAGAATGCCAGTCTTCAACCAACTCGATTTTCTACTCGTGACACAAACAAACAGCTGAACACAGTAAATACGACAAAGGCAATGGGCCCTGGCCCCCTTCCTGCAATAGGGCTGAAGACTTGTGCTGCACAACCAGCCAAGTCCCTGGGGAAGCAGTTTCATTCCAGCTCCAACTCTGACATCTCCCTTACAATGTGGAAAATTACTCAGCTACATCCAGTCCCCTAAGAGGGGAATAATTATAATCTGTCCAATTACCACCTCCTCAGTCCCATCACAACAGTCAAACTGATGGGAGTTCTTTATGACAGAGCTGTCAAGCAGCACAGAAATAACTTGGTCAGTGTGATTTCAGATAGGTCCCCATGTGGAGATGGTGTTGTTGTTGAAATGCAACTGAATTAATAACCCAGTCCAGGCTAATGCTCTGGCAGCTGGTGGAAGTTAAAAACTATTCATAAAATATTAAGATGCAAATCTAGTGTCAGTAATAGTTACCTTGAAGTGAATGCCAATTGTAAACACCAATTTGCTTTTCCAATGTACTTGCAGGAAGTGAATCTCCCGTGCTTTCCTGTTCTGGCCTAAAAGTGACTCCAGGCACACAGACATGAGATAAACTCCTCAATGGTCTCTAAATCAGCCAAGTAAGACACTCTATTGTATCAAACTGCTTTAAGTTCTTAAAGGATAAACCTGGACAGAACATCCAGCCCCAGCTGGTATCGGACAAGGGAACAGAAAACACAGTCATGTCAACACTGCAGAGACCTCCTTCCTAACATCTGAGAGCTTGTGACAACATTTACAGAGCTTTCCCACAGACTGCACAGAAACATCTGGAAAGGAGTAGGCCACAGAACACATTGAGCCTTCCTCATTGTCGTTCAAGTTCAAACATCTCAACAATGCACTCATCCCTCAAACTGAATATATCCGTTAACGTGATTAACCTTGGGAAGCTATAAAAATAGGAAGTGCTGCAGTCCCTTTGGTCTGTAGAGATTGCTACCCAATTCAATATAATGATGGCTGGCCCTTTATTTCCACACTGTACTCCTGCTCTCCTCTCATCCCTTTAATGTCTCTGAATCCTTATTTATATTCAGTGTCTTGGCTTCCAGGTTCTAGCGCATTCTCCAGGTTCACCAGACATTTATTCTCATCTCAATGCAGAATGACCTGTCTGTATCTAATACTGTGGCCTCTTGTTTTAGGCACCACAGCCTGGGGAATTATCATCCCTGCTTCCAATCTGTCTCACCCTGTCAGAGTGTTATATATCTCACTGAAATCACCACTCATTTTCCATGAAGCCCAGTCGCCCCAAACTCTGCTCCCACAACAAGCCTGTCACCCCAGAGATCATTCTGGTCGTCCTTCACGACTCTACCTTAATGTCAGATTTGCCCTTTGTTAGGTTTGGAGACAAAAACTGCACACAATATTGCACAATGTTCGAGATGGGGTCTCACCAAGGCCCTGTAAAGTTACAGTAAGACACCCTTGCTACTGGATTCAAATCACACTGAAATGAAGGTCAGCACATCAATGATATTCCTAACTGCTTTCTGTTCCTGCAGTATCGCTTTACGTGACTGGTGTACAGGGAGATCCAGATCCTTTGCACTTCACAGCTCCCCACTTGATGGATCTATATAAACTGGTCATCATGCCTATTCCGTTCCCAGTATTGACTTCTGGGTTCAGAACTCACTGTGCTGCAGGGATCTTGGAGGGCTGCGCAGAAGGAAACAACAAAAAGGAGCATACGTCCCTTTGCAGATCAACATGTTTCAAACAATCCCTTTTCAAACGATAGGCTGCGAATCTCTTATTCCCACCAAAGGGCACACCGTCACATCTACCCACATTGCTCTCCAGCTGCCACGTATTTGCCCACTCACTCCACTTGACTTAGTCACCTTGACGTTTTTTTACTTCCTCCTCACCCACTCACAATCCAACATTCTTTATTGCTGTTGGGACATATTATATTTGATTCCCGCAACCAAATGTTTATTGGGTATTGTGAACAGCTGGGGCCTGAGCACCGATCCCTATCATACTTCAGCAACTTTCCTTTGTGAACAAAATGTTGTTTTTCAATTAATTTATGTGAATCTGTGTGTGACTGGCTGGGCCAGAATTTATTGCCCGTCCCTGGTTGCCCATTGAGAAGGTGGTTGTGAACTGTCTTTTTGAATCGCTGCAGCCCACTGTGGATTCAGTGATAGTAACACCATTGAATACCAAGGGGCAGTGGTTAGATTGTATTTTATTAGTGATGGTCACGGTCTAGCATTTGTGTGGCCTGAATATTACTTGCCATTTGTCAGCCTGGATACTCTCCAGACCTAGTCGCATTTGGACATGGACTGCTTCACTATCTGAGGAGCCACAAAAGTTGCTGAACATTGTGCAATCATTGGCGAACATCCCCACTTCTGACCTAACCTTAGGGAAGGTAATTGATGAAGCAGCCCTGAAGATATTTGGGCCGAGGCCACTGCCCGAGGGGCTCCGGCAGACTTGTCCT
The DNA here is from genome assembly GCF_020745735.1 of Hemiscyllium ocellatum. Lineage (NCBI taxonomy): Eukaryota > Metazoa > Chordata > Chondrichthyes > Orectolobiformes > Hemiscylliidae > Hemiscyllium > Hemiscyllium ocellatum. The sequence continues at coordinate 17,008,858 of NC_083408.1, forward strand.
GGAGTTGCGTTCACTCACTTTTATCAACCATAACCATCTTCCTACGTGTCAGGTATGATTCTAACTAGCGGGGAGTTTTTCCCTGGTACCCATTGATTCCAGTTTTGCTAACACCCCGTGATGCCACACTTGTTCGAAGGGAGACTTGTTTTTAAGGGCTGTCACTCTCATTCAACCTCTGGAATTCAGCTCTTTTGTTCATGTTTGAACCAAGGTAATGAGGTCAGGAGCTGAATGACCCTGGTGGAGCCCAAACCGGGAGTCGTTGACCAGGTTATTGCTGAGCAGGTGCTACTTGAAAGCACTGATACCTTCCATCACTTTACTGATGATCGACAGTCGACTGACGGAATGGTAATTGGCCGGATTGGATTTGTCCTGCTTTTTTATGTATGGGGATACTTGGGTAATTTTCCTTTTAATCGGGGAAATGTCGTTGTTTTAACGATATTTGAACAGCTTAGCAAGGGCAGTAACAAGTTCTACAGCACAGGTTTTCAGTACTATTGCCAGGTTGTCCGTATCTGTCCTTTTTGGAGTATCCGGTGTCTCCAACCGTTTCTGGATATTGCGTGGAGTGAATCAAATTGGCTGAGGACTGGCAACTGAATTGCTGAGGACCACTGGAGGAGGCTGAGATGGATCATCCACTCAGCATTTCTGACTGAAGATTGTTGCGAATGCATCAGCCTTATCTTATACAGTGAAGTGCTGAGCCCTTCCACCAGTAAGGATGTGAATACTTGTAGAATTTCCTCCTCCAATGACTTGTTTAATTGCCTATAACTATTCTGAACTAGAAGTGGAAAGACTGCAGAGCTTATATCTGAATCGTTGCTTGTGGGATCACTTAGCTATGTCTATCAGTTACTGCTTATACCAATTGGCACGTGAGTAGTCCTGGTTGATGGCTTCACCAGGCTGACACCTCATCTTCAGGTATGATAGTTGCTGCTCCTGCACTCTCTACTGATCCAAGGTTGATTCTCTGGTATGATGGTAATTGTTGTCAGGGGTTATGCCATGCCATGAGGTTGTGCGGGAGTACAATTCTGCTCCTATTGCTGACCCACAGTACCTTATGGAAGCCCAGACTTGAGCTGCTAGATCTGTTTAAATCTTTCTTATTTAGCACCGTGATCGTGCCACTCAACATTATGGAGGTTATTCTCAATGTGAAGGTCTGACTTTGTATCTGTAATGACTCTGCGGTGGTCACTCTTACAGATACTGTCATGGGCAGATTCTTCTCCAACTCGCAGATTAGTAAAGATGTGGTCAAGTGTGTATTTTCCTCTTGTTGGTTCCTTCACCAACTGCCACAGACCCAGTCTCGCAGTTATATCCTTTTGGATCCGACGAGCTCGATCAGAAATGCTGCTGCCGAGTCTCTCTTCGTGGTGGATATTGAAATCCACTCCCCACCCCCTCAGCGTACAGGTCGCGTCATTGTCACCCTCCGTGTTTCTTCCAAGTGTTGGTCAGTATGGAGGAGTACTGGCTCATCAGTTGAGAGAGGCTGGTACATGGTAATCAGCAGGAGGTTTCCTTTACAATACGTAAACTAACGCCATGAGACTTCGTGGGATACGGAATCATTGTTGAGGACGCCCAGAGCAATTCCCTTCCAACTGTATCCCAATGTGCCACCATATCTGATGCGTCTGTCCTGCTGGTGAGACAGGAGATATCCGGGAAGGTGATGGAGTGACTGGGACACAATCATACTCACAGAATAATTCTTTACAGACATTGACAGTCTTTTGCTTGACGAGTCTGTTTATTTATAATCACTGTTTCCTGCCAGCTGTCCCATTCTAGAAACATGGCCATATATTCGCCCCAATCCACCACGATTTAATTTTGCAAACTGGGCTTGGAGCTTTACCAAAATCTTTTTCTGCAAATCAACATGTTTTACATCCATTTCTTCTCTTTCCTTTGTCTCCCAGCCTGTTTCTCAAACATAATTCCCATTTCATAAATCTATTTTAGTGTTTTCTATGATCATTACTTCATTCCCATTAATTTCTCCTAAATCATTTACTTACTATGTTGTATGTCCCGTGTACTATATCGTTCTCCATACCAGACTTGGATTTCCTGGTATTGTTGGAATGTTCTGTGAAGACAGAACTGAAGTAGCTGTTTCATAGTTCTGCCATTTCCCTGTTCCCCATTCTCCATTCTCTGGTTTCAGATTGTAAGGAAGCTGCTTTCGTTTTCTGATATTTCTCATAGGAGCATAGATTCTGTACTATCAGAAATACAGCACGATCTACACTAGGCCCATAGCCGGGAATGTTATGATCGTGATGTTATGAATGAAGTGTTCGTTCAAGCACTTTTTAATGGTTGTGAGGTTACCCGTGAAATCTCTCCTCTCAGGAAGTCAATTCCTGGCCCCAACACTCTCTGGGTGAAAAAAAATAAATTCTCACTAAAGTTGAAACCCTTCACTTTAAAAGTGTGCTCCCTTGATCTTGACCCTTTGACTAAAAGGAACAGCTGCTGACTATCCACACTGTCCATGTCCCTCATAATCTTATCCTTCTGAATCACACCCCCCTCAGACTTCTCTGGTCCCAACTAAACAACCCAGGCTTACCCAGCTTCTTTCTATAGCTGATATGCTCCATCCCAGAAAACCTCCTGGTGAATCTCCTCTGCACTCCCTCACGTCCGTACTGTAATGTGCTTCCCAGAATGGCACACAGTACTCCATCTTGGCCTAACCAAAGCTATGTATAGCTCTTATAATCTACGCCCCAATAAATGAATGATACATCCAAGGTCCACTTCTTAACTAACCTGTTACCTTGTCCACACACATTCAGGGACGCGTGCAGAAGCACCCTCAGAGCTTCCTAGTGTGCTGCCATTCATTGAGTCCTCCCTGTCTGGTTCCTTCTTCCAAACTGCATCGCCTCATATTTGTCAGGTTTGTATTCTATCTGCCATTGATCCAATCCATCTGTTTATTTCTGTCACATAAGACCTTCCTCCTCACTGCCAACCAACTGGGCAAACACAAACTGACTTATCACAACCTCCATTCCATCCACCCACACACCCATTCACATCTGCACCATTTGTGATTACTACAAAAAACAGGGACGCAGCACTGAACTCTGTGTTACAGGGGATACTGGTCTCCAGTCACAAAAACAGCCTTCTCCACCACCCTCTGTCTCCTGCCACTAAGACAGTTTGCGTTGTAAATTGTCAAGTTATCCTTGATTCCATGAAATTTTACATTATTTTTCACTTTCACATGTTGCACTTTGTCAAAGGCCTTGCTACAAAACTAATTAAGCGGCCTCCTCAAACTAATTCAAATTAATTAGATGTGACTTTCCTCTGATGAAGTCATGATGATTATCCATGACCAAGCCTTGCCACTCTGATTGGAGTTCAATTTTCTCCTTCCCTTTTTTTTGCCAGTAGTTTCCCTAACAGTGATATAATACTTGCTTCTCTATAGTTCCCTGGTCTATGTCTACCATCCTGACTGTGAAGTGGAATCACATTAGCTGTTCTCCAGTTCTCTGGCACCTCCCCTATGTTAGATTCAAATTCAATTTTTCATTCAGGGTCTTTCCTCCCTTGACTCCAACAGCAACCCGTGTTACAACTCATAAAGACCTGGCAATCAGTCCAATTTTCTACCATCCAAAGCCTCAAACTCCTGCTCGCATTTTACATCAATCTGTTCAAGAGCTTCCCCATTCATTTTCTCGAATTCTGTACCTGCCCCATTCTTCTCCCGAGTTAAACAGAGGTGAAGTTCTCATCTCACAATCTCTCAATGGTCTCCAGCTTCACACACAGATTGCCCCCTTGATTTCTGATGAACACTAACTGTTCACTGATTATTTTGTTCCACTTGTTGTCCGTGGAGAATATCACGGGATTCTCCCTAAAAGCGCCTGCTTACAGTTTTCCATGTCCCTCTGTTTTTCAGTCCCCTCTATGTTTCTAAGTTGCTAAGATTCACTACGATCACCTCTCGTTATTTGAAATTCGAGACCACAGGCTGAGATTCCCAGTCGGACAATCTTGCCATTTTAGGGATTAATCTGGAGAATGCCTTTTGTACTTTCTCTGTACTCAGTATATTTTTTTAAATGGGGACTGCACAGCAGTACACAATATTCTCAGTTTTGTCTCAGCAACCCAATTTTATTTTCCCATTTGCATATGTTCTGCCCAATACCTTTTGCTTAAACTTTTGTTATGATATTAGTGTGTGAGTTCTTAAAAAAATGCTCCTGAACATCGAACTATACGTTATCCATTGGATCTGCATTGCTGATGTCGACAAGAATCATCTTCTAACCATTCAAAAGATTGTTTGCCACTTCCGGTTTTCCTTTCATCGCTGCATTATCATATTCCCAGTTTCGCCATTGCATTCTATATGTCTACTAGCATTTCTTTGTGATTGAGTCCAACAGACACGCGACTGCAGATGACAAGTTACTGGTCTGTAGATCACCACTCTCCATCTTCATCCTTTCTTAAACTGGCGGATTATATTTATAACCGTCCCTTAACCCTAATAACTACCTGCCTTTCAGGAATGTGCCGGAAAAATAGCGTGAAAACCCGTAATGCAATCAATATGACTATTGCTGCTTCCACTGAAATGTTTGTATGAAGTAAATTTCGTCTGTCGTATTATCACCACTAAATCCAGCTATCTTTCCAAATATTAACTCATCACAGATATGAATGATCTTAGACTTTACTTACACAAGTCCCATGGTCACTTGGTATTTCTGGGAGAATTTCTGGATATTCTTCCATGAAGACAGATGGAATGAAACTGAATCTTTTTCCTGTAATGTCTTTGTTCTTTACAATAAATTATCCTGTCCGCACACTCACTGTTCCACACTTGATCTTGTTTTTATTATTGTTCATTACATTGTTAGAAGATTTACGTAGTTTTGTGTTTGCATGCTTTTTCTCTTTTTGATTATTTTTCTCAGTTTCTTGGTCCTCCTTTGCTGGGTCTACATTTCTCTGAATCCACTGGCTTACTTTACACTTCGCATTTTTCTAAGCTGCTTCCTTTGACCTAATAGGTAGATGAGGTTTGGTATGTGAATGCGATAGCTGAAAATGTGTTGCTGGAAAAGCGCAGCAGGTCAGGCAGCATCCAAGGTGCAGGAGAATCGTCGTTTCGGGCATGAGCCATTCTTCAAGAGTAAGCAATAAAATCAGACAGAATGGTTTTAGGAGCAATTTATTCACTTGTATGGAGGATTGGTGAAGCAACAAAATACAGTCAGATGGAATAAATGTGTCATTTTCTTTTGAAAAATGTACCTTGTGGGGTACCACCGATTTCAGTACTCACGCATTAACAATTTGTCATCAATATAATTATTCGGTTAAGGGGATAGGAAATGCTATAACCAGTTTTTCAGATGACGCTAACATTGGTGGGAAATTACTTCGGAATGAAGATATAAGATGTTTAAAAGTGAATCTGGATCGGTTGGGTGAATGGGCTAACATTTGGCAATGAAAATTAAAGTGGATACCTATGAGATTATTCAATTTGGCCAGCGAAATAGAAAGGCAAGTTATTATCTCAATGGAGAGAAACTTCAAAGTGCTCAGGTGCAAAGGAGTCTATGTGTTCACGTTTATTTCACAGAAAACCTGCATGCAGCTACAGCAAGTAATGGGAAAGGCAAGCGTAGGTTCAGTTTTTATTTGGAAAAGGATGGAGTAGAAAGGTAGGGAGTGTTGCTGTAGCTGTGCAATACATTAGTGAGGCTGCAATTGGAGTACAGTTTGGGTGCCCTGACATGCGGAAAGATGCATTTGCTTTGGACGTAATTCAGAAGAAGTTCATTAGATTGATTCCAGAGATGAGGGGTTTGTCTTATGAAGAGAGATTGCGCAGTTCAGATCTATCGTCTCACGTTTCTAATAATGAAAAGAGATCTCATTAAAATCTGTAAAATGCTAAAAGTAATTGACAGTGTAGACGTGGAGTGGATATCTTTCATGTGCAGTAATCTACAACAGACCAGCGTTTCAGGATGGAGATCGGCAGGAAAGTGGAACAGAGGCCGCGATGACATCAGCCATAATTGTATTCAGTGGTGCAACAGGCTGGAGCGGTTGAATTAATGACTGACTTATATAGCCCCTGAAATTTGTTACACAGGAATGGGGGAGGACTGGTTATCAAACAGGAAGCAGGCACTCTGGATATATCAGTTTGACAAACCGTCACCAGTGGAGTCACACAGTGACCAGTGCTGGGTCCTCAACTTTTTGCAATCGATATCAATGATCAGGAGTATGGAACAGATGTGCTGTAACTACATTTGGTGATGACTCTGTTATAAGCTAGACATTAAATTATCAAGAGAGGCAGGTGGAATATAACATGATATAACCTGTCATTACATTTACAGGATGAATGGAAGCGAGTATGTTACTGAAATGGAGAGAGATTACAGGGCTTAGTAATACTGTGTACTGGGGAGTTCACTCAGACCCGTTCAGACGTGGGAGGTTTTGCTCCATCTCCCTGATGGTCTGCTCCATGACATTCCCAGGTGCCCAGTTGCTCTCAGTACATACCAGATATTTTGATGTTGTTGGTTGGCAGTGGGCACAGCGTTTTGAAATGTGTAGCAAGGGGACTGCCGTTAAGATACATTCATTTATTTCTGCTTGGACATCGATGATGAAGTGATGGTCTGACTGCTTCTGAATGAAGAGGCTGTGGCTGCTGCCAGGACTGTGGGTATTCACTGAAATTATGTACTGTGCATGGGCGCACTGTAACATTAAGACGTGAGATGTACTTCAGTTCCCTTCCATCTCCTCAGTGTCATGGGGACACGCAGAGCCATGTACATCATTGGGAATTCCGCTTTACTTGGAAAACAAGGATACACTCGGAAGCTCCCTGCTGAGGGAGAAAACATTGTAGTCACCTCATCCACCATATATATCGTCCATCTCTGAATGGTGACATTCATGTCGACATACTGGGAGATGATGGATATGTCACCAATTCCGGCCTGAAAAGTTCCGGATCACAGACGTTGACTGAAACAAAGACCCTAACAGCCACTGGCAGCACCGTCCTCCGCCTGCCATGAAGCTGCAGGTCATGTTTTAGGAGGTGGCACTGATGTGTGACCAGCTCTTTGTTCAATCAGGATACCCTCACACTCTGCTCCTGGATTAATTGTAGCTTGGGAAGCTGGTCTTGGAAAACCCGGGTTGATAGAGCAGATCCCTTCCCCACACACTCACTCCATGGTTTCAGAGCTTCCCCTCTCTGCAGCCTTTGCTCCATTTGGTGTTCATGTTGCACACCAAGATGCTGTAAATACAGTCCCCATGCTTCATCCAGAGTTGGGTCACCAAATCTTCAGGTCTCCACAAATGTCTGAGGCAGCTCACAGCATAACCTCCAATAAACCATCCCTAACCCCTCCCCTAACTTTTCACTAACAGGAGAGAGTCAGAAGCTCCTGAGCTACAAGAATCATATCCCTGTAAAATATTTTAAGAAGTTTACCCAAACGTTTCTTTGTTTTAACCGTAGATATGAAGTGTGAAGCAAAATATAATCTATTTAAATGCTTTAGTTAAAATGCAATCAAAAAACAGAACAATTTGGGATAGCTTATGTGTTGGAACACTTATACAAACAATAGATGCCACACTATCTTTGTATATACCGCTTGACACAAAGATAAACTCAAATGCAGATTCTTACATGCAATTTTTCAATCCAGAAAGATACAATATTAGAAGAGATCTCAGAGAGATAAGGAGCTAGTCATCAAATATTGAAGCTTCCAACCCTTCCAGGATCTAGAACAGCTTCTCAATGCTGCAGCTAAAAACAAAACGAGGAAAACCTGGTCTGGGAGTGCTGGCCACTGCCCTCCATCTTTCCCAACGTTTTAATAAAACCTAAAGGCCACCTCAGTTATTTACTTCAGCCGTCTTTCAGTGGGCAGTTCGGCACCTCTTCAAAAAAAGCCAGGAGAAAATAAACTTTCTAAAGTGATAGTATCGTCCCAGCTTCCCCTTTCGAAAAAAACAAAACAATCAATTTACAAAAGTGACTTCATTTTAAACACTATAGTCTTATTGTTTCAGTAGACTACAATTCATACATATTGTATTGACACTAAGCATGCAAACATTCATAACTTCATTCTATTTCAGCGAGTTTACTCCGGCCACAGAACGCCTCTGTCTTTCTTCATCCAAGTCTTGACAACTTGGCAGCAAGTACGGTTTCTCATCCAATCACCTGTATAACTTGCAAATTAAATGTCAACAATAACAACCTCTATCTGAATAGCCCGGAAGTTTTCTCCCTAAATTTCTCATAAGACGTTTAGGAGTTATGATCTTATGGAGATTTGTCTCAGGCACGTTATTTGCAAGTTAAGTGCTGAATTGTTGTAACGCCAACACCAAGCTCAAGGCCCAACTGTGAAATACTTCTGTTGATGGTTTCACGGGACACTGCAACCACACCTTACATAATGGAACAAATCTCATTTTACAATAGTCCTTCTGAATGACATGTCTCCTCAGTTCTCAGCTTACAAGATTTACATGCTTCTGTACGTCTCAATGCTGAAACCCCTTGACCTGCTACTCCTGGCCTAGTCCAGTAAACATTACTCTCACAGGTGAATCTTTTAAGGTATCGCACTTTCTTCTCCATCCCTCACAGAAGCCAATGTTTGATTTATGGACCAGCTGCTAATCATTAGTCATTTCAGCTTCTAATCATGTCATTGTAACTCTCTGCTTTTCCACACAATTTCTCACGACTACAGGAAGTGAATGTTTGAACTTCTCCAAAATAAGAATCTCTCTAAGAGTATCATAGGTTGCTCTGTTTCTAATACCCTTATCCACCTTTCAAAATTACTTTGATTGATTCTTTCAAAGTCAATGTACATTTAACCAGGCACGCAGTTTTTGATTCCTGAAACAATGTCTATAGGCCTCTGGCACAAGCTCATATGAATTTCAGATGGCTTTCTTTACCCCCTCATATTGGCCAGGTATCTATTCCGATAGGGAGGCAAATATCTCACTCTTTATATCTACCAGCTTTGTTTGGCTCAACTAAATCCACTCGGTCAGTGGATTTATCCACTTCCTCAAATGAAATTAAAAAGACTTCTACATCTTTCTCATCAAATTTAGACAATGTCTGGATATATTTAAACAGATCCCCATTAGACCTTTGGCTACTATAGAGTTGCTCATTTTAATTTTCCGCCTCATCCAACCTACTGTCTGCCTTCATCTCTACCCCTGCTAAGTCAACTTTCCCTCTCTAATTGCAAACTTTTGAAGTTGAAACTCCCTCTCTTTCTGTTTTTCTTCTTTCTTTTTCTGTCTTTCTTATTCCTCTCCTTTTCTTTTATTTCTACTTTTAGTAGTATGTCCAACTGTTTCAAATCCTTTTTGTGTTCAATATGACTCTTCTGCAATTGAATTCCAGCCATTTCCAAAGATTATGATGTGTTTCCACTAAAATATAATTGCCAAGCTATAGCTATAATTATCTTTCCTTTTCTCACAGACAAAAACAAACTCAACTCCAACTTGTCTGCCAATTCTGAAAATTTTGCCTTGCTCATCTTTTGTAAATCTCTAACTTCACTTCTTCCACAAGGAGCGAATTCTTAGAAACAGAAAGAACCATCACTTCACGAAGCACTGTTCAAACCAACCGAATTCAACACTCGGAACAAAATACCCCAACAACTATCAAACGCCACCTTTGAACACAAGACTCTCCCTGCGCACATTCTCCCCATCCCCACGTGAGTTTCCTGTGGATGGTCAGTTTTGCTCCCACAGCCCAAAGATGTGCAGGTTAGGTGAATTGACCATGTTAAATTGTCCATACTGTTCAGGGATGTGCAGGTTAGGTGCATTAATAAGTGGTTAATATGGAATCTTAGGACAGGGGAATCGATCTTGGTGAGTTACCCTTCGGTGGATTGGTGTGGTCATGTTGCGCCAAATGGCCTGTTTCCACACTGTAGGGATTCTAAACCTAAAACCAATTTGTAATTATCGATTTCAAAACGGGCAAGAGTTCCCACTTTGCTATGGGTCAGACCATACTGCTTAAAGTGCTTTAAAATGGCAACCTGAACGCCAACTTTGTTTTATAGCAAAAGTAGATGAGAAATAGGTGTTCCAGATGTGATGCAGCTGTTCAAACCAGTCAACGTAAAGCAAAACAATTTATTTAAACACTCGAATAAAAATACATGCAAAAAAGAGGAGGAATGCAGACTAACTTAACTACTGGAAATCTTAACAGAATAATAGACATAGTACATTCCATTAATGAACTGTTCCAATATACAATCATCCCATAATCACATCCCTTGGCAAAAAGACACACCCAAGGACATTCAGTCATGCATGCAGTTCACAAATCCGGAGAAAACAGCATCAAGACTGATTACAGACAGAATAGCATCTCGGGATCATTTACTGAAGCATCCAACCCTTCTCCCATCCCAGGCACCTTGTGATTGTTACAACTCAGAAAAACTGGAAAGTCTGCTATGTGCGCTAGCCATTGTTATAACTATTTATATTAAAAAAATAGCCTCCTAAATTCTTTACTTCAGCCGTTTGCAGTGCGCATGTTCGGCCTTTAAGATCTCTCTTTAAAGAAAAGAAGGACATCATATCTTCTAAAGTGACAGCATTGTGAGAGATGTTAGGTACCTGGTCCTTCACAAAAATACTCAAGGTGCATCCTCGTGTTACTGACCACACGATCAGCTGAAAGGGACAAACACAGCAGTCAGACGTTCAGTGGATAGGCACATATCAAGTTTAAAAGATGAGAGTCAAAGCTGCTGAAACCCGATCCAACATGGAGCAGCACATGACACACACCGGGAAGAAATCAACAGCCCGACCCACACTTCCCTGAACATGGAACACCACATGGTGCACACCGCGAAGTGAACAATAGCCCGACACTCACCACCCTTCCTCGTCCATGGAGCACCACATGGGACACACTGAGAAGTGGACAGCAGCCTAACATGCACTATTTTGTTGTTTCCGAGCTTCACAATGCCGGCACTTGAAACATTAGGGAGACAAAACACAAAGCCAGGGAAAGATACAGAGGGAGAGAGAGATTCACATTGAAGACAGTAACAGACAGTTAATTAACTGAGATCGTGTTGTGAAAATATGCAGAAAAAGACTGGGTAGCAGGACTAACTGTAGGATTGAACGCTTACAGTTCAAAATTCCAAGAATGAGAACATTAAATAAAGTTATTTTCAGATCAGCTGAAATAGTTTGTTTCATCAAATTCTGAATTGGCTTCACAGAACACTTCATGCAGCATAAGCTGGGACAAATGACAGACTAACATGGAGAGCTGTGCAGGCTATGCTAATGCATTGCTCAGTAAATTGGGATTATCTACCCAGCATGAAGAGTATTTCTAAACTTTACTACCATATGGGAACGAGACACGTACCAAATACACACAACAGGGGAAGGTTTCTGTCTCCATTGGTCCAATATAAGGTGTGTGTTTGTGTGTATGTGTGTGTGATGGGGCGTGCATTTGGGATGGTTGAATGTGAAAATCATTGCTTGAGAGAACATGCACTTGAAGGAAAACAGGTCCAGTATGAACAACTGGCAGGTATTTCGATAATCGACACAGAGAGACTGAGGGAGGTTTCATAGATAGATGAGTTGAAGTGCTTAAGAATATTAAAGTACAGGCATTGCTAGACACAACAGGGATGCATATCAGTGTACACAGGGATGTCAGACGGATGGGATTTTGGTATGATTTCGAATTAGATTTGTTTCTGCAGGTTTCAACCCGAGAGTGTCAGCAATAGATCATTAAGTTTGTATTTCACAGCTCATGGTTATAACAATAGATGGGTTAAGCCAGTGAAGTATATTATGGATCAGTAAATAGTTAAAATTAATACTGGTCAGGGCAAAGGGATCATCAAACGTGTGATTCGTCTGTTTCAAACAACAACTGCATGTTTCACCTCCCACCTCCCTCCCCACCCTCTACCCCCACCCAAGCCACTCACCACCCTGATTTGGAAATATATTGCTGCTCCATCACAGTCGTTGGGTCAAAGTCCTGGTATTCCCTCCCTGCTGGCATTGTGGGTCAACCCACAGCAAGTGGACTGCAACGGTTCAAGATGGCAGTTCACCCTCATTTTCTCAAGGGCAAATAGAGATGGGCTATCAAAGCTGGCCAGCCAACAACACCCAAGTCCCACAAATGAATGAAAATAAAACATATTGACCGAATCCCATGCATTTCCTACGGTGGGAAGTGGTTCAAAGGGGTATGGGAGTGAATATGAACTGCTCATACCAACTTTGAGACTTCGGAAGCGGCTAGCTCAGCCGGATTTGACCCGGTGGTTTTGCCGACTGTCACGCCTTCGAGGGCGGACTGTCCCTTAGCAAGGTTAAAGCTCATGGAATACAAGTAGAACTAGCAATTTGGGAAGAGAACTGGCTCAAAGGTAGAAGACAGAGGGTGGTGGTGGGTTTCTTTTCATGCTGGAGGCCTGTGACCAGTGAAGTTCCACAAAGTTCAGTGCTGGGTCCACTGATATTTGTCATTTATATAAATGATTTGGATATGAACATAGGAGGCATGATTAGTGCGTTTATAGATGACACCAAAGTTGGAGATGCAGTGGACAGAGAAAACGTTACCTCAGAGTAAAACGGGACCTTAGATGGACCAATGGGCTGAGGAGTGACAGATGGAGTTTAATTTAGATAAATGTGAAGTACTGAATTTTGGAAAGGAAAATCAAGGCTTGGCTTATACATTTAAAATTAAGTTCCGAGGGAGTGTTGCTCAACAAGAGACCTTGGGGTGCAGCTTCATAGTACTTTGAAAGTGGAATCGTAGGTATATAGGATAGTGAAGAAGGTGATATGCTTGCCGCTGTTGGTCAGTGCATTGAATATAAGAGTTGGAAGTCATATTGCGGCTGTACAGAATATTGGCTAGACCACTGTTGAATACTTCGTGCAATTACGTTTTTGATCATAGAAGAAGGATGAGAGAAACCTGAGGGGATTCAGAAAAGATTTACAAAGATACTGCTGGCATTGCGAGTTCCGACATTTATGGAGAGGCTGAGTCGGCCGGGGTTAATGTCCCTGGAATACCAGAAATTGAGAGTTGATCTTAGAGGTTCCAATTCAAACGTGGAATGGATAGCATGAATAGCTAAGGTCTTTTCCCCAAGGTAGCATGTTTCAAAGCTAGAGGGCATAGGTTGAAAGTGAGAGTGAAAAGATTAAAACGGATCAAAGGGGCAACGGTTTCAAAAAGAGGGTACTGTGCATTTAACGAGCTGCCAGAGAAAGTTGTGGAGGCTGGTACAATTGCGACTTTTAAAAGGCATCTGCATGGCCACATGAATAGGAAGTGTTTAGCAGATATGGGCTAAATGCTAGCAAATGGATCCACATGAATTAAGGACATCTGGTCAGTACGGACGAGTTGGATAGAAAGATCTGTTTCCATGCTGGATAGCTCTATGACACTTTATCTTCTGTAAAACTTTATCGTCTCATCTTAAAATTACCCCCAGTCTTGAAATCCACCACCCTTATGGAAATGACACCTGCCATTCAATATTATATATGCCCCTCATTGTTTTATAAACCTCTATAAGGTTGATAAGGTCGCAACCTTCGACGCTGCAGTGGAAAACGTCCCAGTCCACGGAGGCTGTCCTCATAACTTAAGCACTCCATTCCCAGCAACATCTTTTCTGGTCCGTCTCCAGTTGAATAATATCCTCAAAGTGACTGTGTGACCTGAACTGCAAAATTACTTCAGGAGAGACCTCACCAATGTCCAAACCAAGCTGAAGACAATGTTTTACATCCTGTACTCAAGAGTGTGAACAATGAATGCCAGCAAGTCAAACGCCTTCATACCGACCCTGACTACACATGATGCAAACTTCAAAGAAATATACCAGAACCCCTAGATCTCCCTGTTCCACAACACTACCAATGGCCTGACATTGAATTGTATAGGTCCTCTTGCTGTTTGTTTTACCAAATTCTGATACGTTGTATGTATCGAAACTAAACACCATCTGTCACTCGTCAGCCCAGTGAGTGATAGTACTGGGGAAGAAAGGCTGGAAAGTAATTCGCTGTCTTGGATCATTACGTGGTCATGCCAGAGACGTGCCAGAGAATTACCAGACATAGATCTAGATACCATCTATCAAGCCCTCAGAAAACGATCAGGAAATGACATCACCACAAACCCAAGGAACCCCATCCAGGACTAACATAAAATAGAAAGCAGGAGACAAACAGCTTCGCTTCATTTGGAGGTCGCACTGATGATGTTAACTAGCCAGATAATGCAGCGTCTGGATATCCAACCTACAGCTCAGCAAGCAAAAGACTAAATCTACTCCCCAAACCTCAACCTGAGCTACAAACGTTAACAATCCTTCCATAATTTAGTGGTGTTACGAAGAGGGCAGTCACATGTTAGACAGGAAATAGTGATTGGTGTTTTTGATCTAGAAAGTATGTTCTTTCTTCATCTCTGATGACTATCTATTCCAGATCCCTTATAGTGCAGAGTGTGTCTGCAGGATGTCCTTCCCTCACATTGCAAATCTCAGATAAAAGCCACTTAAGGTGGAAATCACAGCCAAGCGATTAAACATCTTCATAGTTTATCTTGAAGACAGAGCACAAAAAGTCAACATCCCACATTTAAAGTGAGTACCTTTCATCTGTTAAGAAATGTAATTCTTTTAACTGTGTAATTCAGTAAAAGTGAACCAAATTTTAATGAACCCACACCAAGCTGAATGCTGACAGTTAAAATGTAACCCAAAATGTTGTGCATTGGATAATGCTAATGCCTCTGAGCCGGAACTCTGGGTTAGATTCCAATAGCTGAACTTGAGTGGTAGTGTCTCTCACTCTGAACCAGTAGGTCTGGATTCAAGTCAAGCCTGTCACGGAGGTATGTCACAGTATTTCAAAACAGTCTGATGAACAAACACACAGGAGAATAATGTTGCAGCTTTAGGGATTGTTGCCAAGTGGTTGTAGTGTCCCTACCTCTGAGCCCAAAATCCTTGATTCAAATCTAACAGAGGTGTTTCATAATATGGGTGAGCAAGTTGATTAAGATGGTTTTAGAACTGTGACTTAATGGAGAAGGAGGAGGTTTCAGTATTGAATTTCAAAATTTAGGCCCAGGATGACTGAAAACACAGCCATTCGTTTTGATTGGAGTCACATTTGCACATTCTAGTGGGTTAGAAAATCATGAAGCCCATGGATAGTGTGAAAAGTCAGGGTCTTTATCCCAGAGTAGGGAAGTCCACAACTAGAGGACATAGATTTAAGGTGAGATGGACAGACGTTGGTGCATCTATTTAATGAGCCTCCAAAAGAAGTGATGGAGGCTGGTACAATTACAAATAAAATGCATCTGGATAGGGACATGAATTAGAAGGGTTTAGAGGGATATGGAAAGAATGATGGAAAATGAAACAAAGTTAATTTACGACATGTGGTTGGCACGAATGAGTCGGACCAAAGGGTGTGCTCTACAACTCTATGATTTATTAACCCAATTAATTATGATCTCTTTAGAATCATCTGTGACCTTCTTCACCTTCCACGATATAACGAATCTTGGTGTCATCCATAAACGTGCTCACCATGCCTCCTATTATTTACATCTAAATTATCGATATAAATGACAACCAAAAGTGGATCCAGCACCCATCCATATGGAGCGTTGCTGGTCACAAGCCTTCAGTCGAAAAGACAACCCTCCTCCATTACCCTCTGTCACCCGCCAATGAGCAGAAACACATACAGATACATACAGAGACACAGACACAGTTCTATATTTAAGGCAGAGATAGATACGTTTCGATTGATAAGGGAATCAAGCATGACTGTGCGAAGGTGGGAGAATCTTGTTGCGAAACAAGTCAGCCATGATGGAACAGCTGATCGGACTCTAGATCTGCACCAATTTCGTATGCTTTGTGGTTTACGCTATTGGAAATATCTGCCTAACAGAGCAGTGAGGCTGAGTTTGATGAATACTTTACTGAACAGAGTCAATGGGAATGTGGGATAGTTCTGAGGTGCTGAATGGTCCATTTCTTTCCTATTCGTTGTGCCCTCATATCTAAAAAAAGAGGTGACTTGCTGTACAGTTCATACACTTTTAAATTTAGAGGTTCTCCCATTGAAGATTGAGATAAGGAAGTTCTTATCTCCTTGGTGTTGTACTGTCTGTGGTATTCCTATCCCCAGGGAACCGTGAAGACTAGGTCATTGAAGATATTCAAGGCTGACCTTGATTAACTTTAGTTGGACAGGGGACTCCGTGTTTATTGGGAATAGACAGGAAAAGAGTTTTCAGCCGCAAACAGACCAGCCATGATCTTCATAAACTGAGCAGCCGGCTGGAGCTCCTATCTCATATGTTGTTCGCTCTCGGCCTGTTACAGAGTGAGAGGGATACCCCATTCAGTCAGTCAGTATCACTGCAATGAGGTTGGGGCCCATTCCGCCTCTCTAAGGAGATACACAGGAATAGAATAAAGGATTCAATCATTGCATAATAGAGATATACATCAGGGTAACAGAGTCTTTGGTCCGTCTCGTCCGTGACAACTAGATGCCCTACAGTAACTTAATATCATTTGCCGGCATTTCGCCCATGTTGCTCTGGATCATTCCTTACCATATACCCATCTGGATGCCGTTTAATATTGTAATCATACCATCCTCCATCACTCCTTCTGGCAGCGCATTCCATACACACACTATACTCTGTGTGAACAATTAGCCCGTTAGGTCCCTTTGATATATTTCCCCTCTCACCTTAAACGTTTGCCCCCACGTACTGCACTCCCTTACCCCAGGAAAAATACCTTGCCTAATTACACTAACCATGCCCCTCATGATTTAAAAAAAACATGTGTAAGGTCATCTCTCAATGATAATAGCTTATTTTAATGCATCGTGACTGCGACAATTTTTCAACACAGCACCAACAGCCAAAAATGAAATGAATGATGAAGATTATTGATTGTGTTATTAGCATGCTAATCAGGCTAATAGGAAAAACTCCCCTCTTCCTCAGCGTCTGTCTAGTGAATATTGAGCACAAGACTGATATTGCAGAAAAGTTCTATTGCTGCATCTGAAAGATCACATTTTTGACCGGTTAGCGATCCCCCCAAATCTTAGTCTGTATTCTGTGCTCATCTTTTAAACTCTCAGGGATCAGTTACATTGACGGTACGAGCTATACCTGATCATCTGGCAACAAATGGCCGGAAAGAGGATCACAGAGATCAGAAAAAAATCGACACTCAGCTTCACAACATAGCAGGAGGCTATGCAACCTTTCTGGGCAGGTACACAGGAACAGGGGAGCCCTGGTCAGCTACCAGGAAATACAGGATAGAAATGATTACTTAATTTCATGTTGGAAAGCTGTCGCTAGTGGAATTCCTCAGGGATCTGTGTGGGGTCGTCAGCAGATTGCAATCTAGATTATTGATTTGAATGAAGGGGCTGAATGGACTGGAGCTCAATTTGCTCAGACAAAAGAATAATCATTCAATAAGATGGCAAGTGGTGACATGGTGTGAGAAACAAAGCTCACACACTGCAATAATTTCAGTCCGAGACAAGATCTCAATCAGCAGGGCTCTTCATTTCACACTTGCAAGTGGGTGTGATGTCCACAAGGCAGGGACAAAACACACCGAATTCAACAAACACTCGATATTTATATAATTTGGTTCCTGTATTTTTTTTTCTTATTTCATTGTTTCCTCCCCTGTTTACATCCTCCACTTCCCTATGGCCATTACTCCTGTTTATCTCGTGACTTATCTGGTCTTGTCGGTGAAAAACATGCTCATTCCTGTTCTCAAGGAAATTTGCCCTCATCCTGCCTTTTCACAGCATCTTATCACTAAGCCCTTTTAATTGGGGTTTGTTCCTGTGTTTCTGTAAAAGTGGGAAACAGATGTTTATACCTACTGTTCATACAGGCATATTGAGTTTAACTGTCTGTCTTCGCAGCATCTTATCACGAAGCCCTTCTAAATTGAGTTACCATTTGTTGTGTATTCCCGTTTCTTTCTTGCATACATTGTTAGCTAATATAAACAAACCAATTCGCATTTCCTCCACAGACTCAGCTCCTGGCTGAAACAATTACACACTGACTTGAGTTCAGTTTTTTGTTTTATAATGAATTTAGAATTGCAGAAGAAACATAAATTTCCTATATCCCTCAAATTTCCCCTTTTTCTTTCTTTACCATTGTTACCTTCTGCATTTTGTTCTTTTACGCATTGCTCCCGAAATGCGCAAGCATCATTCCGGAAATTTCATCCATCTTGGTCTAACTCATCTCCTCAGTATTTAGTTGATAAAGTCCTTCTGTCTGAATTCCTTTTAAGGGCATCTGTTTAATTAAGGCAGTCTCAATCAGTCTTTGGGTGAGCCCACGAATACACGGTATGATACAACAGCCAATGGCCACCAGTACCCCGACTACTACTATCAGGGAAGTAGGGATGGAAATTACCACTCCCTTCCATCTTTCAAACCAGGATTCAAGCCATCCCATAAGAGAAGTGTCTACTCCTGAATTCTCAGCCAGTTCCTCTGCTAAGGTTGTCAATCCCCTTAAGGCCCGAGTCAGGTGCAGTGTTATTAGGAATAAAGTTACAACAGCTTCCTCTTAACATCACACACACGCACCCTGTTTTCTGCTAAAATCATATCAAGGGCCATCATGTTTTCCCATGCCATCCTACTTGTCGCATCAAGCTGGTCTGATATTCCTTTAACCGCATCCCTTGTATAATTTATAAATCGCTGTTGATTATAGAAAATGAAATTTATACAATCCACATTTTTATTAATTGTTACCCACCAAAAGAGAGCTGACTCAAAGCCTGCTGCAATCTGGTTACGAGACTTGAACTCATCAGGTACCCCCCAGGGACTCCTACCGAATCGAGATAAATCCTGTCATCGAAAGAAGTGTCTAACAGTGATCTCTTATCCCCTCCCTGTTTACCTACTATCTTTTCCTTCTCAAATGCCAGGGGAAATGGAATTGCCAACTGTACAATCGCACATATACCTTTCCAATCTGGAGGTAGAGTGGGTCTCAACATTTTGCCTCCACAGTACCACCACAGATCCGCTCGGGGAACCTTTAGTGCTGAGTAGTTCCCTCCTTTCTTCGTTTCGGTAACATTGTTAATCTCTGTACACAATTTCATCTCCCCCAAATCTCTAGACCGACTTGTACCGTGTCTATGCACACACGACGTGTGATTTCCAACTGCGCCGGAAAACGCGGGGGGAGCTTGTACATCTTTCTTCTCCAAGGGAGGGAACATCAGAGGTAGGGAGGTACAATTCCTATCATTCCATGCAGTCTCATCCTGATACAGAGCTATCATACATTTCAGGCCCTGCTTGTCTCGCTTCCACCCGAGCGGAAAGGGATCCACCTGGGCCACTAGTCTACTGGAGGCACATGCATAACAAATGTTTTGGTTGACTTTTTACATTATAGTTTACCCATTCAACCCATGCATTTGCATCCCCGTACCCAGTCTCTGTTTCGATAGTCTGCTTCAATCCTTTTCCTCTATAATTTTTACGACTTTAGGATCAGTGGGAGGGGTGAAAGGTTGTATCTCATTATCCAGTAATTCCATCCGTTTTCCCTGTCCTGCCTAATTCGAAAACAACAGCCTACGAAATGTTTCCCATGTGCTTTCATTTCTATCCCAAATGTTTCATTTAATTGCATCTCATAGGTGCCCCCGCCCAAAATTGCTTTGTGCCATGTGGTTTTCTTTATTGTCAGGTATATTGGTTTACACTTTTTGTCTGGACAATCGCGAACTGGTTGGAAGGTGGTCTGGTGTACTGTGACAAGACTATTATACCAAGTACCATCCCCAAGCCCATCCCCATAGGACATAAGATGTATCTCTGAACTGCGGTACTGTCTCTGAATATCTACATCCCCACAATGCACTAAGCTGCATGCATCAGCGTCTATTACTTGTGGATTATCAGACTCAGTAACCATTAATAATACATATGAAAAGGGTATTTGACAAAATCCCAATACTAAGAGGGCTAGCATCATAACTCGAAACAGTCCCAGTACTTTAACCATCATGCTGAAGCACAAAACAACTTAATACAGAATTCTACAGAAATAATCACCGCGCTCGCGTCGCCACTGTATAATCAGTTACTCAAAGTCTCTTTAGTCTGAGTTACAGTGGATCTTGCGTTGATTCGGCTGTCCAGACTTCTTCCGCAACTGGAGAGTCCACTGGCCCTTTGATTCGAGTGTAGTGACTCCAGCCGTTCTTATTGCCGTCTCGGTAGTCAAAAGAGCCTGGTACGGCACTTCCCAGTCCCGCTGCAATTTAGTCTCTGTCTATGATTTTACTAAGACTCAATCTCCCGGCTGGATGGGATGAACGGTGGATTCTAGGGGTGGAGTCTGTGCCAATAAACCCTGTTTCCTGAGGAAAGACAAAGAGGAGGACAAGCCGTCTTTAAGGGCTTCTTTAAGAACAAATCTTTAGTTTCGGGAATTGGCAATTCTCCATTCGTTCCCAGATAAGGTAATCCAAATAAGATTTCATAGGGGGATAGTCCCAAATCTTTCCTTGGGACTGTTCGTACTCACAAAAGAGTTATAGGTAAACATTTGGTCCAAGGGAGTCTGGTTTCTTTTATCAATTTAGAGAGCTGTCGTTTGAGTGTTTGTTTCATTTTCTCAACCCTTCCTGATGATGAAGGGTGCCATGGAGTATGGAACTCCCAGGAGATTCCCAACCCTTTCATTACCCCCGTAACATTTTAGAGGTAAAATGAGTTCCTTGGTCGGAATCTATACGGTGTACTAGCCCATATCGGGGAATAATGTGTTCCAATATTGTTTTAGATACCCCACTCGAAGTGGCAGCAGCTAGGGGGTGTGCCTCAACCCAACCGGATAAATTATCTATGACAAACATATATTTTAGACTCCCTACCCTGGGTAACTCAGTATAATCTACTCATGTACTCTGGAAGGGTCTCAATCCTGGGTCTCTTCCTCCTGGGGCCTGTTTTCTCAAGAATTTTTTATTTACCTTACTGCAGATTATACATTCCTCACATATTTGTATAGCAATTTTATATATTCCTTTACATCCATATTCCCTAAGAACTAAATCACACATTGCTTGTACTCCTCAATGACTGCCTTGGTGTAGGACAGCCATAATCTCTCTCATCATCATTTTGTTCAACATTTCCCTCCCATCAGGTAACATCCAATGCCCATCTGTTGTTTTTGCAGCCCCTAAATCTTTCAATTCTTTTTCTTCTCTTTGAGTAAATACAGGAGCTTCCTGAGGACCTGGGGCAGTAGGTATTAGGGAATGAATCACTACTTCTTGTTAGTTCAGGGCTGCTTCTCTAGCCACTTCATCAGCTAATCTATTTCCCCTAACTTCTGGTTCATTTCTTTTCTGATGTCCATTTACATGCACGACTGCTATTTCTCGGAGGAGTAATAGGGACTCCAAGACCCGTTTAATCAATTCTTCATGTATTAATTCCTTCCCCCGGCTGTTGATCAGTCCTCTTTCCTGCCATATCTTTCCGAAAGTGTGCACAACACCGAAGGCATATTTGGAGTCAATATACACCGTTCCATCTTTATTGTCTAATGCCCTTAGGGCTCTTTCCAATGAACAGAGTTCGCAGGTTTGAGCTGACCATCCATTAGGCAACTTTTCTGCCTCCACCACACTACCTTTGTCCCATCTATGACTGCATACCCATTATGTCGTCTCCCTTTAGTCACCTGGGATGATCCATCTATAAAAAAAAGTCTAGCCCCTGCATGAAGTGGAACATCTCTCAGGTCCATGCAGACCTTAGTTTGGTATTCTATGATGTCAAGGCAGTCGTGCCTTGGATTCTCAGGAGATTCTCCTTCCCCTTACCAAAGAAAGGCAGCTGGATTTAAACAATTGTCTGCGACCAACACTAGATTATCTTTTTCTATTTATATAGCCTCATATTTCAAAATCCGCGAGTTTGTCAACCATCGCCCAGCTTTAAGGTTTAGGATCGTTCTCACTTGGTGTGGGGTGCTTACCATTAGGGTTCCCCAAATGTAAGCTTTCTGCTTTCCTCCACCAACAGTGCGGTGGCAGCCACAGCCTGCATACCCTCAGGCCTCCCCTGTGATACTGTATCTAATAGCTTCGAAAGATATGCTACTGGCTGTTTCATTCCTCCCCACCGCCTGGTTAATACTCTCTAAGCCGCCCCCTTATCCACAGCAGCAAAGAGGTGGAAAGGTTTATCTAGGGAAGGTAAGGCTAACACGGGGGCATGGATCAGATCTCTTTTGAGTTTCTCAACTAGTTCTTTTTCCTCATTGACCCAACTTAGACATTTTGGTTCCTCCTCCAATAGTTTGAGATATAATGTCTTAGTCTTTTGAGCTTAGGAATCAATCCACAATCTGCAATAACCTGTTAGACCCAAAAGCTTACGTAACTCCCGCTTGGTCCTGGGCAGCGGCATCCCCACTATTCCCTCTATCCATTCCGGGCTTATCTTTCGTTTTCCCTCACTAACTAAATGTCCCAAGTATTTCACTTCTCGCTCCACATATTGCAATTTGTTTTTAGAGACTCGCAGGCCTTGCTGGCCCAGAAAATTCAATAATTTGTTAGTAGGCGTCTACTACTCTTTCTCTTCTGTTTCCTGTTACTAAGAGGTCGTCTGCATACTGCAACAGGGTAGTCCCCTTGGGGCTGCTAAATTTCTCCAATATTTGTTCTAACATCTGTCCAAATAAATTCGGGGATTCTGTAAACCCCTGGGGGAGCACAGTCCGCCGGTATTGCTGTTTCCGTCCTGTCTTGGGGTCTTCCCATTCAAAGGTGAACACATTCCTACTTCTCTCTGCCAAGGGACAAGCCCAAAAGGTATCCTTTAAATCTATCACACTGAACCATTTGTGGTCATGAGGGATCTTACTCAATAACGTAAAGGGATTTGGCACCACTGGATGTCTGATCTGTACTATCCGATTTAATGTTCTCAAATCCTGCACCAATCGATAAGTTCCATCAGGTTTCTGCACAGGTAGGATTGAGGTATTATAAGGAGACATACATGGCTCCAACAAGCCATCCCTAATCATTCCCTCGATTCCTGGCTGCAGTCCTCGTTTACCCTCCATGGGAATGAGATATTGTCGCTCACAGACAATGTCCCCGTCCCTTTTTAAATTCACTTCAAGGGGAGGGATCTGTAGTCCTCCACGATTCCCTTCCCTAGCCCATACAATAGGGTCTACCTCTCTCTCCATATCCTCTGTCAACATTGCCATTTTTACAACTAATTCTTTTTCCTGAATTCCAATCTCCAGTCCGAAGAGGATAATTACGTCTCTTCCTAATAAATTACTTCCTATATCGGGGATATAGAACAATTCTCCTGTGACCCTGTCCTTAGGACCTTCTATCATCATAGGTTCAAATACTGGAACAGTAAATCCCTCCCCTTTCAGTCCGGAAACAGTAATTGATCGTGTCGACATTTCTACTTCCTTTGGTTTAAAATTCAGCGATGACCGTTCTGCCCCCGTATCTACTAGGAAGATTACCTCTTCCCTACAGGGTCCCACCTTCAAGTTTATCAAGGGTTCCTGGTGGGTCCCCGAGGGCAGGAACCCATGACACCCCTATTCATTATCAAAATTCATAAGCGGAATGACCCTTGCTTCCCTTTGTAGATCAGGACACTCCCGCCTCAAATGCCCTATCTTTCCACAATAATGGCATCCTGCCTTTGGAGATCCCCATCTCTGCCCCTGTCGCTCGAACCCTTTATCAAATGCTCCCCCTTGTCCTCTTCCTCTCCCCTTTCCTCTCTGCCCTACATGCTGCCACCCGCTTCTCAGGTTGCTCACTATTGGTTCCATTCTTCTCTGAATTACCTCATCAACCGCAGCTACCATCATTTTCGACTTCTGTTTCTGTCTCTCATCCTCTCTCTTTACAAACATTTTCTGTGCCTCTCTTAACAATTCATCTAATTGTTTTTCACTCCACCCTTCTATCTTCTGTATCTTTCTTTGTATGTCTGGCCATGCCTTTGTCACAAAATGTACCTTCAAAAGACCCTGTGCTACTGGGTCCCCAGGGTTCATTCCAGAATATTTCGGCATTGAGTCTCTTAATCTCTGAAAGAAAGCTGAGGGAGTCTCATCTTTCTCCTGACTAACTTAAAAGGCTTTAGTCAGATTCTGTGACTTCGGAACTGCCTCTCTTATTCCTTTTAGAATCAGGTCTTTCAATTCCCTCATTTCTGCTCTATACTCCCGGTGTTGATTTTCCCACTGGGGGTCTCTGATGGGAAACTTCATATCTCCCTGTCCAGCATCCCCGTCGCCAATCGGGTGTTCCCTGTCCCATATTTTAATGGCTGCTCCCCATACAAGTCCCCTTTCCTATCCAGTAAATAGTATATTCAAAATAGACATTAACTCAGCCCACGTATACAGACTGGGCACCCAAAATTGATCAATTTGTTCAGATAACCCTACCGAATCCTCAACCAGGACCTTCATTTCCTTTTAAAATATTATAACCTCCCCACTGCTGACAGCGACACATGCAAACACAATCTCTTTTTCCCCGATCTGAAGGGGATAGGTCGTTACGTTCTTCCCTTTTTTCTTTTGTTTTGCCCCCTTAGGCTTTGATTTAGGTCCTCCGAAGTCCTCCTCTACGTCTACTTTAGCTTCTCTTTCTTCTGCCGAGGAGTGAAGGTCAGGAAAAACAACATCCCCATCCACCGCCCCTTCGTCCTCCTCTTGTGAGACATCTTTTCCCTGTCCTTGTCTGTCTCCCCTCCTCCCCCATTTTCACCTAATCTGATTCTATGGTGCGGGGGGGGTGGGGGGCGGAGGGGGAGCAAACAGCCAAGAGGTTCCCAGGGACTGGGTGGGGAAGAGAGGGAACCTTTTTCTTCACTACCAGCATTCCCAAACTGCCCTTCCAACAGTACGCATAGTCCACCTCCTCTTGGCTAAAAGGATGCTTTGCATGCGCATACAACTCTAAATACTGACGTATCCAATCCTTGCCCGAACCGTACTTTGGCCAGAAGACAGCCGGACGAATGATTGGTTCCTTAGTCCATACGAAACAACAATATTTAATCATTTTCTTTTTATCCTTTACCCTTGTACAAGTATTGCGTGTCCATTCACGCAACATCCACCCCAACGGACTTTCAGGATGTATACTTAAGGAACCCCGCCTCCTATTCCATTGCCTTGTTCCTCTGTCATATCCCCGGAGGCTTGTCCCTTATCCACGGCACAACCCATATTGAGTCCCTTCGTTAGCCCCTTACTAACTACTAAAACTCAATCCCAGCCACCAAGGCAATACTTAAAAGTCAGCTTTCTTACCTTGGTCTGTGCACAGAGTTGCCTGGCCCTTTCCCGCCGTATATTCTATCGACCGCCTGTCACTGTCTGATTCAGATGTCTCTCTTGTGGGATTCGTACCAGTCACCCAAGGGAGCGGACCAAACCAGGACACGAGACCGCTCCTCAATGGGGAACGGAACTTGTCTCCCCAGTGTCCAGGGCCAACCTCTCCCCCCGGTGATGGAAGAACATCCTGGACTGCCCCACGTTGGGCGCCAATTGTGTAAAACAAAGCTCACACACTGCAATAATTTCAGTCCGAGACAAGATCTCAATCAGCTGGGCTCTTTATTTCACACTTGCAAGTGGGTGTGATGTCCACAAGGCAGGGACAAAACACACCGAATTCAACAAATACTCGATATTTATATAATTTGGTTCCTTTTTTTTCTTATTTCATTGTTGCCTCCCCTGTTTACATCCTCCACATCCCTAAGACCATTACTCCTGTTTATCTCGTGTCTTATCCGGTCTTGTCTGTGAAAAACATGCTCATTCCTGTTCTTAAGGCCATTTGCCTTCATCCTGCCTTTTGACAGCATCTTATTACTAAGCCCTTTTAATTGGGGTTTGTTCCTGTGTTTCTGTAAAAGTAGGAAACAGATGTTTATACCTATTGTTTATACAGGCATATTGAGTTTAACTGTTTGTCTTCGCAACACCTTATCACGAAGCCCTTCTAAATGGGGTTACCATTTGTTGTGTATTCCTGGTTCTTTCTTACATACATTCTTAGCAAATATAAATAAACCAATTAACATTTCCTCCACAGAGTTCACATTCTCGTTGACTCAGCTCCTGGCTGAAACAATTACACACTGATGTGAGTTCAGTTATTAATTATATAATGAATTTAGAATTGCAGAAGAAACATAAATTTCCTATATCCCACAACGGTGTCTGCAATGGGATACAGACTGGGGAGAGTCGTGAGCAAACCTTCAGTAAAAAGACAATGCACAAAGTCGGTGACGGGACGTTTGTGTTTGAAAGGAAATATAAACCCACCAACACTCTCAAACAAAAACTAACAAACTTAAAAGACCCAGTACATCCCATGGAGAAAACCAACGTCGTCTACAAGATTCCATGTTAGGAATGCCATAAACACTTCGTCGGACAAACAGGAACAAAGCTAGCCACGAGGATACACGAACACCAGCTAGCCACAAAACGACACGACCCTCTCTCCCTCGTATCCCGACACATGGAGTAAAAAAACACCATTTCGACTGGGACATCACATCTATCCTGGGACAGGCTAAGCAAAGACAAGCCAGAGAATTCCTCGAGGCCTGGCACTCCAAACACAACGCCATAAACAAACACATATATCCAGATACCATCTATCAACCCCCGCAGAGAACGAACAGGAAATGACATCACCACAAACCACAGGAACCCATCCAGGACAAACATAAAAATTAAAAGCAGGAGACAACAGCTTCGCTTCACTTCGAGGTCACCACTGATGCTGTTACCAAGCCAGGTAATTAAACGTCTGGATATCAAACCTACAGCTCAGCAAGCAAACCTACACCCCTTAAAACAACAGTAAACTATGTAACTGGAGGAAGCATGCAGAACTCAGTGGTACAAATGGATTCCTGTGTCCTGGTACGTAAATCACATCATGTTAGTCTATAGATGCAGGACGTGATTTGGAAAATAAATGCAACGATATTTTTTTTTGCAAAGATTATTGGGTCTGATCTTAAGAGTGTTTTACTGCATCTGTACAGGCCATTGCTGAGACGACATTTGATGTACTCTGTGTGGTTCTAATTCCACTAAAGTGAAAAAACAAAGTGCATTTGAAACTTTTCAAACATGTTTCTCTTTACTCATTCGTGGGATGAAGGCATTATGTTATGTACGATTAAATGTTCAGGCCTGAGAATGGGAAATGTTTGTATTGACCTTATAAGATTTTAAGCTAGTGAAAACCTAATGAATATTTCATCTTGTATGGGACAGTAAACTGGGGAAGTACTTGAAGATGAAGATGTATTCATTTAAATACAGATATTATGACGATATTAAAAGTTGCATTTTAAAAGTATACCGGAACATGTAAACCCATCTTCAAATATAATGGTGCTTTTTTATTGCGAAAGTATTGGCTCTGCATACGACAGCAGCAATGATGTACCTACATGGAGAAGGGAATGCAATGGAGTCATACAGTTTAAACACTGCCCAAAGAGATCTTATTTGGTCCAGTATGGGGCTGGATAATGGTATTGTGTGATTCAATTCAGAGAGGCAGGAACTATATTCTTCCTGAGAAGGAACAGCCTGTTGCTCCCTCCCTCTCCATGTTCCTCTTCCTAGCAATGTGTGTGAGCTGAAAACTCCTCAGTCATCTTTGCCAATCATGGAGAATTCCTGTTGAGTATTCAATGGAATCGACTCACTGACTGAAGTAAAGGCAATTCAACAAAATCACCTATTCCAGGAAGTGATCCCATTAACAGTAGCAAGTAAGAACAGAACAGCTCCATAAGCTGAATGATACTTGGAACAATCACTAATGTTTCCTTTCATGATGAGTACAATTAATATTTGGGCACAGTTCTTCCAAATTAACGCTGTGCCGGGCGTTTGTTATTATGTTGATCATCAAATTAGTGCATGTGTCAGTACTTTTAGAAAGAGAAACATTGGTGCTCAGATTTGTAATATCCAAACTGTTTGTCATGTATCTTTCCAACGGAATTTGAGTAACTTGGTTAGGGTGATAAATTTGTTAATTTTAGCTGATTAATGAATCCTGCCTAATCTGTTCCTAACCCTGACCCAGTCTGCGACCTATATTGTTGGTCAAATCACCAACCTGTTTGCATTAGCATTTGCAGTGAGCAGTGGAATCATGGGACGAGGAAAGGGAATAATGACCTGAACTATAGATCGGTGAGCCTGATGTAATTACTGGGCACGTTGTTGCGGAGTATTATGAGGGATAGGATTTACATGCAATTGCAGATGCAACTAATGATTAGGGATAGTCAACATGGTGTTTTGCACGGGAAATCATTTCTAACAAAATTGATTGAGTTTTTTTGAAGAGATGACAAACAAGTTTAATTAAGGCAGTGTTGTAGACGCTGTCCATACAATCTTCAGCAAGGCATTGGACAGGATTCCACATGATAGCCAAGTTAGAAAGTTTTGAACATAACTGAATCCAAGATAAGCTCGCCACTCCACTATAAAATTAGAGTGAATGGAGAAGGCAGAGGGTTGTAGATGACTGCTTTTCAGACCGGAACCCTGTGACCAAAGATGTGACACAAGGTGCTGAGTTCACTACTTTTGTCATTTATATAAATGAATTGGATGTGAATATTTGCCTGTTTATTATGTTTACAGATGGCATCAAAACTGGAGATGCAGTGACCTGCAAAATTTACCTTGGAGTACAATGGGACCTTGATCAGGTGGGGCAATCGGCCAAGGAGTTACAGATGGAGTTAAATTTAGATAAAAATGAAGTGCTGCATTTTGGAAAGATAAAACACGGTAGGGCATATACAATTAATGGTGAGGTCCTGGGGAGTGTTGTTGAACAAGAGGGTGCAGGATCATTGTTCCTCAAAAGTGGAGTCGCAGGTAGACAGCATGGTGAAGAAGGGGCTTGGTATGCTTGCCTTTATTGGTCAGTAGGTTGAGTATGTGAGTTGGGAGATCATATTGCAACTGGGTAGGATGTTGGTGAGGTGACGTTTAGAATATTGTGTCTAATTTGGTTCTCATTGCTAAAGAAAAGATGTTGTTAAACCTGATCGGGTGCAGAAAAGATTTACAAGGATATTGCCAGGCATGGAGGGATTGTGCTCCAGGGAGAGGATGGACAGACTGGGGATTGTTTACTCTGGAGCATCGGGGGCTGAGGCGTAACACTATAGAGGTTTATAAAATTATGAGGAACATGGATAAGCTGAATACCCAAGGTCTTTTTCCCAGGATTGGTGACTCCAAAACTATCGGACAAAGGCTTAAGGTGAGGGGAGAAAGATATTAATGGGACAAAATTTTCATGCAGATTGTGGTGTGTGTATGGATTGAGCTGTCAGAGAAAGTGATGCAAACTGCTAAAGTTACAACGTTTCAAATTTATCTGGACGTGCATATTAATTGGAATGATAGAAGGATATTGGCCTAATGTTGGCAAATGAGATCAGATCAGATTGGGATGTCTGGTTTATGTGGACAGGGTTCCCTGCTGTATCATACTGTAAGAGAGATGACGCATAATTCTACAAGGTCTATTTGAGTGGGAATTCTCTTCCCGAGTGGAATGTGTTGCCACTTTGTTCACATTTATTCAAACTGACTTCATTAAATATTTGGCAGAGATTGAGTCATGGACAATGGGATACAGACAGGAAAGTGGGACTGAGACCACAACCCGATATTCCACAATCTTATTGCCTGGTGGAGCAGTTTCATCGTGTCTAACCACCTAACCCTGCTCCTGAGTGCGATGCTCCATTGTTCCATTCAGCCCCCCCAACCTGCTAGACAGGAGCAGTTGGAGGCCACTTACTGTATCACCTGGAGCACAGAAACAGGGAAGACGATTCAGAGATCTTTCTGTGATCTAGCTCCACTGACTCTCCTGAATAGAGAATTCCTGACATTCACTACCCTCTGTTAGAAGAAACCATTGTCGGATCTTACACCATGACCTATTGATATGAGCGATACAGGTGAATACAAGGGCTTAGCTAAGTGACTGATCATGATATCAAGGCAAAGTTTAACTGAGGATGACATCAAGGAGACTGAGCAAAATCGCAATTCATAAGCATCCATTGTAAACTCTCCCGTGCTTGGAATAATTCACAGCACAATGGAAGATGTCTATCATCAATGAGCATTAATAATCTCAGCTATGGGAAAACACTGCAGGATATCCTCAGTGTATCTCCCCCAGTTCAGGCATCTCTAGTTTGTCAGTGGGGAATCCATGCACTATGGAAACAGGCCATTCAGCCCATTGAGTTCTCACTAAGCAGAAGTGGGGATATTCACTGTAGGTTACACAATGTTCAGAACACTTCCCTCAGGTCCTAAAGTAGTCTGTGTCCATGCGCAAAAAGGCCTGGACTGCATTCAAGTTAACGTGTCGGCAGACACTGTACATTTCCACAGTAAACGAAGGAGTTCATTCTGCACCTCAATTTGACTTCACAAGAATGTGGAAAAGTCATTCAGCCCATCAAAACCATTCTGCAAAGGAGGGACAGCCCATTCAGCCTCTCCTGCCGGTCACACAGGAAGACAGGCAGTCTGTCCAACACCACATGCCACTTACACAGGAACAGAAAGAGGCCATTTCACACCTGGAGTCATTAAAAAGTAACAGGAAGAGATCATTCAGATTCTCAAGCCACTCACAAAGCACAGGAAGATGTCAGAGATGCTCCAACATCACAAACAAATGGAGCAGGCTGTGCACAGATAGATTGGTCCACCTTGCTCCTCGTGGCGTCATAACGCATAGTACATACGTGTTACTTTAACATGATATATTGGAAGTAGGAATAAAGCCAATTTTTAACAAGTTTCAAAGGCATCTTCCATCGCTGAGAAAGCAGACCCATGATCTCTTGGAAGTAAGCAGCTGGTGGGGAAGGGCTAACTATTTCAGAATGAAGATATTATGGTTTCTGACAGAATTGTGTAAGATCTAACATTGAGTGCAGGGTCACACAGTAAGTGGGCATACAACTGTTCAGAGTTCATTCAGAACCTACACCTCTCTGTCAATCGGAATGAGGTCTATGCACAGACATGCAAATCATTAGGAAACGAGCATCCTCTGGAAAATATGGAATTTCTCACCTTATCAATGGCTGTTTGAGATATAATGAGGGTCCATCCATAACCAACAAATGTCAACTTCTTATTCTCTCACAACGCTGCAGAGTAAACACATAGTCACTGCACTCTGTCCTTATGTTCACACCATGCCAAGTTTCAGTCTGGTGAAACTCCTATGCACTTTTTTGGTGACATGGAGATCATTATTAATAAAGCAGACCCTGTCTGTACGCAAAACCCTAAATACTGGTTCAACAAAAAACTACCATTGAGTAAGATATATTTACTCTGGTACTTCAAGAATTTTCCATGTTGGACCACATATCCTTTAAAGTTAGAATTACTTCCTGCCCCATACGAATTCTGTTAGTGACTTATAACCAAGGACATCTTTCTCACAGCTGACATCAAGCTATTTAGTTTTTTTTGTTTTCAACAACAGCCCTTCCCAACCTCTCACCATTTAATTAACTTCAGTGTGAATTATGGTATTTGTTGTTCACATCTGAATCATTTTTATACCTTGTGTACAGCTATTGCTCAAGAGCTGATCCTTCTGCTACCCACAAGCTTTCCGTCCAGAAAAAAGCTACTCTGTTCATTTTGCCAATTATCCAATTTTTCATCCATTCAGTGTATTCCACCACTACCTACCCATGGACTCTAACATTCTCCACCCACCTGCATTCAAAAATGTCAAACTTATTCTGAAAATTCAAATGCGTCACTCCCGCTGGTTCTCAGTTGTCAATGTTACAATGGACAGGGTCCACAAACTCCAGCAGGTTTAGCAAAGATCATTTCCCTTTACTGTATCTTGGCCAAATCCATCAAATTATATCATTGTTCTCCAGGCGTTTAGTTGTCACATTTATTATAAAAGACGACAATGTTTTCTTTCTCACAGCTGACATCAAGCTATTTAGTTTTTTTGTTTTCACTCTCTGTCCTGTTTTAAATATTTATGTTTACAATAATTATGTTTTCCAGGTTACAGGATCATTTCCTGAATCAAACCAGCTCTGAAAAATAATTAGTAATTCTTTCACTAGCTCTGTTGTCACCTCGTCAATACTCTGGGATGGAACTCATCCGATGAAGTACCTTATCAACCTTTAATTCGAATGGATTTTCGAAAACATACTCTTCATGAATTCTCGTTTCGAGCAGTTCCGCATGTTCACCAGTCCCCGTGTTCCCTAGTATATCTGGAAGTTTTCTTTTGTACCTTCCTCAGGGAGATGGACTCAATGTCTTCCTCTCAGCTGGTAGATGGCTTCTGACAGCCAGTGAATATTTCGGAGGACTCCACTTCGGAGATGATGAATATGTTAACAACTCACGTCTGGAAAGTTCCAGAATTAATCCATTTCACTTCATGGTGAGTGGCAGCACTGTCCTGTCTCTGGTGTGAGTTTATTGGTTAGACTGATGGAGGGGACACTTTTGAAATGTTCACATGTTACGTTTGGAATTGGTTCAGCTTAGAAAAATATTCCTCAAAATCCCAGGGAGGATAGTACAATGCCCAGCACTTCTCCGTGTTCAGAGCTTCCCTTCTGTATAGTCGCGGCTTTATTTGTTTCCCAAACACTCAATAAATGCAGTGTCCAGAATGGGATCACCAAACCCTCGGGTCTCTCTGAATGGATGCAGCAGCTGATAATATACAAACCCGAGGAAAGCATCCTTACTGTCGAATGACAGGCGCAACTCAAAACCTCACACACACACAGTGCACCCATTTCGTGTTGAAAATGTTTCTCTTCCTGCCTGAAAAAAAGCCATTACATCTCTGCACAGTTCCACAGTGACACTCCTTTTTTCTGAAGAAGCAGTTGACAATGTCACATTACGTTGTTCTGCATCCCAGCATCTGTAGGACAGATCAGTATTGCCAATGCAGTTGATCATCACACTCAGAGAAGAGTGATAAAGGGAATATAACTCACTTTAAACAGGGGCATATCTAGATTGACGTGATATTCAGGAATAAGGGAAAAAGGAGTTATGTTAGAAGGCACTCCCTTTTTATTTTCCTTCTACTTCATCATCAGCAGTTCTTTTTTTGCTTTTCATTTCTTTCCCTCCCTCCCTCTCTCTCTCTTTCTCTCTCATGCTGGACATTTCTCCATCCATTCAGCTAACCTGCCCTTCACTCATCCAGCCATCCCTAATAGAAATAATATTATTTCTCAGCTGCTTTCAGTATGGATGTAGGGTTATTAAAAATGCAACTTTATCTGTGATTCTCCAGACAGAGGCTGCCATACTTGCTGAGATTCTGAAATATTTTTTGACGCTGGAGAATTTTATCTCAAATCTCCAGCATCCATATTTCTTTGGTTTATTTCACCTTTAATTTTATTGTGTCACAGATGTTAGCATCACCGGCAAAGGCAGCATTTGTTGTTCATCACTAATTGTTGTCGTTGATTGTGAGTTCATTTGTCAAGAGAATATGGAGCCACAATGTTTTATGGTTGCCGTTAGTAAAATGAGATTTCGGTCCAATTTTTGTCCTTTGAATTCAAGTTCTTTCGTTGGCTGTGATAGGATTTGAAACAATCCCTTTTAGGATATAACCTGTGCCTCTCAATTATCCGACCAGTGACATTATTTCTCTGATATGGGGTCCCTATTATAAAATAGCTGGAGAGGCAAGAACAAGTATGTATTCAAAATATTTACAATTGGAGGAGAGATAAGAAGAGAACTGGAGCCGCAAAATCTGAAGGTAACAAGAGGACAGATGACGGCTAATTCAACAACAGCACTGAGGCAGAGCTGGAGACTAGGAATATTAGACAGCTGGATGTGGGCGGGTTTGATGGCAGAGAAAATATAGAGAAACAGTTGAGGGTAAAATGAAGACTCAAGCGTCTGAAAAATTTTGTTCCTTCCTAGATGTTTATGAGTGAGGAATCTAAGAATGATGGAAATGAAGTGGAATTTGTGATTGAACTGAAGATAACAGTTTATGTATTTGTTAAATATTAATAACTGAAATAGTCATAACCATCACCACAGATTATAGAATTGACAAAGATAGGCTGACCAGAAACACAAATAATAGCGAGGATAAGATAGCAACCTGCTTGATAATCATCAGTTCGGCTTGTGACCGCAACTCTAACTGTGCCCAATCCAGTTAAAGATAGTAAAGACCGAACGATAAACTCCTGTCCAGCGTTGGAGAATTCAGTCTATTGGTCTCAGATTCTGACACATTATTGGAATATATAAGTCTAATGTTCTCAGATTATGATCCATTGTCAATAGACAGGTGAATCAGGGATATGGCACTTGGAGAGAAACGTGCGGGTGGGACCACAATGAGACGAGCCACGACCTTATGTACTGGTGTAGTAGTGTCAAAGTGCCTAATGGCCATCTTGTGTCCCTCAACCCAGTGTTCTGATGTTCTATTCAGTCCTTCAGACCTAGGGGCAGATCGAGGCCACTGCGATGGTTCAGTGTAGTTTTGGAAATGTAAACGCAAAATCCAGATTAGGTTAGGAAATGACTCCCACCCACAATCCCTCTTTTCCAGGCTTCCCCTCTTTGTAACTTTTGCTTCAGTTGTGGGTCATGTTACAGACCCAGATTCGCTGTGAATTCAGCCCCCTACCCCACCAAGGGATAATTCAAACACGTCCTCTGCTCTCCCTAGATACAACATTGTACAAAATGACTTCCCGGAAAATAATCAGTGTCATCCAAAAGTTTTAGATCGTAAAAGATGGGAACAGGAGTAGGCCATTGGGCCCCTCAAAAATGCATTGTTATTCAATAAGAACATGGCTGATTTCCTCCACGGTTAAACCCCACTTTCCTGCTAACGACTTGTATCCCTCAACTGATATGTCAAAACACAATCTACCCCGTTGGTAAATATGTTCAGTGACTCAACCCCCACAAATCTCTGCGTTCGGGAATTCCAGGAATTCACTACTTTCGGAGAAGAGACATTTCTTTACGTACCAGTTTGAATTTGATATCCCTTATTCTATGTCCCCGAGTTCGAGACTCTGCCCAGGTGTGGAGCCACATTCTCAACATCTATCTCGTCAAACACCCTCTGTATCTTGTATGATTCAGTAACATCACCTTCATTCATTTCAACCACAATGAATAATCACCTCACCATTTTAGATGCACTCAATAATTCATCCCTTCAACCCCAGGAACCCGCCTAACGAACCAACCTAGTTACTTGCTGCAACAGCATGCTGACGTTATGTTTCATACACAGGAACATGCCAATTCCTTTGTACTGCTCTTTAGTTTAGGAGTCCTCTTCATTAATTAAAAACCTGCGTTTTGGTTCTAAATGTCATCCTCAAACTGTTGCATTGAGCTCTATCAGGCTATCAGTGTAGGTTGTGAATAACAGAAGCCATCGGACTGCTATTTGTGGCACTCCAGTAGATACATCTTTATCATAAATAGATGAATCCTGACTCTCCGATTTCACCAATCGTTATTCCATGGCAATACATTATCCGTCATCGTATGACCCTCTGTTTTCAGTGAGAACCTATATTTTTTAATACCTTGTGGAAAATTTCTGGAAAGCCACGTGTCTACCAGTTCGCCTTTATCAAGTCCGATTGTGACATTGTCAGGGATCTCCAAAAAATCTTTGTATGATTTTACAGGGCAAAATAAAGTATCCCTTTTCATAAAACCATGCTGACTCTTCGTAAAGCTTTTCTAAATGACCTGCCATTTCTTCCTTAATAACAGACTCCAGCAGATTCCCGGCATTAATGGTTAGGCTAAATGGTTCCTGCTTTCTCTCTCGCTCCTTTCTTGAAATCAGGCGTCACATTGGAGGTTCTCCAGTTTCGCTGGAACATTCCTGTAATCCACAGAATTATGGAATATTTCACACACTGTCTCCAGTCATTCTGTAACCACTTCTTTTAAACCAACTATGAATTATTGCTGACCTGTCCACCCTTAGTCTTATCTGTTTGTTAAAATCATTGTTTCTTTTGATAAAAACATTTATGAACTTCCCTCCTCGTACGATTTTGATTATGTCATTGAAATACTGACAGTACCTTCCCTTTGAGGAACGATGTCAGATGCTGATGTAAAATATCTGCCTGTTCCCTGTAGCCAAATCCCCAATCACACCCTCCAAATATCCTCAATATACGTTCTTGACTTCATTTCTACCCAAGGTTCACTTATGTTGAACTTTTTTTTATATACACCGAAAAGCTCAAGATGCTTGTTTTTATATTTCTTGCCAATTTGCTTAAATCATATCTTTTATTCATTTTCCCTCGCTTTCCAGATTCATACAGTCATACAGCGCAAAAACAGACCATTTGATCCAACTTGTCCATGCTGACCAGGTTTTCCAAACTAAACTAATCCCATCTGCTTGCGTTTGGCTCATATGCCGCAAAATATTTCCCATTCATAAGTTTGTTCAAATGTTCAAATAAGTTTGAAATGTTGTAGCTGTACATGCATCTATCACTCTCCACCTGGCAGCTGATTCCATACACACATCCACCCTCTCCGCGAAAAGGTTGCCCCTTGTCTCATGTACATCCTCCCCCTTCCACCTTAAAGCTACGTCTTCTATGTTGAGCTCCCCTACACTGTGGAAAGTCCCTTGGCTATTCACCCTATCCATACTTGTAATGATTTTATACACTTCTGTAATCTCACCCCTGAACCTCTTACACTCCATCTGTTACTAACTTTAAGAACAAGCATTTAAAGAAAAACACTGCAAATTTGACACAGTATTAAGGACGAAAGGTAAATAAAACTCAGCCCAAACCTAATACTGTGATTTGTTTCTCTCCATGGTACAATACTAATGCAGCATGAAACTCTGACTGGTGCTGGTAAGAATGCAAACACCGGAAATCTTTTGCCTGAAGGGGTGATGAAATTGACAATGTAAAGGTATTTGTGGTCATGTCTGTGTAATATCACATGATCCACATTCTCCCTCCTGGTCTACCTGTGCCCTTGTGTAGCTGTGTCTTCTTTATCTTGCTCTCAATAGAGAGAAACTCTTTCCCCTACTCACATCTTAATTAAAGTCCAATTTATATTATTTTCTAGTTCATCACAGCTAGAAGCCCATTTACCTTTTGCCATACCGTCTTTTCCATGTAATCCATTCCCCACATCTGTCAACGGATTAAAGAGCCCAGTTTCAAATCCTTTTCAGTTCTGAAGAAGAGTCACGCTGGACTTGAAACGTTAACTCTGTTTCTCTGTCTCTGTGGCTGCTTTTACACACGTTGAGTTTCTCCAGAAATGAACAGGCACAACACATACTTTCAATTAAACACATAACTATGGCTACTGGAAATAAAAATGCAAACATTACTGGAGAAACTGGGAGCTTTGGAAAAGGATCACTGGACCCGAAAGATGAACTCTGCTTTCACTCCAGAAGATGCTGCCAGACCTGCTTAGTTCTTCAGCAATTTCTGTTTTCAACAAGTTCCAAAGACATGTGTCAAAGCTGTTCAAATGTCTTGTCCAGCGTGGAGCGTCTTACAACAGAAAGTGAACTATAATGCATTGGTTCTGAATCTGCATAAGGCTGGTATCACTGACACGAGGGACCTCTTAATCATGGTCCGGGTGAAAACCAGAGGGAAACGCATTCACATCAAACACAGAAGATGGCATTACAGGAAAGGAAAAGATTCAGATGCATAAGTTAAAGGTTTGATTACTGTAACAAAGTGGATGCGTAACGCTAGTGAGGAACCCTCAGCAGAATGAGAATATGAAAATGTGACCACATCAGAAAAATCGTTAGGTCACTGTGAACGGAGCTGATGGGTGAATGGGTGTCTGTGTGAAGTGGGAGACAGTCAGTAGAATTGAATTGAAGAATTCGTAGCTCAAACTGGGTTATCATGTGATACTGTAGACCACAGCAGCAGTACAACAATCCAACCAGAAACATCGGGAAAGTTGAATACCATTCGATGCATTGAGCCTTTCCCATTCTAGCTCATGGAAAAATCTTGTCAATGCAGTTTTCCAGACAAAGTGTTCATATCCCTGAGAATGCTTAAACATCGGTCCATTAATATTGCTCCTCCATTCAATATACAGGCAGTTTTCAGAAAACGCGTGTCCATTAAACACGATTTGGTTGCAATGCGATTCGTGAATTGCACACCTTTCTTTTGAAAGCGAGCTCCCATTCACGATTCCACCCCCAGCACCAGCTGAATCGCAAAACCCAGCCTCAGGATCCTCTGTCTGCAAAATACACACTCGGTGTGTTCAGTTACAATAGGATTGTAATCCGTTCTGCTAGCCTTGAACCTTAGCCTAAAACTTGGAAATGTAGTCAACACTTAGAAGGAAATTTATTTCAAACCAGGGTGAGAATCTTGGGGAGAACTGGAATTCTGTGCCAGCATCAAGTGGTCAGTGGTCTTGCGTGCTTTCTGTTCAAGAGGCTGGTGAAAGTTATAGGTTTGTAGTCAGTGACTATAATGCGAAAGTGTTACATTTGCTGCACTATTTCGTTACAATGCATAATTCAAAGATTTACTTAAACTTTGCTAGTATATGTTTTAGACTACCTTTATTTTTTGGTGTTTTCTCATATCTGGTGGGTTCGCCCTTTACCCTCTTTTTCCCATAGGCCTCATTATTAATATTGCATGATTTTTTACAACACAGTGTTGAATATGAACACAAATACCACATTATTGGAAAACAACCGTATTGGTGTCTGACCCTCTATCTTCACACCATATTGTGCTCTCTCACTATCCCTTTAGTGTTGAGAAAGCCTTTTTAATATTCAGTGATTTGGCTTCCACAGATTGGTGTGGGAGAGAATTCCACAGGTTCACCAGTCTCTGAGTGCAGACATTTATTCCCATCTCAATGCAGTGTGACCTGCCTGTACCTAATAGTGTGTTTTAGACGATCTTGTTTTAGACGTCCTGGCCAGTGCAATTATCATCTCCGCTTCCAACCTGTCTCACCCTGTCAGCGTTTTAAATATTTCACTGTGATCGCCACTCATGCCCGAAAGCCCATGGATACAGGCCCAGTCGCCCCAAACTCTGCTCCCACAACAAGCCTATCATTCCAGAGATCAGTCTGGTCATCCTTCACTGCACTCCCTCAATGTCAAGTCGGTCCTTTATGAGGACACAATATTCCACAATGTTCGAGATGGGGTCTCACCAAGGCCCTGTACAGGTGTAGTAAGATACACTTACTCCTATACTCAAATCCCCCTGAAATGAAGGTGAATACTGCATTTATCTTCCTAACTGCTTTCTGTGCCGGCAATATGGCTTTCAGTGACTGGTGTAAAGGGAGATCTCAGATCCTTTTCAATGTTACAGCTACCCATTTGGTGGGTCTATGGACACTGGTCAGCCTGCCAATGCCATTCTCAGTATTGACTTATGGCTTCAGAACTCACTGCTCTGCATAGAACTCGGAGGGCTGCACAAAAGGAAACAAGAAAACGGAGCATACGTTCTTTTATAGATCAACATTTTTCAGCCAATCCCTTTGAAACGATCCGCTGCCATTCTACCGTTCCCACCAAAATGTACAAAGTCACATCTACCCATGTTACTCTCCATCTGCAATGCATTTTCCCATTCACTCCACTTGTCTCAACGATCTTTGAGCTTTTCTGCATCCTCCTCAACCCGTCACAATCCGACATCGGTTAGTGCTGTCAGCAGACTTGGGGATGTTGCATTTGACCCCTTCAACCAATCATATGTTGTGCCTTGGTAACAGCTGCATTTCAAGCCCCGATCCTTGCTATAGCCTCCAAACCTTCCTTTCTAAAAACAAAACGGTTTTTATTTTTACTCACTGTTTCCTGCCAACTCTCTCATTCTGAAACCATGACCATACACTCAGTCTCAATACTTTCTCTAAAACTGCTTAGTTGCTAATTTCATTGCATTCCCTTTTCCTGGTATCAGGCTGTAAGAAAGCTGAATATTTTTTCCTTAATTTTGCTATTGGCATATGTTTAGAAGTTATTACCAGTTCATTCTTATAAACCTTGTTGATATGTTCTTGAGAAACCCGTCAATTCTTGTCTTAAACTGCTCAATGATTGACCTTCCACAGCCATACACTCACAGGAGCATAGACACTGTACCATCAGAAATACAGCACAGTTTACATTAGCCCCACTTTCAGACACGAGGAAGACAGTCGGGAAAGTATGGCACTTCAAATGCTCGTCCATAGACCTTTTAACAGTTGTGAGGTTACCTGGACAGCTCCTCCCTCAGGAAGTGCATTCCAGACCCCAACGCCCCCGTGTTAAACAAAAGCAATCCTCGACCCTCACTAAAACTTCAATCACTTCACTTTTAAAGTGTGTTCTCCTGTTCTTGACCCTCTGACTAAAAGGAACAGCTGTTGCCTATCGACTGTCTCCATGCCCGTCGTCATTTCATTCTTTTCCACATTCCACTCAACCTTCTCTGCTCCAAAGCAAACAACCTGAGCTTACCCAGCCTCTCTTAAGAGCTGATCTGCTCCTTCCCAGGCAACATCCTGGTGAATCTCCCCTGATCCCCCTCTAGTGCAATCACATCTTTACTTATAATGTCGGTATTAGAACTACACACAGTACTCAAACCTGGCCTATCTCTTATAATGTATGCCTCGATGAACAAAGGCTATGTTTACGGTCGCTATACTTTGTCAACTTTGTCTATTAACCTGTCCAGTCGCATTCAGTGATGTGTTGAGAAGCACCCTCTGAGCCTCCTCGTGTGCTGACATTCATTGAGTCCTTCCCTGTCTGGTTAATTCTTCCAAAGTGCATCATCTCATAGTTGTCAGCGTTATATTACATCTGCAACTGATCTACCCTTCTGAACATTCCTTCTGTATCTTCTTGCAGTAAAAGGCCTTCCTCCTCACTGCCCACCATCCGGCCAGTATTTCTGAAAAACACATATTTACTTATCACACTCCTCACGACCCTCCTCCATATTCACCTCTACATGATTTATGAATATCACAAATAATAAGGTTAAAAATCGCACCAAATATCAGCTTATAGTCGAACAGGTTTATTCGGAGGCACCGGATTTCAAAACGCGGTTTCTTCATCAGTTGATTGTGCCCTTTGTAAGCTCGTGCCTCCGGATAAATCTGCTGAACTATAACATGATGCTATGTCATTTTTAACTTTGTGCACCCCAGTCTCAATACCAGCACCTCCGAATTACGAATAAAAAGGGACACCGCATTGATCCCTGTGGTACACCATTGGACACTCGTCTCCAGTGACACGAGCAGCCTTGTATCACCACGCTCTGTCACCTACCACTAAAGTTGACTTGGATGCATTT
Source organism: Hemiscyllium ocellatum (assembly GCF_020745735.1). Taxonomy (NCBI): domain Eukaryota; kingdom Metazoa; phylum Chordata; class Chondrichthyes; order Orectolobiformes; family Hemiscylliidae; genus Hemiscyllium; species Hemiscyllium ocellatum. The sequence goes on from NC_083408.1 coordinate 17,050,714, forward strand.
TGGCAAGTGCCTCATGCATCCTGCCTATTCCCTGGTTATTCTGTTCCATTTGGCACGCTTGTTTATTACCTGGGGATTCTCCCTAATTTTGCCCTGTCAGCAGATTTCCATGGCCCTGTGCTAGCCCGTCCTCACTGAGTGATGAACTTTCGCCTTATTGCAGTCTTAAATAGCCTGTCCCAGATTCTCCCATTACTCGCCTCGAAGGTGAAGTGGACAGCCAGGGAAACAATCCAACTTGTCGTATGTTTAGTGAATTGTATAAGTTTCACTGCGACCAACCTCTCATTCTTTGAAAATCTCGAGAACACAGATTGGGTTTCTTCATCAGGACAATTGCGCCATCTGAGGATTCAATCTGGACAATGTCCATTGCACGTACTTAGAGGTCAGTATGCTCTTTCTCAGGTTGGGTCAGCAAAACTGTACTTAATACTCCTGGTACAGTCTCATCAACACGCTGTGAACCTGCTTCAACATGTCTTTACATCAATGTTCTGACTCCTTTCAATGAAGGCAAAACAAACTTTAACTTTCCCCTTACATATATTCCTCCCAATACCCTTCACATTCATTGCATTTACGAACTCATTGTGTGCGTTCTCATAGAAAGCCTTCAGAAAATATAAAATGTGCCCTTTCTACTGATTCCCCATTATCTCTGTTGTAAGAAATAACTTCAAACAATTCCGAAGTTTATCAAATCTGATTTGTCTGTCAGAAATTCATACTGATTCTTTGCAATGTTGCTGTTCATTTCTAAACATCCAATATACATCCTGTATAATAGATTCCAACAGTTTGCCTACAGATGTCAAGTTAATTTGTCTGAAGTTCTCCACACTGTCTTTTCTTTCTCTTGTAGCTGCTTGGATCATTCATTTACAGTTCTTGGATCACATTTGCTATGTTCTATTAAACCGCAATGTCTTCCAGCCTCTGCAGAATGCACATGAAAATAAAACAGTCATTGACAGCACAGTTAATACTTCTATTGGTGATTTATTTCTGAAGATTTTGATAGGAAGTACATCTGGTTTGTCAGACTTAACAATGCTCAAGCCAACTGCATGTTCACGCACTAACTTGTTACTGATATAAATTGACTTAATGTATTTTGTTCCACAAGTTCAAGGAGGTCACTTGGTATTTCTGGGTGATTTTCTGTTTGTTGGCATGCATGTTCTCTTTTTCATTTGCTTGTCAGTTTCTTGGCCCTCCTTTTCTGGATCGTCAATGTGTGAGAATTCTCAGGTTTCCACAATGTCTGGAATTCTTCTGAAGGCACTTCCTATGATTCATATATCTTTAGGTTGTCATGTTGATCATCGTTAAGTCACTTTCTCATTCTTTGGTGTTTTTACCTGAAAGATATAGACATAATTTTCAGACTTCGCAGTATTTCTATAAATCTTGTGATCCTGACCAGTTATATTCACTAACACTGCAGGAGGACAGAGAAGAAATTGCGGGAGTCCTGGTTGGTACTTTTGAATTATCGCTGGTCAATGGGTGATGTCAGGGAGGACTGGGAGGATAGCGAATGTTGTGCCCTTATTCAAAAAGGGCTGCAAATAAAAACCTAGGAACTATAGACCAGTAAACCTAAAATTTGTCATCAGTACGATACTTGAGAAGATTCTGAGAGAGAACTTGTACATGCATTTGGAAAGGCAGGGTATGATTAGGAGCAGTCGGCACGGCTTTGTGTATGGGAGATCATGGCTCACAAATTTGTTAGAGTTCTTTGATGAAAAGACGAGCGACGTTGCCAAAGGCAGGGTGATATATGTAGTCCATATGGATTTCAGTACGTCCTTCAACAAAGTTCAATAAGACGTTGCTCTGGAAGCTTATGTCGTATGGAATTGAGGGGAACTGGCAAATTAGATCCAAATTCGGATTGTTGGTAGGAAGTCAAGAGGAAGCATGCTTGTCATACTGGAGGTCTGTGACGAGTGGAATGCCTCGAGGGTCGGTGCTGGGATTATTGCAGTTTTCTATACACATGCACATAATACATATGTTTGCATATTACACATTTCAACGATTTACATGAGGATGAACAGGCATGATTTGTAAGTTTGAAGTTGACACTAAAATAGGCGGTATCGTGGACAGATGGAACGTTCTCAGAAATTACTGTAGGACCTTAATCAGCTGGGGAAGTGGGCCGAGAAATAGCTAATTGAAATTAATATCGATAAGTGTAAGTTCTTGCATTTTATAAACTCAAATCAAGGTCGGAATTTCATGGCAAATGGTAGGACTTTCATGAGTGCAGTGGAACAGAGAGACCTTGGTTTTCTGGTGTATAGTTCTCTGAAAGTGGATTGACAGGTACACAGCACAGTGAACACAGTGAAGAAGGTTTTTGGCACACTGGCCTTCTTCAGCCAGCGCAATGATTATCGAAGTTGGAGAGTTATGTTGCAGTTATACAGGTCGCTGTTGAGCCTTGTGACCATACTTGTAGCATTATGTTCAGTTTTGTTCACATTGCAATAGGAAGGATTTTATTAAAATAGAAAGACTGCAGAGAAAAAAAAAGCAAGGTTTTGGCTAGGACTCAACAGTTTGATGCACAAAGAGAGATTGGAGAAGCTAGAACATTTTACTTTAGAGTGTATGAGACTGAGGCGGTATCTGATAAAAGTGTACAAGATCATGGGAGGCATAAATAGAGAGAATGCGCTCAGTCATTTTTTTCCCTTGGATTGGGCTATTCCGGACCAGACGGCATTAGTTTAAGGTTAGAGGGGAAAGAATAAAATGGAACCTGAGGGGCAATTTTTTACAGAGTATGGAATCCATATGGTATGAGCTGCCAGCGGAAATGGCTGAGGCGTGCACCTTAACACCATTTAAAATGAATTTGAACAATGACATGGATAGGAAAAGATTAAAAGGACACGGGGCAATGGAAGGGAAATAGCGTTAATGTGGACTGACATTTTGGTTGCAATGGACCACTTTGGTTCGAAGGCCCTATCTTTGTGCTGTAAGACCCTATGACTCTAATAACAATTGCTTGTCTCCCACTGAATGTTATATTGTACTTTCCCAATTGCCTGGAGCGAACTTGACCCACTTGCCTCCAGGATTCCATGATGTTTGAGCAGAATGTTCAAACATTCTACACTGTCTACCGACACCATGTAAAATGCAACATATTAACGTCATTATTCCTCAAAAGCTTCATCAGAGCAAGGTTATTAATTAGTCCTTCTGACCTCACAAAACCAAATCGAATTAACCTGCTCTCTAGTTTGGTTCACAACATACACCACAACCCACATCATATACATTTACGGAGTTGTTTTTTCACAACGTTTTGGGAAGGTGAGTCTACCGGGAGGTGCGAGGAAGGAGCGAAGGACTTCTAGGAAGTCATATATTTGTGTGTTTGTGTTACCCAAAACACTACTCGGGTAATGTCTCTCACCAATCCTCCTCCTCTAACCAAAGAAAAGGTTCTGTGTGCCAGATTGGTAAGGTAACGAGTTTATTTTTTATTCCTTATTTTCCAACAGTCTCTTTCGGAATTTAGAGTAGTGGGAATGGAGGTTAGGGCAGTTGAATGTTCCTCCTGCAAAATATGGGTGGTAAGGGTCACGACTAGTGTCCCTGCTGACTACATCTGTGGGAAGTGCATCCAACTCCAGCTCCTCGAAAACCGCATTAGGAATCTGGAGCTAGAGCTGGATGAACTTCAAATCATTCGGGAGGCAGAGGGGGTTATTCAGAGGAGTTACAGGGAGGTAGTAACGCCTCAGGTACAAGAAAAGAAAGATGGGTTACATTAAGGGGACGGAAAGGGAACCAGCAGGCAGTGCAGGGATCCCCTGTGGCCATTCTCCTCAACAATAAGTATACTTTTGTTGGATATTTTACGTTTGAATACTTTTGGATACTTTTGGGGGGACGACTTACTGGGGAAATCAGTGGCACAAGGCGCTGGCACAGCTCTGTCTCTGCTGCTTAGAAGGGAAAGAGGAAGATGAGCAGAACAGTATTCATTGGGTACTCCATAGTTAGTGGTCAGATAAGAGGTTCTGTGGGGACGAGAGAGACTCACGGTTAGTGTGTGGCCTCCCAGGTGACAGGGTTCGTGATGATTCTGATCGTGGTTTTGGGATCCTTAAGGGGGAGGGGGAGCAGCCACAAGTCCTGGTCCACATGGGCACCAACGACATAGGTAGCAAGAGAGATGGGGATTTAAGGCAGAAATTCAGGGAGCTAGGGCGTAAGCTTAGAGCTAGGACGCACAGAGTTGTCTCTAGTTTGTTGCCCGTGCCACGTGCTAGTGAGGCGATGAATAGGGAGAGAGAGAAGTTCAACACGTAGCTACAGGGATGATGCAGGAGGGAGGGCTTTGGATTCTTGTATAATTTGGGCTCTTTCTGGGGTAGGTGGGAACTCTACACGCAGGATGGTCTTCATCTGAACTGGAAGGGTACCAATGTCCTGGGGAGAAAATTTGCTAAGGCTATTGTGGTGGGTTTAAACGAATCCAGCAGGGGGATGGGAACCAAAATTGTCGTTCGAGTATACAAAAGGTTGAGCGTAAGGAGATCCGAAATCAAGTTTCAGGAACGTACAATGGCACCAGCAAGCAAGAAGTTGGTTTAAATCGTGTCTACTTCAACACCAGGAGCATCCAGAGTAAGGTAAGTGATTGTGCAGAATGGACTGGTCAACCTGGGACTTCAATGTTGTGGCCATTTCGGAGACATGTATAGAGCAGGGACAGCAATGGTTGTTGCAGGTTCCAGGAATTAGATACTTCAGTCAGAACAGAGAAGATGGTAAAAGAGGGGGAGGTGTGGCAAAATTAGTCAATGACAGTATTACAGTTGCAGAAAGGATGTTTGGGGACTCGTCAACTGAGGTCGAAACAGGCGAGGAAAGGTCACCCTGTTGGGAGTTTCCTACAGGCTTCTGAATAGTTCCAGAGATGTAGAGAAAATGATAGTAACGATGATTCTCGAGAGGAGTGAGAGAGACAAGGTAATTGTCATGAGGGCCTTCAACTTTCCAAATATTGACTCGGAACACTACAGTACGAGTACTATAGATGAGTCAGTTTTTGTCCAGTGTGAGCAGGAGGGTTTCCTGACACAGTATGTAGACAAGCCAACAAGGGGCGAAGATACATTAGATTTGGTACGGGTAATGTGACTTGGTGTTAGACTTGGTAAGTAGGTGAGAAATTTGGTGATAATTCTGTTATGTTTACTTCATTGATAAAAAAAGGATAGTGTGTATTCCACTAGGCAAGAGTTACACCTGGGGGAAAGGCAATTACGATGCCATTAGGCAAGATTCAGGAAGCATAGGATGGGGAAGGAAACCGCAGGGGATGGGCATATTAGAAATGTGGAGTTTATTCAAGTAAAAGCTACTGTGTGTCCTAGATAACTATGTACCTGTCGGGTAGGGAGGAAGCTGTAGAGCGCGGCAGCCATGGTTTACGAAGGAAGTGGAATCTCTTGTCAACAGGAAGAAGGAGGTTTATGTCAGGATGAGATGTGAAGGCTCAGTTATGTCGCTTGAGGGTTACAAGATAGCCCGGAAAGCCGCAAAGAGGGAGCTCAGAAAAGCCAGGTGAAGAGATGAGAAATTATTTGCGGATAAGGTCAGGGTAAAGCCTAAGGCTTTCTACAAGCATTTAAGGAATAAATAAATGAGATGAACATTAGGATCAATCAAGGATAGTAGTAGGTGGAAGTTGTATGTGGAGTCAGAGAAGATAGGGGAAGCACCAAATGAATATTTTTCGTAAGTATTCAATTCTAGAAAACGACAATGTTGTCGAGGAGAATACTGAGATACAGGCTACTAGACGAGGTGTGATTGAGATTCACAAGGAAGAGTTATTAGAAATCCTGCAGAGTGTGAACATATATAAGACCCCTGTGCCGGATATGATTTATCCTAGGATCCTCTAGGAATCCAGGGAGGTGATTGTCGAGCCTTTGGCATTGATCTTTAAATCGTCATTTTCTGCAGGAATAGTGCCAGAAGACTGGAGGATAGCAAATGTGGTTCCCTGTTCAAGAAGGGAGTAGAGACAACCCTGGTAATTATAGACCAGTGAGCCTTACTTCAGTTGTTGGTAAAGTGTTGGAAAAGGTTATAAAATATAGGATTTGTAATAATCTAGAAAAGAATGATTTGATTAGGGATAGTCAGCACGGTTTTTTTGAAGGGTAGGTCGTGCCGCACAAACCTTACACAGTTCTTTGAGAAGGTGACCAAACAGGTATATGAGAGTAAACTGGTTGATGTGGTGTATATGGATTTCAGCAAGGTTATTGTACAAAATGCGGAGGTATGGGATTGTGGGAGCTATAGCAATTTGGATCAGTAATTAGCTTGCTTACCGAAGACAGAGGATGCTTTTTGATGGGAAATGTTCACCCTGGAATTCAGTTACTCGTGATGCACCGCAGGGGTCGGTGTTGGGTTCACTGATATTCGTTATTTTTATAAAAAAAGACCTGGATTAGGGTGGGTTAGTAAACTTAGAGACGACACTAAGGTCGGTGGAGTTGTGGATAGTGACGAAGGATGTTGTAGGTTACAGAGAGACATAGATAAGCTGTAGAGCTGGGCTGAGAGGTGGCAAATGGAGTTTAATGCAGAAAAGTGCGAGGTGATTCACTTTGGTCGGAGTAACGGTAATGCAAAATACTGGGCTAATCGTAAGATTCTTGGTAATGTAGCTGCGCACAGAGATCTCGTTATCCAAGGTACACAGATCCTTGAAAGTTACCACCCATGTTGACAGGGTTTGCTAAGAAAGCATGCAGTATTTTAGCTTTTATTAATAGAGGGATCGAGTTCCAGAACCACGAGTTTATGCTGCACCTGTACAAAACTCTGGCGCGGACGCACTTGGAGTACTGTGTACAGTTCTGGTCCCCACATTATCAGTAGGATGTGGAAGTTTTGGAAAGGATGCAGAGGATATTTACTAGGATGTTGCCTGGTATGGGAGGGAAGGTCTTACGAAGAAAGGCTGAGGGACTTGAGGCTGCTTTCGTTGGAGAGAAGATGGTTGAGAAGTGAATTAATAGAGACACATAAGATAATCACAGAGTTAGATCGGGTGAACAGGGAGATTCTTTTTCCAAGTATGTGAGCACAAGGGGGCATAGCTTTAAAGTGAGGGGTGATATATGTAGGGCAGATGTCAGAGGTAGTTTCTTTCCTCAGAGAGTAGTAAGGGTATGGAACACTTTCCTGCAGCGGTTGTAATTTCGACAAATTTAAGTACATTTGAATCGTCATTGGACAAGCATATGGACGTTCATTGAATAGTATAGGTTATATGGGCTTCAGATTGGTATGACAGGTCGGCACAACATCGAGGACCAAAGGGCTGTCGTGTTCTATCTTCTATGTTCTATGTTTCTTCTTCGATGGGTTGGTGTGGGCTTGCTGGAGCAAATGTCCTGTTTCTAGACTGCGGAGGGATACGGAATCTGAACCCAATTTGGAATTATTGTTTTCGAAACGAATAAGAGTCCCTAGTTTGCTATGGACCAGACCAGATTGCCTTAAAATACTTTACGATGTTAGCCTTAACGTCGTCTTTATCTTATCGTAAAGGTAGGCGTTACGTGAATGTTCCAGATGTGATGTGGCTGGTCAAACCACTCAACTTTAGGCAAAACACAATTTATTTAAAGACTCTAATAAAATACATACAAGAAGAAGAGGAGTTTAGAATAACTTAACTACTGCAAACCTTAACAGAATAATAGATAGAGTACCGTCTACTAACGAGCTACTCCAATGTACTAACATTACATAAGCTCATCCCTTTGCAAAAAGACACATCCAAGGCCAATCAGTCACGAATTCAATTCTCCAATACAGGAGTACATAACATTAATTTAGATTTCAGACAGAACAGCAGCGAGGGATCATTTACTTGAATATTTCAACCCTTCTCCTAAGCCAGGCACCTGTTGGTTGTTACATATCAGAAAAACTGGGAAACCTGGTCTGTACGATATAACCATTATTTTTACCATTTATTAAAAAAAAACTAAAAGCCTCCTAAGTTATTTACTTCAGCCGTTTGCACTAGGCCGTTTGTCCTTTAAGTTCTCTCTTTAAAGAAAAAGAGTAAATAACCTGTTTCAAAGTGACAACATTGTCAGAGATGTAAGGTATCTGGTCCTTTACAATAATACTCAAGAGGAGTATTATTTTTCCTCGTGCTATTGACCACATGATCAGTTAAAAGGGACAAACACAGATGTCAGACGTTCAGTGCACAGGCGTAGAACAAGTTTCTAAAACGTGAGTCAAAGCTGCTGAAGCCCCTATCCAACATGAAGCTCCACATGGGTCACACCGGGAAGTGAACAACAGAGCAAGACGCACCATCTCATTGTTTCTGAGGTTCACAATGCTAGCACTCGATACACCATGGAGACAAAAACTAAGATGAGGGAAAGAAACAGAGGGGCAGAGAGATTCACATTAAATATAGAAGAAGGCAGTTAATTAACTGATAGCGTGTTGTAGAAATATGGAGAAAAAGAGTGGATAGCGGGACTAAGTGAAGGATTGACCCCTTAGAGAGCAAAATTAAAAGAATTAGAACATTGAGTAAAGGTATTTTCGGATCAGCTGAAATGGTTTGTTTCATTAAATTAGATTAGATTAGATTAGATTAGATTAGATTAGATTAGATTAGATTACTTACAGAGTGGAAACAGGCCCTTTGGCCCAACAAGTCCACACCGACCCACCGAAGCGCAACCTACCCTAACCCCTACATTTACCCCTTACCTAACACTACGGTCAATTTAGCATGGCCAATTCACCTGACCTGCACATCTTTGGACTGTCGGAGGAAACCGGAGCACCCGGAGGAAAACTAAGGTGAAATTCTAAATTGGCTTCACAGAACACTGCAAACAACATAAACAGGGAGGAGATGACAGGCTAGCACATGTGCAGGCCATGCTAGTGCCCAGTAAACTGGATTATCTGCCCAGCATGGGGAGTATTGCAAACCTTTACTGTCATATGAGAACGATGCACATATCCAATACACACAGAAGTGGAAGATTTCGCTCCCCATTGGTCCAATATAAGGTGTGTGTGTGTGTGTGTGTGTGTATGTGTGAGTGTGTGTGTATGTGTATGTATGTGTGTGTGCGCGCGCGCACGCACGTGCGTGGTGCCGGGGTGGGGGAGGGGGGTGGGTGGGGTGGCATCGGTGGTTGAATGTGAAAATCATTGCTTGAGGGAAAATACACTTAAAGGAAACCAGGTAAAATATGAACAACTGGCAGGGATTTGGATAATCGACACAAAGGGACTGAGGGAAGTTTCAAGGACAGATGAGATAAAATGCTCGATAATATTAAAATAAAGGCATTGCGAGACACAACAGCGATATGGATCGGCGTGCACAGGAATGTCATATGGATGCGATTTTGGTCTGAGTTTGAATCAGTTTTGTTTCTGCAGGTTTCAACACTTGAGTGACAGCAGAAGATTGTTGTCATCATTTAATTTGTATTTCACAGCTCAAGGTTCAAACAGCAGATGCGTTAAGCCATGAAGTACATTGTGTCGCAGTGAGTAGTTACAGTTAATAATGTTCAGGGCATGGTGTCAGGAATCAACTCATGGTCAAACGAATCACCGAAGTTGTGATTCGTCTGTGTCAAACATCGCCTGCAAGATCCCCTCCAGGCCGTTCACTACCCTGACTTGGAAATATACCGGTCTTCCTTCACAGTCGTTGGGTCTTTATCCTGAAATGTCCTCCCTAATGGCATTGTGGGTCATCCCACAGCAAGTGGAATGCAGCGATTCATGAAGGCAGCTCACCATCATTTCTCAAGGGCAAATAGGAAGGGCTATTAATGCTGGCCAGCCAGCGTTGTCCAGGTTCCAGAAATGAATAAAAAAGACATTAGCTAGGGATGGGATGGAATCTCATGAAGGAAACAGAGTTTGTAAACATAATAGAGGACAATGACCTCCACAATCCCAATATTTAAATAAAAAGGGCAGTGAGACAATGGTTCATATCTGAAAGTGAGTAGGTCAACATAGAGACTCATGAAGAAAGGAGGTAGACAATAATTGAACAAGTTCCCTGATTCCGTTAATAGTGGTCTGCAGAGTGAATATCTGGATTCAGAGTCTCAACATGCACAATAATCGTGGCAAAAAGTGAAGACCAAATGAAAGGACAGAAATGCAGTCATAATTGGTTTATAGACAATAATACGTATCTGGACGGTGAGACTTACCAGGGACATCAACGATAGACAGGAGAGGATAATAAAAATATTGAATAATCCGAAGAACATAATAGATCCGCAATGATATTGACATCCCAGCATAATATGTCGAAAAAGACCAAACATAATCGGATAAACCCCTGTTCATTGTTGGAACATTCCAGTCTAATGTTCCAACGATGTTTAGAGGGATGGAAGGTGAGGAACAGGGTGTTCTTTTCCTATTGAGTTTGGGGATTAGGATTCGAAGGCAGAAGTGCTGGAAGTAGATGAGTTGCTCTGGATGGCATCGTCGACGACGTGGAAGGGGAAATTTCTGCCTTTGAACAAGGAGGCCATCTTGGATATACACTGGGTTCAGAGTGTGGTGTTGGAAAAGCACAGCAGCTCAGGCAGCATCCGAGGAGCAGGAAAATTCGACTTTTTGGGCCAAAGTTCTTCATCCAGAATCAGGCTTTTGCCCAAAACGTCGGTTCTCCTGCTCATCAGATACTGCCTGATCTGCTGTGCTTTTCCAGCACCACACTCTTGACTTTCATCTCCCGCATCTGCAATACTCACTTTCACCTACACGCTCGGTTCAGCCATTTCTGTCATACCACCTTCAATTCTGTTCTCACTGCATTAGTAAAGACGTTGTTAAACTTGAAAGCGTGCAGAAAAAAAAATCCAAATATGCTGACAGTGTTAGGTAGGATTGTGGTGGCGAGTGATGTTGAGCTATGCAGCAAGTATGAATTGGCTGGGGCTATGTTCCCTGGAACGTTGGTTGTGAGCAGTGACTTTACTGAGGTTTGTCGTGGTGAATCCCAATGCTCCAGGGTGAGCAAGGCCAAAGAGTAGAGAAATAGACAGAACATTTATTCACTTTCTGAAACTGGACAATTTCTCATGGGCCATCACTTTGCTGAACTACGGAGGTAGACTGAAGAATGGGACTGGCCGGAGGAGTCAGAATTTGGAGGATCCAATCACATGATTGAGAACAACAATAAAGGGATTGCCATATCAACAGAAAGGATCAGTTATAACACATTCTCAATCCCCTTCTCAGAAACAGACCAGTCAACATAAAACCAGAGGAGATATTTGTTCAGCATGGTGTACCGCACAGACCAGGCTAGTGTACTGCTGAACACCACGCTGCAATCCGTCCAGAGTGGAACACTGTGCAAACCTCAGCAATGCATTGATCGACAAACCCAGATGAGACATGTGTTCAGCAGGGTGCATTGTGCAGACTGGACTGGTGTTCTGTACAATACAACCCACAATTTACCCAGAGTGGAAAGGTGTGCAGACCATAGTCTATAAACCCAGATGAGATATATGACCCGGGTGTGGAACTGTGTAAACCACCCCAGTACGTTTCCCAAAACACTTTGTTAGATCACTGCCCAATGTGGGCTAACTTACAACCCATACTGGAAGTGACAGAATGTGCAGCTCCCATCGAATTACCCATATCTCCATTGTGTCATGACACAGCAGTGCTGTGGGTGTGAACATCACTGTTAGACAGAGGTAACGGGGGCATCAGTTTAAGTATCAACAATAGGAGTGGTTTGGTCAATAGACAGAGGTGGAGACTGATAGACAATGTCATGGAAGGATGTGTTCCCGGTTCCAGAATGGTGAAATGAAGACATTTTGACAGTATCCTGCAACATGAGCCAGTGTTTCCAGGAATGATGGGTGAACAGGATATTGGTGGGAGGTCAGATGATGGAGATTATGGGATGAGCATTTGTGCTGCAACTTTGTAACTGGGACTAGGGTCAGCAGAGTCTTCGACTCATTGGGTTGAATCTAACAATAATTTGTCTCAGTGACTTTTCCACTGAGTATGACAGAGGGATAGTCGGTATGAGACCGAACTAGTTTGCTGGTGCTATTTTATCGAACTCACTTCATTAGCGACTTACCCCACTCCATGGTGTCCTGCTCATTCAATGCTGGCTCGATTTCCCTTCATGGCTGGAGGTACTCACCACCACCCGCATGACCCTAGATATTCCGTGATCCCTGACACTGGTGCTGTCTTTAAAAGGTCAATAGCACACAGTTGAGCTTTCTCAGTTTGGAGCTGCGTGCATAGTTTACCTGAGCTTGGCAGTTGAGGGGCAATTACACCACGGTTTGTAAACTGAGACATGGAGATCTGGTGAATGGGCTAGTACAGAGGAGGGCCATTCTTTTCCCAGAGGGGACCACACCACCAGACTCACCGAGCATGGTCTGAGCTCCCCACACAGCTCAGTGCAGTATCTGTGGTCTGAAGAAATGCCCAGCAGTACGGGACAAGCATCAATAACCATCCCCACTCGGTCAGCATAATGTTCACCATATTTTCCCTGCTCCCTCACGCTCAATGTATATCTGTTATAGCACCGAGCCCCAAACAACTCTCATGCTCCACCACTCTCACTACTGCATGCAGTCTCTCTCTCTCTCTCTCTCTCTCTCTCTCTCTCTCTCTCTCTCTCTCTCTCTCTCTCTCTCTCTCTCTCTCGGTGCAACTTTCCCTCCACACTTTTTAAACTGCATGGATACATCACTGTGGACCGATTCCCTCCGGACACCTCAACATGTTCCCTTTCCCCACCTGCACCAGCACTAACAGCAGGGTCGCCCACTCCCACCCTACCTTTCTCCTTCACTTCCTCAATCCCTTTCTCCCTTTCCAGACGAAACAGCCTGAAATACGACAGGAAGAGCTAACCCAGGTGTTGGGGTGCTCGATATCCCTTCCCTTAACCCCACACGCCATGTGGGGAGAATCCTAGCAGGAGCCGGAGAGGACCAGGACGCTACGTGTGGAGATTCTGAAACATCCATGTCCCACCAACTGAGTAAGGAGCAGTGTTCGGTGAAGGGCAATTCCCACTTTAAACCCACTGACAATTCCATTTGCCCCCAGCACAACTTAGAAGCGGTGGCTTTGATACCATCTCCCTTTTGTGTCGAGCTGGTACAAATGAAATCCCCACGGTTTTGGTGGGCAGGTGGGTGGGCTCACATTACATCTTCTCCATCACCTCCCAGGAAGGGAGCACGGAGACGTCCTCCTTCATCTCCTCCTGCAAACAGCTCAGATACTGAAACTAATCTGTGCTATTTACTGCTCTACCCACTTGTCCTGACATCTTCAATAATCTGTGATATATACAACCAGCACCCTCTGATCTTACACACGCTTTATAATGGTACAAAGTGTTTTACATTGACTTTCAGAGTTATTCCTAACATGGTGCATCACCTCACACTGCTCTACATTGATCCCGATCTGCCATAAACCTGAAAACTACACCAACGTGTAGTTGGTGTAGTTAGTCCTGCTGGAGTTCCACACTATCCTCCACACACTTTATAATTTGTCTAGGTTTGGTATCTGCAAACATTGAAATTGTCCTACAGTCACACTGCACACAGAAATACTGACTCACTCATTATTGTGTGCAAGTGCAATACTAACACACTCCCTAAAGACAGTCTTATGTACTGATGCACACCAGACAGAGTAAGTGAAACATTGAGAATGTTACCGTGGAGCAAGAGAAATGATGACAGACAGCCCATGTCTGCATTATTTTCTCTGCATTACTGAGTGCCCTTATGTCTCAGTATGAGTGTGCATCTATCTGTGTGCATCAGTCTCTATGGTGCTTAAAGTGATGTAATATCCCCCGACACGAGTTCTGTGGAAGGCTCGTTTCATTTATGTTCATAGATGCTGCCAGACCAGCTGAGCTTTCTGTTGCTGTCAGTCTCTGCTGGCCTCCCCACACTACTGTACAGGTGGGGATGGAGGGTGAAAATCATCAGGTATTCAGCTTGGGGGGGCAGAAGTAGGGTAGCAGCTCACAACACCGTCAACACACATAGGCATACACAGACACACACACAGACACGTAAAAACACACTGACACACACTCAATCACAGAAACAGACAGACACACACACTCACACACACACACACAGACAAGCACACACACTCACCAAAAGAGACACATGCAGATGCAGACACACACACACAGTGTCAGACACATACACAGCACACGCAAACAGACACCCCACCGCCACGCAAACACACCCATAGGAACAGACACACGCGCAGATGCACAAACAGCTGCACACAGACACATATACTCACAGCCACCCCACACCTACACAGACTCACCCCCCACACACACACAGATATACAGACACACAGAGACGTGCACAAGCGGACCAAAGTGCACACATGCCCGTGCGTGCGCGCGCGCGCACACACACACACACACAAGCACACTCACACACGCGCAGCACACACAAGCACAGATTTCACCAGTTTCCTCATTTCCTCCCGCCGACCTTATTTCAGATTCAACCCTCAACACAGACACATGCACGCTTACACAAAGACACAGAAACATGCAGAGGCGGACAGACAGACACACACACACACACACACACAAACACACACACACACATACCGACACGCGCACAAACACACAGACAGCCACACTCGTCACACTCGCCACACTCATCCACGAAGACATCCACAGTGCCCGCACATACACACATTTACCCACACTCTTCACACACGCACGCATACGCTCACACACAGGTACACACAGAAACACACACATACAGACATGCTCAAACAGTCACATACACTAACACATACACAGACTCCCACACTCCCCACATATGTACACGTATGCTAACACATGCACACACAAACAGACATACACACTCAAACAGAGACACACACTAACACAGACGCAGACACACGGAAAACACACATACAAGCATACATACACAGACAGACACACATGCACACATTCATACAGGCACACAGCCAGACATGCACACACAGGCACACAGACAGAGGCACACACGCACTGACATCCACCATATAGAATACACACACATAAAAACATAAACACCGGCACGCATACATACACACATGCAGCCTCACACACACAAAAACAGATTTATACCCACAAACCCCTATACACAGACACCCACATTCCCCACACACATGTTCATGCATGCACACACACAGTTGTTCACAGACACACAGGCAAGCATGCACACACAGAACAAAGAAACACACGAGAACACACAGACACACACAAAGACATGCACACACAGACACACATACATACACATAGCTGCACACACAGGCATGCAAACACATAGGTGCACACAGAGTCATACACACATTGACGCATGCGCACACGCACACATCCTGCAAAATGCTATGTTTTGTGACTTACCCTTATATGGAAGAAAGGATTGAAAAGTCCTAAAAAGTCCTAAAACTGCAAGGCATGGCTTTGTATCATTTTCAACAAAAGAGGGAGAGAGAGAGGGAGAGGAAAAGGGAGGAAGGGAAGCTTTGAACCCCATTCAATAATTCACCCCAAAGCAAATCGGTTCCCAGTGCACACAGATGCAGGGAAAGAGATACACACATACGTACACACACTAATGCAGGACACACAGAGAGATAGTTGCACACAGATACACATATAGACACACACACAAATCGACAAGAGTAGACAGGAATATGCAGCTAAATACTTGGACATTCAAACACAGATGGAATCATAGCGTTATACGGGCGATTTGGAAAGAGACTTATTGGCCTATATACTCAACGCTAACGATAATCTCAAACTAAACTAGGCCCACTTGCCTGCGCTTGTACTATAGTCTTGCAAAACTTCTCTTATTCTTGTACTTAATAAAATGACTTTTAAACGTTGTAACTTTACCCACATCTATCACTTCTCAGTACGTTCATGCCATACATGAACCAAATGATGTGCAATCACAATGCAATGCTTGGGTCTTGAGCAGGTATACATGAGAACTCTCTGGGAAGCTCGAGAAGTGATTGCTGGAAAACTAGATGAGATGTCCTTAATATCACTAAACACAGGTGAGTTGCCAGACGATATGAGATGGCTAACATGGTGTCACTATTAAACAAACTGGCAAGGAAAATCCAGGGAACAATAGACCAGTGAGCCAAATATTGGTGGTGAGCAAGTTGTTGGAGAGAATCCTAACAACAGGATTTTCATGTATTTGGAAAGGCAAGGACTGATAAGAGAATGCCAAAATGGTTTTGTGCATGGGTGATCATTTCTCACGAACTTGATTATTCTTTTCTTGAAGAAGTAACAAAAAGGATTAATGAGAGCAGCGCAGCAGACGTGAACCATATTGACTTCAGTAAGGCGTTCGACAAGGTTCCCCATGGGAGATTGGTTAGCAAGGTGAGATCTCATGGAACACAAGGAGAACGAGCCATTTAGATACAGAACTAGCTCAAAAGTAGAAGACAGAGGGTGGTGGTGGAGGGTTGTTTTTCAGACTAAAGGCCCTTGACTAGCGGTGTACCACAAAATTTGGTGCTCAGTCCACTGTGTTCATCATGTACATAAACGACTTGGATATGAACACAGGAGGTATGGTTAGCCAGTTCATATTTGACACCATAAATGAAGGTGCAGTGGAAAAAGAAAACGATTACCACATAGTATAATGGGAACTTGATCAGATGGACCAATGGGCCGGGAGGTGGCAGATGGAGCCTAATTGAGATAAACGTGAACACTGCATTTTGGAAATAAAAGTCAAGTCTTGGCTTATACATTTAATGTTAAGTTCCTCTGGAGTGTTACTAAACAACGAGACTTTGGAGTGCAGGTTCATAGTACTTTGAAAGTGAGTCGCAGCTATATAAGATAGTGAAGAAGGTATTTGATATGATTGTCGTTGTTTGACAGGGCATTGAAAGTGAGAGTTGGAAGGTCATATTGCTGCTGTAGAGGACATTGGTTAGGCCATTATTGAATAATTTGTGCAATTACAGTCTCGGTCTTCGAGGAAGGATGTGTGAAACCTGAGATAATTCAGAAAAGATTTACAAAGCTATTGCCTGGTTTGGGTGTTTTTAGATTTATGGAGAGGCTGAATATTCCGGGTTTTTTTTTTTCTGGAGCATCAGCAGTTGAGGTGTGATCTTAGAGGTTTATAAAGTCATAAGTGGAATGGACATCAGTAGCCAAGGTCTTTCCCCGGGTAGCACTCTCCAAAGCTAGAGGGCATAGGTTGAAGGTCCGAGTGGAAAGCTTTATAATTGATCTAAGGGGCAACCTTTTCAAAGAGAGGGTGCTTTATATGTAATAAAACGCCAGAGGAAGTTGTGGAGATAGGGATATTTACAACATTTAACTGGCATGTTGATGTGCACATGAATAACAAGTGTTTATGGATATATGGGTCAAATGTTGGCACATTTATGTAGGACATCTGAACAGTTGGGACGAGTCGGATAGAAAGGTCTGTTTCCGTGCTGGACAGCTCTATGCCACTATGCCTTCAATGAAACTTGCTCCTCTCATCTTAAAATAAACCCCAGTCTTGAAATTCAACATCATAAGGAAAGGTCACATTATCTCTACCCCTCATTGTTTTATAAACGTTTATAATGTTTATAAGATCTCAACCTCCTACGCTGCAGTGGAAAAGGATCCAATCCACCGAGTCTGTACTTATAACTTAAACACTCCATTCCCAGCAACAATCCAGTAAATCTTTTCTGAACCGTCTCCAGTTCAATAATACACTAACTGTCACTGGGTGACCTGAACTGCACACAGTACTTAAAGAGAGACCTCACAAATGTCCAATACAACCTGAAGATAATGTTCCAGCTCCTGTCATCAAAGGTCTGAGCAATGAAAGCCAGCAAATCAAACGCCTTCATACCCACCCTACCTACACATGAGTGCAAATGTCAAAGAGATATACCAGAACCACTAGAGTTCTCTGTTCTACAACACTGCCAATGGCCTGATATTTAATTGTAGTTGTCCTTTCCTTGTTTGTTTTAACAAAATGTGATACTTTGTATTTATCGAAATTAAACTCCATCTGCCACTCCTCAGCCCAGTGAGTGATAGTACTGGCGAAAAAAGGCCGGAAAATAGTTCGCTGCCATCAATTATTTCGTGGTTTAAAGAAGCGAGCCGTCACATGTTACAGGCGGGAAAGAGTGATTGGTGTTTTTGATCGAGACGGTATGCTCCTTCTTCATCTCTGGTGGTCAGTGATAGGCATCTATTCCCGATCCTTCATAGTACAGTGTATGTCTCCAGCATGTCTTTCCCTCATATTGCAGATGCCAGATAATAGCCACTTAAGGTGGAAATCATGGCCAAACAATTAAAGATTTTCATAGTTTATCTCCAAGGCAGAGCACATAACCTCAACATTATACATTTGAGGTGAGTAACTTTCATCTGTTTCTCAATATAATTCTTTTAACTGTGCAATTTAGTAAAAGTAAAACAAATTTTAATGAATCCACACCGTTCTGAAAGTTGAGTTTTAAAGTATGACCCAAAATGTGGACAAGGTTTAAGTCTTGTACTGTGGGTAACGCCTCTGCCTCTGAGCCCGAACTCTGGGTTAGATTACAATACCTGAACTTGCATGGTAGTGTCTCTCATTGTGGAACAGAATTTTTGGATTAAAGTCCTGCTTGTCGCGGAGGGATGTCACAGTGTTTCAAAACAGTCTGATAAATAAACACAGAGGTGAATCGTGTTGCAGCTTTAGGGACAATTGCCAAGTCGTGGTATTAGCTCTACAGCTGAGCCCAAAAGTCCAGATTCAAATCCCACAGAGGTGCTACATAATGTGGCTGAAAAAGTTGATGAAAATTATTTTAGAAATTTGATATGTTGGAGAAGGCCGAGATGTCAGTGTTGAATTCCAGAATGTAGGCCCAGGTTTACTGAAAACACAGCCATTCATATTGTTTGGAGTCACATTTGCACATTCTAGAGGTTTATAAAGTCATGAAGACTATGGATAAGACGAATAGTCAGCGTCTTTATCCCAGTGTAGGAAAGTCCAAAACGAGAGGACATCGAATTAAGGTGAGATAGACAAGATTTAAAAGGCACCTAAATGGACCATTTTCACACAGAGGGCGATGCCTGTTTGCAATGAACTGCCTGAAGAAGTGGTGGACGTTGTTACGATTACAAGGCATCTGGATGGGGACATGAATTGGAAATGTTGAGAGGGATATGGAACAAATAGTGGAAAATGAAGCTAAGTTAATTTAGAACATTTGGTTGGCACGAATGAATTGGACTAAAGGGTCTGTTTCTGTGCTGTACAACTCTATGATTCATCGATCCAATTTGCAAAAGTCTCTTTGTAATCTTATGTAACCTTCTTCACTTCGACTATATAACTAATCTTGGTGTCAGCCATAAATTTGCTCACCATGCATTCTATAATTCACATCTAAATCATTGATATAAATGACAGCCAAAGTGGATCCAGCAGCAATCACTGTGGAACGCGGCTGGTTACAGGCCTTCTGTCCGAAAGGCAACCCTCGTTCACCACCCTTTGCCTCCTGCAAATAACCCGAAACACACACGCAAACAGACATACCGAGACATAGACACGGTTCTGTCTTTAAGACAGGGATAGATACATTTTGTATTGATAAGGGGATCGAGGGTTGAAATGAGAAGGTCGGAGAATATTGTTGACAATCATGTCAGCCATGACTGAACATCAGATCATACAGATAGACCAAGATCTCTAGTTTGGCACCAATTCCATGTGCTCTATAGTTTACGCTATCTGAAATGTCGATCCAAGAGAGCAGTGGAGGCTGAATTTGTGAAATACTTTACTGAGCAGAGTGAAGTGGAGTAAGGGATACGTTTGAGGGTGAATGGTCGCTGTCTTTCCTTTCGGTTGGGCCTTTATTTTTAATAAAAAGAGAAGCTGAGTTGCTGCGACGTTCATACACTTCATAAGGATGTTCCTATCACTTAAGGCAGTGCTGTCTGTAGTGTTATCCAGCCCAGGGAACAGTAAAGACTGGGCCATGGATTCATAGAGTCATAGAGAATACTCACCACTCCATAATATATCTCATTGGTTTATTCCATCTGCTGTTTGAACCTTGAGCTATGAAGTACAGTCTTAATGAAGCCAATAGTCTGGTGCTGACACTCTCGGCTTCAAACCTGCTGAAGCAAATCTGATTCGAATTCACGCCAAACTCCCATCGAACTGCCATTCATGTGCACGCTGATGTATATTGCTATTGTGTCTGGCAATGTCTTTATTTTAACATTCTCAAACACTTTACGTCATTTGTCCATGAAACTTCTCTCGTTCTCTCTGTTGATTAACAAAAAGCCTGCCAGTTGCATGTATTTAAAATAGTTTCCACCATGTGCATTCCTTCTCAAACACTGAGTTTCATATTCAACCACGCCTATCGCGTGCACACACGCACTCTCTCAGTCTCTGATGAACACACACACACACATACACAGAGAGCAAACCTTCCCATTGTAGGCAGTAATCTGATGCGAGTATAGTTAACATATGATGTGAAAATTTGCATAATTCTCCAGATAGTGCAGTATTCCGAGCAACACACGAGCATGGTCTGCATAGCTCTCCATGCTGGGCTGTCATCTTGTCCCGGTTTTTGTTGTTTATGGTATCCTGTGAAGCAGATTCAGAATTTGAGGGAACAAACCATTTCAGCTGATCTGACAATGCCTTTATTCTTGTAATTTTACTCTCGAAGGTCTCACTTCTCCAGTTAATCCCACTGCCCTGTCTTTACCCCCATATTTCCACAACGTATTTTCAGTTAATTAACTGCCTGTTTCTGTCTTTAATGTGAATCGCTCTGTCCCTCTGTATCTTTTCCTGGCCTTGGGTTTTTTCTCCCTCGTGTACCGAGTGCTGGCATTGAGTAGCTCAGAAATAATGAAATGGTGTGTGTCAGGCTATTGTTCACTTCCCGGTATGTCCCATGTGGTGGTCCATGGACAGGCGTGTTTCAGAAGTTATGAGGCTCATCCTTGTAACTTGGTCTGTACCTGTGTTGTCCCTCTCAGGTGAACTTGCGATCAGTAACACGAGGAATCCCACTGAGTAAAGGACCAGGCATCTAAATTGTGTGACAAGGCTGTCACTTTTTTAAAAAAAATATTATTTTCTCCTTTTTCTAGTGAGAGGTCTTCAAGGCCAAACTGCCTACTGAAAACGGCTCAAGTAAATAACTTAAGAGACTTTTAGGGTTTTTAATAAATAATAGTAACAATGGCCAGCTGGCACAGACCAGGCTTTCTAGTTTTTGTTTCCTTCCACCTGTAACAGTTACCAGGTGCTTGGGGTCGCAGAAGGGTTGTAAGTTTTAGTAAATTGTCCCTAGCTGCTATTCTTTCTGTTACTTCACTTGATGCTGCTTCTTCCTGGATTGGAGAACTGTATGCAAGAATGTATATCTGAATGTTACTTGTTGCCAAGGGGTTTGTTTAGATTATTTTAGTATATTGGAACAGTTCATTTGTAGAAGTACTGTATCCATTATTCTGTTAAGATTTCTAACAGTTAAGTTATTCTAAATTCCTCTTCATTTTGTATGGATTTTCATTAGAGTGTTTAAATATATTGTGTTTTACTTAATGGTGAGTGGTTTGACTCGTAGCATCACATCTGGAACACCCAACTCACACCTACATTTAAAATAAGAAAATATTGGCATCCAAGCTACCTTCTTAAAATAGTTTGAGGCAGTCTGGTTCGTCTATAGCAAACTGGGGACTCTTGTCTGGTTCTAAATCGATAATACCAAATTGGGTTTAGAATTTGCAAACTTGCAACTCGACCCAACGAGTCCACATCGACTCTCCGAGGAGTAACCTACCCAGACCATTCCTCTACCTCATTATTACACAATTATCTAGACTAAGGCACCAAACCCAAACATCCCTGAAAACTATGAACAATTTAGCATGGCCAATTCACCTGACATGCATATCTTTGGATTATGGGAGGAAACCAGAGAATCCAGAATAACCTCATGCAGACACTGAAGAGTATGAATTGGGGGGGGGGGGGGGGCTATTGGGTTTAAAGGTCGCATATGGTAGTTGTTAGTGTCTTTTGCTCCGGGTACTGAATTCGGTTGGTTTAAACAGTATTTTATGTATAAAGATTCGTTCAGTCTTTAAGAGGTCTCTGGGTGTGGAAGACTTAAAGTTGCAGGGTTTACAAAAGGCAATGAAGGCAAAACTGAATGAATTGACAGACAAGCTGGAGTTGGGGTTGTGTTTGTCTGAGAGAAAATGAGGGATAATTGCAGCTATAGATCGGCAATTACATTTGGTGGAAGTGCCATCAGAATCTTTGGAATTGGCTGGAATTCAAATTCAAATGAGACACTTTGAATATGAAAAGGAATTGAAACAGTTTGAATTATGATGAAAAGTAGAAATAAAAGAATATGAAGTGAAGAAGAAAGAGAGAAAAAAGAGAGAAGAAAAGCAGAGAGTTTTAAATTCAACAGTTAGTAATAAGAGAGGAGCGTTGACATAGAAGGTTGTGATGAAGGCAGACAGTAAGCTGGCTAAGGAGGATAGTGAGGATGAGTGACCCTGTGTTAGCCAAAGGCCTGGTGGGGATTTGTTTAAATACATGCAGGCATTGTCTATATTTGATGAAAATGATGGGGAAGCCTTCTAAATTTCATTTCAAGAAGTGGCCAAACAAATGCCGTTGCCAGAGAACATGTGGATTTAGTTGATGCAAACAAAGCTGATAGGTATTTACATCCCTATCAGAGGGGGTATGTGTGGAGTATGAGGAGGTGACGAAAGGCATCTGAAGTGCATATGAGCTTGTGCCAGAAGCCGACATACAGTGTTTCAGGAATCTTAAATACCATCCCTGGTTAAACGCACGTTGTGTTTGAAATGATCAAACAAAGAAATTTTGAAAGTTGAGGAAGGGTATTAAAAAGAGAGCAAACGTATGGAACTCTGAGAGAAATTCTCATTTTGGAGAAGTTCAACAATTCACTTCTTGCAGTCGTGAGAATTCGTGTGGAAGAGCAGAGAGTTACAATGATCACATTAGAAGCTGAAATGGCTGGTGATGATTTGGTTCAGACATCAAAATTTGGGTTCTGTGAGGGATTGAGAAGAATGTGTGAGATCTTCTGAAAACATTTACCTGTGAGAGTAAGGTTTACTGGTATAGGCCAGGATTAGCAGGTAAAGAGGTTACAGCATTATTAGGTACAGAGGATGTAATTCTTTTATGGTCAGACATGAAGAGCTATGTCATTCAGAAGGACTATTGGAGAGGTGAGAAGTGCTTCATTATGTAACATGTGGTTGGAGTGTCTAGTGGAAACATCAACAGATTTATTCCACAATGGGGAAGGATGCCTTGAGCTTGGTGTTGGCGTTACGATATTTCAGCATTTAAATTTCGAATAACATACCTGAGATAAATCTTTTTCACTAATCGTGACGCCTTAAGATTTAGGGAGAAGTTTAGGGAGAAAACTGCCAGTGTGTTTCGATTGAGCTTATTATTTCGCCATTCAATTTGAAATTATAAAGTTGACAGGGCGAGAAAAACGAAGTTTTGACACGTTGTGGAGACTCGGATGAAGAAAGACAAAGGCATTCTGTAGCAGGAGTAAAATGACTGAAATCGAATGTCGTTGTGAATATTTGTATGCTCAGAGTCAATGTAATATATATGCTTTGCATATAATAGAGGAAGATTAGGAGGTCTAAAATGAATCGATTTTTGTATATTGATGGACCATTTTATTAAATGTGGAGTTGTTAGTATACTATCACTGTAAAAAGGTTATTTTCTCTTGGGTTTTTTAAAGAGAGGTTTTAAAGGCAGAGGTGCAGAACTGCTGTCTGAAAACAGTTTAAGTAAATAATTGAGAAGGCTTTTAGGTTTTATTAAAACGGTGGTAACAAGGGAAGGGCAGTGGCCAGCGCTCTCAAACCAGTTTTTCTCGTTTGGTTTTTAGCTGAAGCATTCAGAAGCTGCTCTGGGTCCCAGAATGGTTGAAAGTGTCAATACATGATCCCTAGCTGCCTTTCTCTCTGAGATCTCTGATGATATTGATTTCCCCTCGAGCAGAAAACTGCATTTAAGGATCTGTATATGAATTTCTCTTTATGCTAAGCAGTGTATACCAATAAGGTACGGTGTCTATTGTTAGTGTCAGTGTTGCAACATATAAGCCATCCTGAAATGTTCTTTTCTTTGATTGTATTTTAACTAAAGCATTTGAATAGATAATATTTTGCTTAATGTCGAGTGGTTTGACCAGTCACAACATACCTGGAAAGCACACTTCCATTATTTTTAAAATAAGGAAAGGTTTGGGACTAAGCAACATCTTAAAATATTTTGTGGGGATCTGGTCTGGTCCATAACACTTATAGGCGAGGGGTTTCTGACTGACTCCTATTATTGAAACGTTAGTGGATGGGCTGGGCATGGTTTGCTGGAGATTGTACTGTGAGCTGCCTCAGACATTCAGGGAGACCTAAGGATTTGCTGACCCAACTTGGATGGTGCCTCGGGACTGTAGTTACAACATCTGGGCCTGTAACATGAACAGCAAATGAAGCAGAGGATGCAGAGGGGAAGCTCTGAAACCATGGAGTGAGTGCGTGTGTGGAAACGGGATCTGCTGGACCCACCCTGGTTTTCCATTAACAGCCTCAAAAGCTACACTTAACCCAGGAACCGAGTGTGAGGGGACACTGATTGAACAAGGAGCTGGTCACAGAGTGGTGTCACCTCCTTCAACACGACCTGCAGCTTCACACGGGGGGAAGGATGGTGCTATCAGTGGCTGTTCGGATTACAGTTTCATTCAGCTTCTGTGTTCCAGAACATTCCAAACAGGATTGGGTGACATATCCATCATCTCCCAATATGGTGCCATCAATGTAACCATTCGATGACGGAGGATATATATGCTGAATGAGTCAAAAACATTGTTTCTCCCTCATCTGGGAGCTGCCGGGTGTATCCAGTATAATGGGATTCTCGATAGTGTACATGGCATCTGCATAGTAGCCTTGTAAATGGGCAGAGGTAGAGGAACTGGAGGAGCTCTCTCTTGCAGCGTGCCGGTGCACAGTACATCATGTTGGTGAATACCCCTGTCCTGACAGCAGCTACAGCCTCTTCATTCAGAAGCAGGCAGCCATTCACATCGTGTTGAAAGGAATGAATGTATCTTGGATAAGGACCGTCCCCTTGATACACTTTCCTAAACAGCATCCCCACCACAAACCGAACACTTCAAAACATTCCACGTGTACGGAGAGGAATGGGGTTACTGGACTGTCTGGGAGCAGGCGATCAGGGATGGAGCAAACCCTCCCATACCTAAATGTGTCTGCGTGAGCCTTCCAGTACACAGTATCATTACGTCCTGTAATCCCTCTCCATTTCAGGAACATAATGCCTTCCATTATTCCTGTAAATGACAGGTTATATAATGTTATATTGCACCTGCCAAATTATTATCGATTGCCTTTACCTCTCTGTATCTATCTGTAGACCCTGTACCTTCTCTTGATAAATTAATCTCTTGCTTATCACAGCAACATGACCAAAACACAATATCCGTATATCTGTTCCATCCTCCTGATCATTGATATAGATTGCAAATAGTTGAGGACCCAGCACTGGTCACTGTGTGACTCCACTGGTGACGTTCTGTCAAACTGATAAAGACTGATTTTTCCAGAGTCCCTGCTTCCGGTTTGATACACAATCCTCCCCCATCACTGTGTAATACAGTCGAAAAGCTGAATGTGGACGAGGAGAATCAGTCAGGAATCCAACCCCTCGAACCTGCTCCGCCATTGAATACAATCATGGCTGATGTAATCGTGGCCTCTGTTCCACATTCCTGCCATCTCTCAATCCTCAAACTCTAGTCTCTTGCAGATTGCGGCTCATGAAAAAATATGCACTCACATCTACACTTTTAATTACGTTTAGCATTTTACAGACCTCAATGACCTCTCCTGTCATGCTTATAAACTCGACAGTATAGGCCTAAACTGTTCAATTTCTCTTCATAAGACAAACACTTGAAATATGGTATCAATCATGAAGCTCTTCTGAGTTGCCTCCAATGGAAATACCTCATTCTACAGGACACCCAAACTGTACTCAGTTACAGCCTCACTAATGCCTTGCATAGCTACACCAGCACTCCCTACCTTTCTACTCTATCCTTTTATGAATAAACACTGAAGTTATGCTTGCATTTCCCATTACTTGAAGTACCCGCAAGCAAGTTTTCTGTGATATGCAAGGAGGCACCCAGATCCCTCTGCACTTAAGCACTTTGAAGTTTCTCAGCACTTAGATAATAATTTGCCTTTTTATTAGGCTGGCCAACTTGAATAACTCCACATTTATCCACTTTAATTTTTATTGCCAAATGTTTGCCGATTCACCCAACCTATCCATATAGTTTTTTAATCTCTTGCATCATCATTCCAAAGTAATTTCCCACCAATGTTAGTGTCATCTGGAAATGTAGCTATAGTATTTTCTATCCTGTCAACCGAGCAATAATATCGATCACAAATGGCTGAGGCATGAGAACTGAAATCTATGGCACTCCGCAAATTGCATTTTCCAAAAGAAAATGGCACATTTATTCCATCTGACTGCATTTTGTTGGTTAACCAATCCTCCATCCAAGCTAATAAATTACTCCTAAACCGATGTTGTCTGATCTGACCACTCACTCTTTGGAGAAGCAACATATCTGAATCCGTCACGAAGATCAGATATATTTCATCTCCAGGATTCCCACTGTCCATGTTGTTTGCGCATCTTTAAATAATCCAAAAAACACTTCAATCATGATTTATCCTTTGTAAAACGATTTTGAGTCCGATGGATTGTGGTTTAAGTTTGCAAATGTCCTCAACAATGGATTCTAATAATTTGCCTTAAATTACAATAACTTATTGTGACATCTTATTCCCTAATGTATACAGTTCTTATAAAATCTTCCCTTTTGAAAACCTTTACGTTTTCTTTGAATTCGTGTTTAATGGGCAAAAGGTTTTAAGAGATCTGCTCCAATTGTTGCATAATACATATGTGTGGCTGAATGGACTCATCATCCTACTGGTGTACAAAATCGATGGGATTAAGTCTTTCTGGTGGTCCCATGTTGTCGTCCCAAAGGCCAGAATGACCACCTCCTGTTGATGCGTTCGAAGATTGGGGATTATGGAATCTTCCCGTTGCCGATTAATATTTTGAGGGGCTGATCGGTCTTCTAATATTTCTCCATAATAGGTGGAGATACTGAACGGTCTCCTCATGTATTCCAGAGATGGGACCAAGGGAGCAATTGATCTTCTCTTGTTCCCATACAGCAGACACGTGTCTAAATTACCTCTTCCTTTCTCATGTAACAGATAATTTTAATTCTTATACAATTCCCTTGCAACAGGCTCGATGGGTCTGAAGGCCTCCCAGTGTAATAAATCTCCAGCTACTGTGTGATCGCTTTCAGTACCAATGTTATGGACTTGAGGTGGCTGAATGGAGTGATTCTCTTGCTGTATAACAGGATACTGGTGCTGCATGTCCTATTCTGGGTCCAATGTTATAGATTCGAGGGGCTGATTGGCCTCCTCCTGTAAATATACATCAGGCTCCAGGGGATGAGCAGACTCGTCCTATTCTGGTGCAATAAGGCGAAAGGCCTGAATATCCTTCTGTTGTTTCAGTGTAATAGGCTGGAGAAGGGAATGGATTCCTCCACTATCTGTGTAATTCGCTTCAGTTGTTGACTCCTTCCTGCCATCTATGTTGAAATTAGATCTTCATTCATTTTTGTAAACTCCAATGGCTATTGGATCAACCTGATCATCGTTTCGTTCTAAGCTGGCATCTTCATTGCAGGAATCAGTTGAGGGAACCATCTCTGAGCTTCTTCCAATATAACAACACCTTTCTTCATTGAAGAGACTAAATCTGTACACACTACTCCAGATGTGATCTCACTAAGATACTGTGCAGCGGCATCAATGCTTTACCACCCTGCTGTAAGGTGTCCATTCAGGTTAGAGCAGTCTCAGCTCTCTGGGGGTAATACAGAGCATTGTTTAACGATCATTCTCCTTCTCTACTCCACTAGCATAACAGGTGATCTGGAGAAAACGTCACAGTGATGCTTAAGAAGATCATAAATGATGTGGGGAGATGATGTCTACCATTAATCTCCCCAAAACCAACGTCGCTCAGATTCTACAGAATCTTGTAAGGTGGAGCGTAAAAACAGCTTGGAGAAGGAAACATTGATGGGAGTTATATATCAAAGTGAAAGCTGCAATACAAATGTTGGGCATGTTATAAAACAGGAAAATGACTTATACACATGTGTGTCTATTGCAGTAATAATGTACTGTTTGCATTGTATCTGATTGTGTTAACCTAACTGAATGCTAATGCTGAGAAACATTGATTTCATGAGCATGTGTTATACGGCTTCCATTAAAATGTTGTCGAGCACTGAGCTAGAGATCAGGTTATTTAGGCATTTGTGTTGGATGATCAGAAGAGCTCATTGAAAACTTTGCTGTAAAGGTCTTTTTGGGAACAGTGACCACAATGTATTGGTTTTCATTTATGTTGTTTGAGTATACGATAGTTTTTGTTTTATTTGAAGAAACCGTTATAAATCTGAATCATGCAAGCCCTGAAGGTGTGAGGGGAAAGTGGTGATTACAGGTGCTGGATGTCAGAATCGAAGAGTGTGGTATTGGAAAAGCACAGTCAGGCAGCATACTAGGAGCAGGAGAATTGACATTTTGGGATGAGACATATGGGTCAAGGGAGCAGAGAGATAAATGAGAAGGGGGTGTGGCAGGAGGGAGGTAACTAGGAATGCGATAGGTAGATGAAGGTGTGGTTGAAAGTGATCGGTGATCAACTGAGACAGAACGCCTCATCTACATCATCCATTGAACCCAGTGTAGTCTTTTGTACTTTGGTGAGACACAGGTGGATCATTTTAGAGAACATATCTGGGGCAGCCACATTGACCAACTTCACTGTCTTGTGGCTGAACACTTTAACTCCCCTTTCCACTCTGCCAAGGACGTGAGAGTCCTGGGCCTCCTCCATTGCCGAACCCTAACCACCCGAAGCATGGATGAAGAAAGGCTCCTCTTCTGCCTTGGGCCCCTCCAACCACAGGGGATTAATGTAGATTTCACCAGTTTCCCCATTTACCTTAACTCCAACTTATCCCAGTCCAATCTTCCAACTCAGACCCCCCTCCCTTTTGAACGTTCCTATGTGTTCATCTTACTTCCGATCAATTGGGTTCACCCTCCTCTCCTACCTAACCCTTTCAGCCTCACCTTCAACTACCTATTAGATCAAAGGAAGCATCTTAGTAAAATGCCAAGTCTCCTAGGAAGCCAGTGGATTCAGAGTAAGGTAGGACCGAGCAACGAATGATCAAGAAAATAAAATCATAAAGCGGAAAAGCATGCAAACAAACGAAAAACATAATGAGTGCTAAAAAAAAAGTACATCACTGTAGGAAACAAAAGTAAAAACACGGTCAAATGTGGAGCAATGGGTGTGTGGACAGGATAATTTATTGTAGAGAACAGAGAAATCACAGGGGAAAGAAACAGTTTCTTTGTGCCTATCTTCAAGGCAGAATATTCAGAAATTCTCCCAGAAATACCAGGTTACCATGGGACTTGTGTAAGTAAAATCTAAGATCATTCTTATCAATGTTGAGGTCATCTTTTCAAAGGAAGCTGGATTGAGTATTTATAAATCTGGCAGATCAGATGTAAAAGAATTTCAGAAGAAGCAGCAAGAGAAATATTGATTGCATCGCAGGTTTTCAGGTTATTTTCCAAAACATTCCCGAAAGTCATTTAGCCAATCTGGATAAGACAAAGGTTATAAATGTTATCCAACAGTCTAAGAAAGGATGAAGATGGAGAGTGGTAAACAATATACCAGCAACTTGTAATCCGCGGTTGGGTGTCTGTTGGGCTCGATTACAACGAACGTGTTACTGATATATAGAATGCAATGACAAAACTGGGGAGTATGTTAATGCATCGATGAAAGGAAAGCCAGAAGTGGCAAACATGTTTTGGAACGGTTTGAAGGTGATTCTTGTAGGCGTAGGCAATAAGGAGCTAATGGAAAACGTATAGATGGATATTCAGGAGGATCTTATTAAGAACTCTCGCACTAATATCATAAGAAAAGACAAAGTGAAAGGAATTGGTAAGAAACAAGCAAAAAGGAAGCTACAAAATAGGTTTACATTCATGTGAATGTAATTGGAATATAAAAGATGTGCGCCAGCTGCACAGAGTGCTGCTGAGACTAAACTTAGAGAATTGTGCTCCTTTTGGAGTTCCAATCTAAGGTAGAATACACTGTCTACAGAGGACCTGCAGAAGATATTCTCCAGATTAATCCCTAAAATGGCAAGATTGTCTGATGAAAGAAATTCAGCCTGTGATCTCGAGTTTCAAAAGATAAGAGGTGATTTTAGTGAAACTTAGAAACATGGAGGGGAGAGAATAACATGGAGAAACGCAAGCAGGAGAGATAAGGGAGAATCCCATGATATTCTACACGTACAAGTATAACAGAATACTCAGCAGTTAGTGTCAATTAGAAACCAAAGGGGCAACCGATGTGTCAACCCGGAGAGTAGTGATAGATTGTTACATGAGATCATCACAGCTGTTTTACTTGGGAGAAGGAGGATCCAGATACAAAATTAGAGATTAAGGAATGGAAAGCTCTTGAAGAGATTGATGTAAAATACGAGCAGGGGCTTGAGGCATTGCCTGGTATATAATTGGACCAATCTGCAGGACTGGATACTGTTGGAGTCAGGGGAGGAAAGACCCTGACTGGAACTTTTAATTGGAATCTGACAATAGGGGAGATGCCAGAGGTCTGGAGCGCAGCTAATATGATTCCACTTCACAGTAAGGGTGGAAGAGATAGACCAGTTAACCATAGACAAACGAGTATTAGATCACTGTTCGGGAAACTTCTGGAGTAAATAGCGAAGGAGAAAATTGAACTCCAGTCAGAATGGCAAGGCTTGATCAAGGATAATCATCATGACTTTGTCAGAGAGAAGTCACATCTAATGGATTTGATTGAATTAGTTTGAGGACGTCGCTTATTTAGTTTTGCAGCAAGGCCTTTGACAAAGTTCCGACTGGGAAATGGAAAAAATATCAAGTAAAATCTCACAATATCAAGGATAACTTGACAAATTTCAACGAAAATTATCTTAGTGTCAGGAGGCAGAGGATGGTGGGAGAAGGTTGTTTATGTGACCGGAGACCAATGTCCCCTGGTGTACCACGTGGATCAGTGCTGTGTCCCTTATTATTTGTAGCATTCATAAATGGTATAGATGTAAATCGGGGGCGGGGGTGGATGGAGGGGTGGGAGTTGTGATAAGTAAGTTTGTGTTTGACACAAACATTGGCCTGGTGGTTGGCAGTGAGGAGGAAGGACTGATTTTCCGAAGATACAAGTGGAATGATCAGATGGCCAGATCAATCGCAGATGGAATGTAATCCTGATAAATATGAGGTGATGTACTTTGGAAGGAGGAACCAGACATGAGGTGTACACAATGATTGGCAGCACACTAGAAAGCTCAGAAGGTGTTTCTCCACACATCTCTGAATGTAACTGAACAGGGTAATGGACTAGTTAACGATTGAACCTTGGGTGTAGTGATTACTAATTAGGGCGTAGTTTAGAATGCTATACAGGGCTTTGTTTAGTCCATGATGGAGTACTGCATGTAGTTCTGGGAGCCACATAACAGGAAGGATGTGATTGTACTGGAGTGGTTGCAGAGGAGATTCACCAGGATGTTCCCTGTGATGGAGCATATCAGCTATGGAGAAAGGCTGGATACGTTCGGGTCGTTTACGGTGGACAGAGAGGCTGAGGGGATGTGATTCAGAAGGATAAGATAACGAGGGGCATGGACATGGTGGATAGACAGAAGCTATTCCTTTTTGACAGAGGGTCAAGAACAAGGGAACACACTTTTAAAGTGAAGGGTTTGAGGTTCTGAGAGGATTTAAAGATTACCTTTTTTACCCAGAGAGTGTTAGAGTCTTGAATGTACTTCCTGAGAGAGCAGTTATCACGGGTAACCTCTCAACCGTTAAAAGTACTTGGGCGAGCACTTGGAAGTGTCATAACATTTCAGGCTATGAGCCTGGTGTTGAAAAGTAGGCGTAATATAGATTATGCTGTATTTCGGTTGGCACAGAGACTATGCTCCGGTGAGTGTATGGAGTGGAATGCCAATTATTGAGCAGTTTAAGACAGGAAATGATGGGTTTCTGAAGATAATGTTCAAAAAGCTTATAAGAGTGAACTCTTATAGCTTGTCAAATTATGTCAATGTGAGAAGTGTGAAAAACAGTGCAGGTTCCTTCCACTTTGAAACCAGAGAATGGAGAATCGGAAACAGGGAAATGGAAAAATTATGAATCCATTTCTTCAGTTCTCTCTTCACGGAACTTTCTGACAATAACAGGAAAACCCAGTCTAGTGTGGAAAACGAATTATTACATGAAAAATAGAACATAGGAAGTAAATGGCTTGGGAGAAATTATTGAGACTGAAAGTAATGGTCATAGAAACAATAACATAGATTTATGAAATAGGAATTATGTTTGAGAGACAGACTGGGAGACAAATGAAAGAGAAGCAATGGATGCAAAACAAGTGGATTTTCAGAAAGATTTTGGTAAAGCTCCAAGTTTAGTTTGCAAAATCAAATGGTAGTGGATTGGAGCCAATATATGGACATGTTTCGAGAATGGGGCAGCTGGCAAGAAACAGTGAATAAAAATAAACAGGCTCGTGAAGCAACAGCCTGACATTGTCTGAGATATGATTCTGTGAGTATTACCATGTCCCAGACTCCCCGTCACAGTCCCTGCATATCTCCAGTCACCTGCAGGACAGATAAAGCAGACGTGGCGGCACAGTGGGATACAGTTGGAAGGGAATTGGCCTTGGAGTCCTCAACAGTGTCCCTGTATTCCATGAAACCTCACAGCGTTAATTGGTACATGTGAAAGGAAACCTCCTGATGATTACCATGTAGCAGCCTCTCTCAACTGATGAATCAGTGCTCCACCGTGCTGATCAACAAATGGAGGAAGCACTGAGGGTGGCAAAGGCACATTATGTACTCTGGGTGGGGGATTTCAATGTCCACAAAAAGAGTGGCTCGGCAGCAGCATTACTGAATGAGCTGGTGGGTCCTAAGGCATATAACGTCTCGACTCCGTCTGCGGCAGGTGGTGAAGGAAGCAACAATAGGAAAATACATATTTGACCACAACCTTACTAATCTTCCAGTTGCAGGAGTATCTGGCCCTGACAGTATCGGTAAGAGAGACCACTGCATAGTCATTGTGGAGACAAAGTCACAACTTCACATTAAGAATAAACTCCACACTTTTGGCTGGCATTATCGCCGTACTAAATAGAACAGACTTCGAACAGACCTAGCCACTCAAATCTGGGTCTCCATAACGTGTTGAGGGTCATCAATAGCGGAATAATTGTACTCCAGCACAACCTCATGGCCTGGCATATCCCCCTCACAACAATTACCATCAAGCCAGAGGATCAATCCTGGTTCAATGGATTGTGCAGGAAGGCAGGAACAGCACTAGGCATACCTGACAATGAGGTGTCAGCCTGATGAAGTCAGCAAACAGAACGATCTGTGCGCCAAACAGCATAAGCAGTAATCATAGACAGAGCTAATTGATCCCACAAGCAACAGATCAGTTCTTCTACTTCTCGTTGAGAATAATTATGGACAATTAAACAAGTCATTGGAGGAGGAGATTGCACATGTATCCCCATCCTTAATGATGGAAGAGCGCAGTACTTCAGTGCAAAATATAATGATCATGCATTCGCAATAATCTCCAGTCAGAAGTGCTGAGTCGATGATCCACCTCAGCCTCCTCCAACGGTCCTCAGCAATTCAGTTACCAGTCATCAACAAATTTGCTTCACTCCACACGATATCGTGATTCGGTTGGAGATACTGGATACCTCAGAGGTTAAATATT
The DNA here is from genome assembly GCF_020745735.1 of Hemiscyllium ocellatum. NCBI lineage: Eukaryota > Metazoa > Chordata > Chondrichthyes > Orectolobiformes > Hemiscylliidae > Hemiscyllium > Hemiscyllium ocellatum. The sequence goes on from NC_083408.1 coordinate 17,085,056, forward strand.
TTGACAACATTCTGGCATTAATACTGAAAATTTGTGCTGCAGAACTTGTCATTGCCCTCGTCAAGCTGTTCCAATACCGTTGCAACAACGACATTTCCCCAGTTCCGTGGAAAATTACCCAAGCATCTCCTATACATAAAAAGCAGAACAAATACAATCCAGCCAATTACCAACCCATCAGTCTACTTTCGATCATCAGTAAAGTGATGGAAGGCGTCCGTGCTTTCAAGCAGCACCTTCTCAGCAATAATTTGGTCAATGACGTCCAATTTGGGCTCCACCAGGGCCACTCAGCTCCTGACCTCATTACCTTGGTTCAAACGTGGACAAGTGAGCTGAATTCCAGAAGTGGGGTGAGAGTGGCAGCCCTTTAAAACAAGGCTGCCTTCAACTAAGTGTGGAATCAAGGGGCCTTAACAAAATTAATGTGTATATGGAGCAAAATCCCCCCTGGTTAGTATCATACCTGACACGTAGCAAGATTGTTATGGTTGATAGAGTGCAGTCAACTCAGCTCCAGGACAAGTCTGTAGGAGTCCCTCAGGCGGTGGCCTAGGCCCAAACATCATCATGGCTACTTCATTAATGACATTCCGTCCATTTTCAGGTCAGAAGTGGGGATGTTCACCAATGATTGCACAATGCTTAGCAACAGATACTGAAGCAATACATGTCCAAATGCAACAAGACCTGGACAGTATTCAGAGCTGGAAATGTGTCGCTGGAAAAGCGCAGCAGATCAAGCAGCATCCAAGGAGCAGGAGAATCTGGCAGGAGAATATTGGGAATCCCACATTCCCAATTCCTACGTCTCCGCCCCATCTGCTCCCAGGAGGACCAGTTCCAATACCGAACAACCCAGATGGCCTCCTTCTTCAAAGACCACAATATCCCCCTAGACGTGATCGACGATGCTCTCCACCGCATCTCCTCCACTTTCCGCTCGTCCGTCCGTGAGCCCCGCTTCTCCAATCGCCACCACAACAGACCTCCACTGGTCCTCACCTACCACCCTAACAACCTCCATATGCATCACATCATCCGTCGTTGTTTCCGCCATCTCCAATCGGACCCCACCACCAGGGATATATTTCCCTCCCCTCCCTTATCAGCGTTCCGGAAATGACACTCCCTCCGTGACTCCCTTATCTGGTCCACACCCCCACCAACCCAACCTACACTCCCGGCACCTTTCCCTGCAACTGGAAGAAATGCAAAACTTGCGCCCACACCTCCCCCCTTACTTCCCTTCAAGGCCCCAAGGGATCCTTCCATATCCGCCACAAATTCACCTGCACCTCCACACACATCATTTACTGCATCTGCAGCATCCGATGTGGCCTCCTCTATATTGGAGAGACAGGCTGCCTACTTGCAGAACGTTTCAGAGAACACCTCTGGGACACCCGGACCAACTAACCCAATCACCACGTGGCTCAACACTTCATCTCCCCCTCCCACTCCACCAAGCACATGCAGGTCCTTGGACTCCTCCATCGCCAGACCATAGCAACACGACGGCTGGAGGAACAGAGCCTCATCTTCCGCCTAGGAAACCTCCAACTACAAAGGATGAACTCAGATTTCTCCAGTTTCCTTATTTCCCCTCCACCCAACTTATCTCAGTCCCAACCCTCGAACTCAGCACCACCTTCCTAACCTGCAGTCTTCTTCCTGACCTCTCCGCCCCCACTCCCACTCCGGCCTATCCCCCTCACCTTAACCTCCTTCCAATGCACCTCCACCGAGTCCCTCTTCCTTTTCTCTTAGCTGCTTGGGACACTCTCCTCATTCCCGAAGAAGGGCTCATGCCCAAAACGTCGATTCTCCTGCTACTTGGATGCTGCCTGACCTGCTGCGCTTTTCCAGAAATACATTTCCAGCTCTGATCTCCAGCATCTGCAGGCCTCACTTTCTCCTGGACAGTATTCAGGCTGACAAGTGGCAAGTAATATTCAGGCCACAGTAATGCCAGACGGTGACCATTACCACTAAAATGCAATCTAAATACGGCCTCTTGGTATTCAATGGTGTTACTATCACTGAATCCACAGTGGGCTGCAGCGGTTCAACAAGACAGCTCACCACCACCTTCTCAAAGGACAACTAGGGACAGGCAATAAATGCTGGCCCAGCCAGTCACACCCAGTTTCACGAAATAAATAAGTTGAATAACAACGTTTCTTTTAACAGAGGAAGGCTGCTGAGGTATCACAGGGATCGTTGCTCAGGCCCCAGCTGTTCACAATACCCATTAACCATTTGGTTGCGGGAATCAAATACAATATATCCCAACCTGCAACAAAACTAAAGGATGTTGGATTGTGAGTGTGTGAGGAGGTTGTAAAAAAGCTTCAAGGTGACTAAGACAAGTGGAGTGAATTGGCAAATACGTGGCAGATGGAGAGCAAGGTGGGTAGAGGTGGCGGTGTTCCATTTGTTGGGAACAAGAGATTCGCAGCTTATTGTTTGAAAAGGGATTGTTTGAAACATGTTGATCTACAATTGGGCGCTTGCCATCCTTATATTGAATTAGGTCCCATCATCATCAGCCATCATTATATTGAATTAGGTCGCAAACTAGACGTACCAAACGGTCTACTGCACTTCCTATATTACAGCTTCTCAAGGTTAATCATATTAACGGATATATTCATTTTGTGGGATAAGTGCGTTGAGGAGATGTTTGAAAATGAAAGATAATGAGGAAAGATCAATGTGTCCTTTCCCGATGTTTCTGTGCAGTCTGTGGGAAAGCTCTGTAAATGTTGTCACAAGCTCTCAGATGTTAGGAAGGAGGTCTCTGCAGGGTCAACAGGACTGCGTTTCCTGTTCCTTTTTCCGATACCAGCTGGGGCTGAGAGTTCTGCCTCGGTTTATCCTTTAAGACCTCGAAGCAGTTTGATACCATAGATTGCCTTGCTTGGCCGATTCAGAGACCATTGAAGAGTTTACCACGTGTCTGTGTGTCTGGAGTCACGTTTAGCCGGACCAGGAAAGCACGGGAGAATCACTTCCTGAAAGTACGTTGGGGAAGGAAATAGATGTTTACAATCGACATTGCCTTCAAGATCACTGTTACTAACGCCAGATTTTGCATCTTAATATTTTGTCAATTGTTTTTAACTTCCACCAGCTTCCAGAGCATTAGCCTGGTCTGTATTAGTAATCCAGTGACATTTCCACAGCAGCACCATCTCCACATGGGGACCTATCTGAAACCACACTGAGCAGGATATTTCTGTGCTGTTTGAAAGCTCTGTCAAAAAGAACTCCCACCAATATGACTATCGTGATGGTACTGAGGGGGTGGTAATTGGTCAGATTATAATTACAGCACAAGTCTTCAGTCCTGTTGCAGGAATGGCGTCAGGGTCCATTGCCTTTGTCGTATCTACTGTGTCCAGCTGTTTCTTCATATCACCGTCAGCAAATCGGATTGGTTGAACACTAGCATGTGTGATTCTGTGGGCATCATGACGAGAGTGAGGTGGATCATCAACTTCACACTTCTGGCTGAGAATGGTGCAGATACGACATCCTTGTGTTTTACACTGGTGTGCAGGGCAGTTCTGTTATGCAGAATGGGGATATTTACGGAATCCTCGGATCCAGTCATTTGTTTAATCGTCCATCACCATTTATGACCGAATGTGGCAGGACTGCAGAGTTTCGAACAGATCTGTTGGTAGCTTTAATATGTTAGCATCACGTTTAGGTTCACATGGTTCTGACTCTGACATGTTCACCCACACTCGTCACTGAGCCACAGATCGTGTTGATGGCAATGGCAGACTGAGGAGATTATTCCTGGGCAAAAATGTTACATGTTGTGGTTAATGCTGTTCTGCTTCTCCCGCTGCTGTGGTCTACAGCACTACATGCATACCCAGTTTTGAGCTGCAATATCTGAAATGCAATTCTGCTCTCTGTCCCTTAGTTCACATCGAGACCCATTCACCCATCAGCCCTGTACTCAATGACCTACTCTGGTTTCTGATGTGGAAATACTTCCATTTCATACACTCCTTCTGCTGAGGGTCTCTCCCCGTGTCATGCTTCCAATTAGGCACATTCCGCAAAACCAATTAACTAATTTTAATTCACTTGTTCAATTAATCTGAATCCTTTTTTTTTTCCTTGAGCAATACCATCAACTGTGTTTAATATGAATGTATTTCCCTCTGTTTCTTGCCCTGACCATGATTAAGAGCTCTGTAGTTTTAGTGATCCCAGCCTTATGTAGTTTCAGAGCCAATTAATTCTTTGGATTCTCAATCATCTTCACCACGTTGTATGCATCTTCTTTTGGTTCAATACCTTATCACTCATGGCTGCCTTGCCCTCCCATGAGCATGTTTCATCTCCTTTGGGATGAATTTCTGATATCCTCCGAATTATCCCCAGTAACTCCTGCCATTGCTGCTCCATGGTCGTTCCTGCTCGACTCCCCTACCAATTAACTCGGCCAGCTCCTCCCACATGTCATTGTGGTTACATTGCTCAATTATAATCATATTACATCAAGAAGAGAGCAATAGATATATACCAAAAGATGGAGTTTTGAGAGAAGGGATGTGATGAATAATTGGTAAATTTCTTAACTAGATACAAAAAGAGAACGAAAGTGAGGATATAGATGAGGAAATGTGAAAAATGAGAAAACTTGATTATTGAAAGGTTTAGATGTACATCCCTCAATGTTTTGGTAATGCCTGTGGTGTGTTCCTTCGTATAGTGCATTTACAACAGAGCAATGTGTTCAAATGCTGGATCTGTTGGCAGAATTTTTATCTCCAATGATATGACAGACACCAGCTTTGGAAAGAACCCATCAGGCCAATATATTGAATTCCCTGTAGAAAGGGGATTAACTGAAATAAGTTGTGATACCAGAAGCAAGAATTTAAAATACACATCCTGATAAGAATGAGAGATTAGCGTAGAGAATTCCAGGAAAGGAGGGAACATTGAGAGAAGGGGAACATATCACTTTAGATGAGGATCAAATAATATTTTTATGTTTTTTAAATTTTTATGCATCATGTGCATCATTTTTCGTTAACTGTGTCTCCGTTATTCATTGAGAAAGTGTTGAGCGCATATGAAAAATATTACTTATCTGCACATACATATTGATTAAACACTGTATATAACATTATTATTCCGCCATTG